>NC_083116.1:37524942-37841284 GCF_949774975.1 Lagenorhynchus albirostris
TAAGTGAAATGGTCCTGCCAACAGTTCCTAACACAAGGCCAGCCACAGACAATCATATTTTAGACCACATGACCCAGACTTCCCATGCACATGACTATAGGTAATTATAGACAAGGAGGAAGCAAGGTAACTCAAAGACAATCAACCCATAGGCTGGCCAGTGGACTATGATGTGGCAAGCATGAAAAGATAAATTATACCAATCAGACTGAGCAGATTTACTCTCATGAATTTGAACCAGGAAATAGCAAGAGATTAACTTAGGTAGCAATGAGAACAAAGCCAAGAGGCCATGATACAGAATGGCTACAAAGGTATGTTGGCCATGTGCAAGCCAATATGCATGCACCCCAATGTTCACTGCAGCACTATTTACAACAGCCAGGACATGGAAGCAACCTAAATGTTCATTGACAGAGGAATGGGTAAAGAAAATGTGGTACATATATGCAGTGGAATATTACTCAGCCATAAAATAGAATGAAATAATGCCATTTGCAGCAACAGGGATACACCTAGAGATTGTCATACTAAGTGAAGTAAGTCAGACAGAGAAAGACAAATATCATATGATATGGCTTATATGTGGAATCTAAAAAAAAAAGGTACAAATGAACTTATTTACAAAACAGAAGTAGAGTCACAGACGTAGAAAACAAAATGTATGATTACCAGGGGGGAAAGTAGTGGGGGTGGGGGAGGGATAAATTGGGAGATTGGGATTGACATATACACACGACTATATATAAAAGATAACTAATAAGGACCTACTGTATAGCACAGGGAACTCTACTCAATATTCTGTAATGACTCACATGGGAAAAGAATCTAAAAAAGAGTGGACATATGTATATGTATAACTGATTCACTTTGCTGTACACCTGAAACTAACACAACACTGTAAATCAGCTATAATCCACTAAAAATTTTAAAAACAAAAATAAAGTTAAAAAAGAGGAAACAAAAAAGTATAAGGAAGAGAAAAAAGAGAACAAAATAAATATGTTATAGATAATATGGAAACTTGGAGCTCATGAACAAGCTATCCTCTTCTGACTACCTCACCACTGGAATACACTACAGTTCCATTCTACAATAACCACCCCACCCATATCAAGGGGTAGAGTGGATATCTATTTCTAAGAACCCAAACCATCCCTACTCTTTACTAAAATAGACAGACTGCTTCTCCAATAAAGATTCAAACAAATCATATTGCATTTATTCGTATGCTAACACATATATATGGAATTTAAGAAAAAAAATGTCATGAAGAACCTAGGAGTAAGACAGGAGTAAAGACGCAGACCTACTGGAGAACGGACTTGAGGTTATGGGGAGGGGGAAGGGTGAGCTGTGACAGGGTGAGAGAGAGTCATGGACATATACACACTAACAAACGTAGTAAGGTAGATAGCTAGTGGGAAGCAGCCGCATGGCACAGGGATATTGGCTCGGTGCTTTGTGACAGCCTGGAGGGGTGGGATAGGGAGGGTGGGAGGGAGGGAGATGCAAGAGGGAAGACATATGGGAACATATGTATATGTATAACTGATTCACTTTGTTATAAAGCAGAAACTAACACACCATTGTAAAGCAATTATACCCCAATAAAGATGTTAAAAAAATATTCATTTATTTTAAAGAAATTATAAATATTTTAACACATTTGGGTTTTTATAAAAGGCAGCTGCATAAGATACCATGTTTTATGCAATTCTATTTCATGAAAATTCAGATTTTCAGAGAAAAATGTGGAAATATTATTCCCTATAAATTAGATTTTCCTTTAAATGTCCCTAGGGACTTAAGAGAAATTTTCCAGAAATGTGCTTACTGAGAATAGCAAAGAAAGTGAACAGTGAAAAATCACTAATGTCTCAAAAACAACTCCACAGAATAGAAATCCAATAAGAATGGGAGGTTTAAAAATGCAAAATATTCAAAAGGAATTTTTAAAACTGTAAAATAGATGGTTGTGATCTAACAAATGAAATACACAAAAGAATCAATGGTTTGAAAGATATAATCATTCCCAATATCCCTATTAACATGCCATTCAATCTAAACCACATTTTAAAGTGGGTTTCGACTGTTTAACATGACAGGAAGTATACTTTTCTGCTTTCCAGGGTATCTATTTTAATATAAACTTTACACAGGCTTCTACAGACTCCTTGATCTTTTATGAATGAAAAGAGAAGTACAATGTGACTCATATTTTTAACATAATCAGCCATTTATGTTAGATTTCTTATAGCAAAGGTTGTATACGCCTTCCCTTTTGACATATATTACCAATTCACCAAAAATATATAAAATGCTGTTCACAAATGGCTCAAAAAACATTTTAAGTCATAATTAACTTGACAATAGGATCAATAATCTCAAATGTATAGATTCCAAAACCTTGAAAACCATTAAAACCAGAAAAAATCCCCCTAACTTAAAAATTGATGCACAAGGTTGGTATTCCTTACTGTACTGGCCACTAATAACTGCAAATAGGCCTACTCAAATAATGAGTTTATCATGCCATTTACCTGCTGAAAAACCTATACATGCTCTAACTGGTATGTCATAAATCATATTACCGTATAAATCCCATGAATTCAGGGATATATTTAACAGCTATGTATTAACAGTTCCCAGCAAAAAGTGGGGAAAATAGTAGGGGTTCCATAAATACAACTCCTTAGATTTTCCTATTTCAAGAAGGAGTTACAACCTTAAGCAAAATGTTCTTATTACTCCATGATGTGATCTCTCTAGTACAGGCCAAGCTTATTTATCTGGGGTCATCTAAATAATAATCACTTACTTCCACCTCCTGAGTTGACCCTCTCCATACCTGCAATTTTTTTGATATTGGGCTCAAAAATTGTCAAATAAGACATTTGTCAAAGATTATACCCTCCCTCCAATAAATCCTTATTCCTTTAGTCAGTAATCCCTCCATCAGCCTATCACATTTATTTAATATGATAGAGATAAAAATAATTACAGTAAATATTATTACAAAGATTCCTTAGTCTATAACACTATTGTTCTTTCTTTAGTACAATTCCTCACCTATTTACAGTGTTGTAATCTTTAAAATCAAAATTAATATTACAAACATAAAATATCTATCAATCGCAATGGAGTAAGACAAATATACCTGCACTATGAATGAACAAATAGTGAATGAATATTAATAAATGAGCTTCATCATTCTCAGCAAGCCTACAGAAGTTGAAATCCAGATTAATGTATGCACTCCCATCTGAAAACAAAACAAGGAAAACACCATAAAGACTATTCTGGGTAGAAAAATCTAAATAATGGAGTGACATACCATGCTCATGAATTGGAAGACTCAGCATAGTAAAGATGTCAATTCTCCCATATTTTTCTGTAGGTTTAATTCAGTTGCTATCAAAATTTGAGCAAGGGTTTATAGACACAGACAAACTAATTTAAAAATCCATATGAAAAGGCACAGGTCCTAGAATACCTAAAACAATCTTGGGAAAAAAGAATAAGTGAGAGGAATCAGTCATCCCAGTAAGGCTTACTATATAGCTATGGTAACCAAATAGTATGTTACTGGTGGAAGGCCACACAGATAAATGGAACAGAATAAAGAACGCAGAAGTACAACCACACAAATAACCCAAGTGATATTTTTTACAAAAGTAAAAAAGCACTTCAATGGAAAACTATAGCCTTTCCAACAAATGGTGCTGGGGCGATTAATTAAAAATGGATCACGGACATAAATTTAAAAAGTACAACTATAAACTTTTTAAACATCTTTATTGGCATATAATTGCTTAACAATGTTGTGTTACATTCAGCTGTATAACAAAATGAATCAGCTATACATATACATATATCCCAAAAATCTTGTGTCTCCCTCCCACCCTCCCTAACCCACTCCTCTAGGTGGTGACAAAGCACCGAGGTGATCTCCCTGTGCTATGCGGCTGCTTCCCACTAGCTATCTATTTTACATTTGGTAGTATATGTAAGTCCATGCCACTCTCTCACTTCATCCCAGTGTACCCTTCCCCGTCCCCATGTCCTCAAGTCCATTCTCTACGTCTGCATCTTTATTCCTGTCCTTCCCCTAGGTTCTTCAGAAACTTTCTTTTTTTTTTAGATTCCATATATATGTGTTGGCATATGGTATAAATTTTTCTCTTTCTGACTTACTTCACCCTATATGAGAGCCTCAATGTCCATCCAATTGACTAAAAATAACTCAATTTTCTTTCTTTTTATGCCTGAGTAAAATTCCATTGTATATATGGGCCACATCTTCTTTATCCATTCATCTGTCAATGGACACTTAGGTTGCTTCCATGTCCTGACTATTGTAAACAGAGCTGCAATGAACACTGTGGTACATGACTCTTTTTGAATTATGGTTTTCTCAGGGTATATGCCCAGTAGTGGGATTGCTGGGTCGTATGGTAGTTCTATTTTTAGTATTTTAAAGAACCTCCACACTGTTCTCAATAGGGGCTGTATCAATTTACATTCCCACCAACAGTACAAGAGGGTTCCCTTTTCTCCACACCATCTCCAGCATTTACTGTTTCTGGATTTTTGGATGATGGCCATTCTTACCAGTGTGAGGTGATACGTCACTGTGGTTTTGATTTGCATTTCTCTAATGATTAGTGATTTTGAGCATCCTTCCATGTGTTTGTTGGCAATCTATGCATCTTCTTTGGAGAAATGTCTATTTAGATCTTCTGCCCATTTTTGGATTGGGTTGCTTGTTTTTTTGATATTGAGCTGCATGAGCTGCTTGTAAATTCTGGATATTAATCCATTGTCAGTTGCTTCATTTGCAAATATTTTCTCCCATTCTGAGGGTTGTCTTTTCATCTTGTTTATGGTTTCCTTTGCTGTGAAAACCTTTTATGATTCATCAGGTCCCATTTATTTATATTTGTTTTTATTTCCATTTCTCTAGGAGGTGGGTCAAAAATGATCTTGCTGTGATTTATGTCATAGAGTGTTCTGCCTATGTTTTACTCTAAGACTTTTATACTGTCTGGCCTACATTTAGGTCTTTAATCCATTTTGAGTTTATTTTTGTGTATGGTGTTAGGGAGTGTTCTAATTTTATTCTTTTACATGTAGCTGTCCAGTTCTCCCAGCACCACTTATTGAAGAGGCTGTCTTTTCTCCATTGTATATTCTTGCCTCCTTTATCAAAAATAAGGTGACCATATGTGTGTGGGTTTATCTCTGGGATTGTTATCCTGTTCCACTGATCAATATTTCTGTTTTTGTGCCAGTACCATGGTGGCTTCATTACTGTAGCTTTGTAGTATAGTCTGAAGTCAGGGAACATGATTCCTCGAGTTCCGTTTTTCTTTCTCAAGATTGCTTTGGCTATTCGGGGTCTTTTGTGTTTCCAGACAAATTGTGAAATTTCTTTTTCTAATTCTGTGAAAAATGCCATTAGTAGTTTGATAGGGATTGCACTGAATCTGTAGATTGCTTTGGGTAGTACAGTCATTTTCACAATGTTGATTCTTCCAATCCAAGAACATGGTATATATCTCTCCATCTGTTTGTACCATCTTTAATTTTTTTCATCAGTGTCTTACAGTTTTCTCCATATATGTATTTTCTCTCCTTAGATATGTTTATTCCTAGGTATTTTATTCTTTTAGTTGCAATGGTAAATCGGAGTGTTTCCTTAATTTCTCTTTCAGACTTTTCATCATTCGTGTACAGGAATGCAGGAGATTTCTGTGCATTAATTTTCTATCCTGCTACTTTACCAAATTCATTGATTAGCTCTAGTAGTTTTCTGGTAGCATCTTTGGGATTCTCTATGTATAGTATCATGTCATCTGCAAACAGTGACAGTTTTACTCCTTCTTTTCCAATTTGGATTCCTTTTATTTCTTCTTCTTCTCAGATTGCTGTGGCTAAAACTTCCAAAACTACGTTGAATAAGAGTGGTGAGAGTGGGCAACCTTGTCTTGTTCCTGATCTTAGTGGAAATGGTTTCAGTTTTTCACCATTGCGAATGATGTTGGCTGTCAGTTTGTCATATATGGCCTTTACTACATTGAGGTAAGTCCCCTCGATGCCAACTTTCTGGAGAGTTTTTATCATAAATGGTGTTGAATTGTGTCAAAAGCTTTTTCTGAATGTATTGAGATTATCATATGGTTTTTATTGCTCAATTTGTTAATATGGTGTATCACAATGATTGATTTGCGTATATTGAAGAATCCTTCCTTTCCTGGGATAAACCCCACTTGGTCATGTTGTATGATCCTTTTAATATGCTGCTCTATTCTGTTTGCCAGTATTTTGTTGAGTATTTTTTCATCTATGTTCATCAGTGATATTGGCCTGTAGTTTTCTTTTATTGTGATATCTTTGTCTGGTTTTGGCATCAGGGTGATGGTGGCCTCGTAGGATGAGTTTGGGAGTGTTCCACCGTCTGTTATATTTTGGAAGAGTTTGAGAAGGATAGGTGTTAGCTCTTCTCTAAATGTTTGATATAAGTTGCCTGTGAAGTCATCTGGTCCTGGGCTTTTTGTTTGTTGGAAGACTTTTAATCAACGTTTCAATTTCAGTGCTTGTGATTGGTCTGCTTGTATTTTCTATTCCTTCCTGGTTCAGTTTTGGAAGTTTGTGCAGTTCTAAGAATTTGTCCATATGTTCCAGGATGTCTATTTTATTGGCATATAGTTGCTTATAGTAATCTCTCATGATCCTTTGTATCTCTGCAGTGTCTGTTGTAACTTCTCCTTTTTCAGCTCTAATTTTACTGATTTGTGTCTTCTCCCTCTTTTTCTTGATGAGTCTGGCTAATGGTTTATCTTTTTTTTTTTAATCTCCTCAGAGAACCAGCTTTTAGTTTTACTGATCTTTGCTACTGTGCCCTTCATTTCTTTATCACTTATTTCTGATCTGGTCTTTATGATTTCTTTCCTTCTGCTAACTTTGGGGTTCTTTTGTTCTTCTTTCTCTAACTGCTTTAGGTGTGAGGTTAGGTTGTTTATTTGAGATGTTTCTTGAGGTAAGATTGTATTGCTATAAACCTCCCTCTTAGAGCTGCTTTTGCTGCATCCTGTAGATTTGGGGCCATCATGTTTTCATTGTCATTTGTTTCTAGGTATTTTTTGATTTCTCTTTGATTTCTTCAGTGATCTCTTGGTTATTTAGTAGTGTATTGTTTGGTCTCCTGTGTTTGTATTTTTTACAGTTTTTTTTTCCTGTAACTGACATCTAGTCTCATAGCAATGTGGCTGGAAAAGATACGTGATATGATTTCAATGTTCTTAAATCTACCAAGGCTTGATTTGTGACCCATGATATGATCTATCCTGAAGAATGTTCCATAAGCACTTGAAAAGAAAATGTATTCTGTTGTTTTTGGATGGAATGTCCTATAAAGATCCATTAAGTCCATCTTCTTTAATGTATCATTTAAAAGCTTGTGTTTCCTTACTTATTTTCATTTTGGATGATCTGTCCATTGGTGAAAGTGGGGTGTTAAAGTCTCCTACTATGATTGTGTTACTGTTGATTTCCCCTTTTATCGCTGTTAGCATTTGCCTTATGTATTGAGGTGTGCCTATGTTGGATACATAAATATTTACATCTGTTATAACTTCTTCTTGGATTGATCCCTTGATCATTATGTAGTGTCCTTCTTTGTCTCTTCTAATAGTCTTTATTTTAAAGTCTATTCTGTCTCATATGAGAATTGCTACTCCAGCTTTCTTTTGATTTCCATTTGCATGGAATATCTTTTTCCATGCCTCACTTTCAGTCTGTATGTGTCCTTAGGTCTGAAGTGGGTCTCTTCCAGACAGCATATATATGGGTCTTATTCTTGTATCCATTCAGCTAGTCCATGTGTTTGGTTGGAGCATTTAATCCGTTTACATTTAAGGTAATTATCAATATGTATGTTCCTATTAGCATTTTCTTAATTGTCTTGGGTTTGTTTTTGAAGGTTTTTTCTTTCTCTTGTGTTTCCTGCCTAGAGAAATTCCTTTAGCATTTGTTGTAAAGCTGGCTTGGTGGTGCAGAATTCTCTTAGCTTTTGCTTGTCTGTAAAGGTTTTAATTTCTCCGTTGAGTGTGAATGAGATCCTTCCTGGGTAGAGTAATCTTGGTTATAGGTCTATCCCTTTCATCACTTTAAATATATCCTGCCACTCCCTTCTGGCTTGCAGAGTTTCTGCTGAAAGATCAGCTGTTAACCTTATAGGGATTCCCTTGTACATTATTTGTTGCTTTTCCCTTGCTGCTTCTAATATTTGTTCTTTGTATTTAATTTTAGATAGTTTGATTAATATGTGCCTTGGCATGTTTCTCCTTGGATTTATCCTGCATGGGACTGTCTGTGCTTCCTGGACTTGATTAACTATTTCCTTTCCCATATTAGGGAAGTTTGCAACTATAATCTCTTCCAATATTTTCTCAGACCGTTTATTTTTCTCTTCTTCTTCTGGGACCCCTATATTTCAAATGTTAGTGCATTTAATGCTGTCCCAGAGGTCTCTGAAACTGTCCTCCATTCTTTTCATTCTTTTTTCTTCATTCTGCTCTGAGGTAGTTATTTCTACTATTTTATCTTCCAGGTCACTTATCCGTTCTTCTTGCTCAGTTATTCTGCTATTGATCCCTTCTAGAGAATTTTTAATTTCATTTATTTTGTTGTTCATCACTGTTTGTTTGCTCTTTAGTTCTTCTAGGTCCTTGTTAAACGTTTCTTGTATTTTCTCCATTCTATTTCCAAGATTTTGGATCATCTTTGCTATCATTACTCTGAATTCTTTTTCAGGTAGACTGCCTATTTCCTCTTCATTTGTTCGGTCTGGTGGGTTTTTACCTTGTTCCTTCATCTGCTGAGTATTTCTCTGTCTTCTCATTTTGCTTAACTTACTGTGTTTGAGGTCTTCTTTTTGCAGGCTGCAGGTTTGTACTTCCCATTGTTTTTGGTGTCTGCCCCCAGTGGGTGAGGTTGGTTCAGTGGGCTGTGTAGGCTTCCTGGTGGAGGGGACTGGTGCCTGTGTTCTGGTGGATAAGGCTGGATCTTGCCTGTCTGGTGGGCAGGACTGCATCTGGTGGTGTGCTTTGTGGTGTCTATGAACTTTTTATGATTTTAGGCAGCCTCTCTGCTAATGGGTGGAGTTGTATTCCTATCTTGCTAGTTGTTTGGCATCGGGGAGCTTGCTGGTAATTCAGTGGAGCTGGGTCTTAGTGTTGAGATGGAGATCTCTGAGAGAGCTCTCACCGATTGATATTATGTGGGGCTTGGAGGTCTCTGGTGGTCCAGTGTCCTGAACTCGGCTCTTCCACCTTGGAGGCTCTGGCCTGACCCCCGGCCAGAGCACCAAGACCCTGTCATCCACATAGCTCAGAAGAAAAGGGAGGAAAAAGAGAGAAAGACAAAACAAAATAAAATAAAATAAAGTTATTAAAATAATAAATTTTAAAAAATGATTAAAAATGATTTAAAAAGTGAGAAAAAAAGGAAGAGAGCAACCAAACCAATAAACAAATGCACCAGTGATAACAAGTGCTATAAACGATACTAAGATAAACATAAAAATCAGAAACTAGTCAGTCACAGACAGCAAACCCCAAGTCTACAGTTGCTCGCAAAGTCCACTGCCTCAATTTTGGGTTGATGCATTATCTATTCAGGTATTCCACAGGTGTAGGGTACATCAAGTTGATTTGCGGAGATTTAATCCGCTGCTCCTGAGGCTGCACAGAGAAATTTCCCTTTATCTTTTTTGTTCAAACAGCTCCTGGGGTTCAGCTTTGGTTTTGGCCCTACCTCTGCATGAAGGTCGCCCTCCGGCAATTGTTCTTCACCCAGACAGGAGGGGCTTAAATGAGCGCCTGATTAGGGGGCTCTGGCTCACTCAGGGTGGGGGAGGGAGGGGTATGGAATGCAGGGCGAGCCTGCGGCAGCAGAGGCCAACATAATGTTGCAACAGCCTGAGGCATGCCTTGTGTTCTCTAGGGGAAGTTGTCCCTGAATCACGGGACCGTGGCACTGGCCAGCTGCACAGGCTCCCGGGAGGGGAGGTGTGGATAGTGACCTGTGCTTGCACACAGGGTTCTTGGTGACTGCAGCAGCAGCCTTAGCGTTTCATGCCCATCTCTGGTGCCCGCGCTGATAGCCACGGCTCACGCCCATCTCTGAAGCTCATTTAGGCGGTGTTCTGCATCTCCTCTCCTCACACACCCTGAAACAATGATCTCTTGACTCTTAGACAGTTCCAAACTTTTTCCCAGACTCCCTCCCGGTCAGCTGTGGCGCACTAGCCCCCTTCAGTCTGTGTTCACGCAGCCAACCCCTGTCCTCTCCCTGGGATCTGACCTCCGAAGCCCAAGCCTCAGCTCCCAGCCCCCACCCGCCCTGGTGGGTGAGCAGACAAGCATCTCAGGCTGGTGAGTGCTGGTCAACACAGATCCTCTGTGTGGGAATCTCTCTGCTTTGCCCTCTGCACCCCTGTTGCTGCGCTCTCCTCTGTGGCTCCGAAGCTTCCCCACCCCCTGCCCACGCCCTGTCTCCTCCAGTGAAGGGGCTTCCTAGTGTGTGGAAAGTTTGCCTCCTTCACAGCTCCCTCCCAGAGGTGCAGGTCCTGTCCCTATTCTTTTGTTTTTTCTTTTTTCTTTTGCCCTATCCAGGTACGTGAGGACTTTCTTGCCTTTTGGGAAGTCTAAGGTCTTCTGCCAGAGTTCAGTAGGTGTTCTGTAGGAGTTGTTCCATATGTAGATATATTTTTGATATATTTCTGGGGAGGAAGGTGATCTCCACATCTTACTCCTCCGCCATCTTGAAGGTCCTCTCCTATAAAACTTTTAAGAAAAGTTTTAGTATCTAGGGCTAGGTGAAGAGTTCTTAGATTTGACACCAAAAGCACAATCCATAAAAGGAAATATTGATAAACTGGACTTCATCAAATTTTCAGTCTTCTGCTCTGAAAAAGACCCTGTTTAGAGGACAAAAAGACAAGCTACAAACTGGGAGAAAATGTTTGCAAACCACACCCCTAACAAAGGACTAGAACTAGAATATATAAAGAATTCACAAAACTCAATAGTAAAAAGAACGAAGTCCAATTAGAAAAAGAGCAAAAGCCATTTCACTGAAGAGGATACAAAAATGGCGAACAAGCCCATCAAAAGATGATCAATATCATTAGCCATTAGGGAACTACCAATTGAAACCACCTTGAGATATCACTACACACCTGTAAAGAGTAGCAAAAATTTAAAAATAGTGATAACAATATATGTTTGTGAGGGTGAGGAGAAACTGGATCTCTCATTTACTTGGGATGAGAATGCTACCCTGTAAACAGTTAGGCACTATCTTATAAAAGTAAACATGCAACTACTATACACCCCAACAATTATACCCCTGGTCATTTATCCCAAAGAAATGAAAATTTATATTTACACAAAAACCTGTACAGTGATATTCAAAGTAGCTTTATTTATAATAGCCCAAAACTGCAATTAGCCCAGGCTTCCTTCAGTATATGAATGATTTAAAAAATCATTACACAGTACATACGTAAGATGGAATATTACTCAGAAATAAAAAGGAAATAACTACTGATAATCAGAACTTGGATGTAGCTCCAGCAAATTATGCTGGTCAGAAAAGCTAATCACAAAAAGATACATACTGTACTCTTCCATTTGTATAACATTTTTTAAGGGACAAAATTTTAGAAATGGAAAAACAGATTACTGGTTGCCATGGGTTATGATAGTGAAGGTGGGAGTGTAAAGTGTATGTAATTATAAAAGGGCAATACAGGTATCTTTGCGATATTGGAGCTGCTCAGTATTTTTTTTAATATTTATTTGGCTGCACCGGGTCTTAGTTGCCACAGGCAGGATCTTTCGTTGTGGCATGTGGGATCTTTAGTTGCAGCATGCAGGACTTAGTTCATTGAACCTGGGCCCCCTGCATTGAGAGTGCAGAGTTTTACCCACCAGACCACCAGGGAAGTCCCGGAGCTATTCAGTATTTTAACTGTGGTGGGGGATACATGAATTTATATACCTGATGAAACTGTATAGTATTAAAACACAAATGAACACAAGTAAATGTGGTGAAATATGAATAGACTGGTGGATTGCATTAATATTAATATCTGGTTGTGATATTACATAACACAGATGTTACCATTGGGGGAAATAGGCAAAGAGTACAAGAGATCTCTCAGTACTACTTCTTAGAATTGAATGTGAATCTACAATTATTTCAATAAAAATTTATATGAAAAACGCAGCAATTTGAAAAGCTGTTCACTCTGCTATAGAACCTTCTAAATTATTTAATATTAGCAGTGATCAGAACTTTAACTGCACATTTCAAATCGCATAAATTGGGAATCTTAGTGAAATGAAACAACTAATATATCTCACCAAAATGTTCAGTCTACCCACTATTGCCCAATTAATACATAGAACTGTCTGTGGCTAGAAATAAAGTAGGACTTTGACAGAAAAAATGAAGAATGGCAAAGAAATATGTACAAAAAATCTACCTCTTCAATGCTATTATTAGAGGAGCATTCTGAGTAATTCTTTTTGACACAAAGTCAGTAATATTAGCAGAAAGCAAATCCAGGCAGCATTAGAATAAGATTTTACAAGAAAAACAAAATCAAACAATATGTGGAAAAGTGTTTTTAAAAATGCAACTCAAAACCTAAATATAAATGTGATCCAATTCAATTCAAGAAACAGTTTGTGAGTATGGGGTACATGCAAAACTCTTAAGCTAGTGCTAATGTGGAATACAAATTATATCCTCTAGAAGTACACAATCTAGTGAGAAAGGCAGACACACAAGTAACTAACGATGATACATGCAGACACTGATAAGTCGTATAAGAGAAATGATCTAGTGTGCCATAGACAAAGCTGAGAACAATTTTGTTGTATGATGCAAAAGAGTCCAGAGCCATTTATGCATCATCAAACACACTGAAATATACACTGAACTTCTGGGGCTTCCCTGATGGTGCAGTGGTTAAGAATCCGCCTGTCAATGCAGGGGACACAGGTTCGAGCCCTGGTCCAGGAAGATCCCACATGCTGAAGAGCAACTAAGCCCGTACGCCACAACTACTGAGCCTGTGCTCTAGAGCCCGCGAGCCACAACTACTGAAGCCTGCGTACCTAGAGCCCGTGCTCCACAACAAGAGAAGCCACCGCAATGGGAAGCCCACGCACCTCAACGAAAAGTAGCCCCTGCTCACTGCAACTAAAGAAAGCCCACACACAGCAATGAAGACCCAATGTAGCCAAAAATTAATTAATTAATTTTTAAAATAAATAAATAAATATACACTGAAATTTTAACCTTCCTGTAATGTGGCTTCATACACATACTTCAAATGAGAACATATCATAATTTTAAATAATTCTGTGTAAATTCTAACACATTGTTAAATTTCTAATTAAAGAATAATTTTATTTCTCTTGGAATATAAAAAACATTTTTAAAAAGTACAATCTATGTTAAGAAGTAACAAAATATTGAGTTAAATTTCTTATGAGTAATTTAAATCATTTAAAATTACTAGGGGATGTTAGTTCAGTTGTTGTCAACCATGATATATTAGCTGTATAATGAGTGAATTATAAAAAGCTAGTGAATTTTTTAAACACATAAAATGTTCCTGGCTTAGAGTTTATTTGACCTAAACATGCTCTTTGGAATCATCCTTGTTCTCTTGTGCAAAGGAACATGCCCATAGGTATATATTAAGGAGAAAAGACATTGTGCCCATGAATCCAGTAGCATCCCAACCATTATAAAAAGGAAATTATTTTTTATAAATATCAAATGGTCTTAAATATACGAAAAGATGACTCAACCTTACCCAGAAAATGCAAATTAAACCCACAATGAGATATAATTTTTCACGTATCATATTACGATATAATGTTTGATAGCACAATATGTTGGTGAGGGTTGGGGAAGCAAGCACTTTTATATCTACTGCTGGTATAAGTGTAAACTGGTACGTCTATGGAGGACGATTTGGCTATATCCATCAAAATGACAAAAGTACATACTATCCAACCCAGCAGTCCCATTTCTAGAAATTTATCCTACAGATAGTACATATCTGAAATGACCTATTACAAAGTTATTCATTGCAGAAGTGCAATACCAAAAGTCAGGAAACAATCTATATATTCCTCAACAGGAGACTGGTTAAATAAATTATGGCATATTCATACAATCAAACACTACTGTGTAGCCATAGCTCTTTATGTACTAATATGGAATGATGTAAAGCAAAGTACATAAAAATGTGTAAAAATAAGGAAAAACAATAAAGTATATTTATGTTTGTGAGTGCCCATGCTTTTTATGCATCAAATAGCTCTAGAACTAAAAACAAGAAATGTTAACACAGGTTGCTCTGGGAAGGAGAACTATGTAGCTGGACACAAAGAGTGCCCTTTCATTGTATACTCTTTTATAACTACCAAAATTTGAACCACCTGAATGCAGTACCTAATCAAAAATAAACGTAAGAAAGAAAAAGAAAATCAATCCAGAGTAGCACAGCTCATCTTCAAGAAGCGATTATTACAGCTAATTTCTCCTGTCTAAAAAACACCTTGGGGCAGGGTAAGAACCAAAGGTACCAATTTATTTCAGTTACAAAATCAGTATTCAGGTTGATGTTTGTTTCATGGTATTTTGGTAAGTTTTCCCCACTGATGTTTCCTGATAAGCTATATGAGAGCTTCACCTTTGCAGATCCTCCAGATCCAAAAGAAAACACATCATCAGAGAATCATCATTTTGGAATAAATAAGTCAACATTTTGATAAATACAACACTGTGAGGGTCATTACTTTTGAATTAGTGTAAGTGAAATATACAATGTTGTTCAGTTTACCTAATTACCTTTCAGATCAGTTAACCCTCTTTTCTCTCTCTCTCTCTCTCCCTCCCTCTGTGTCACATACACACACACAGAGATTTTTTTTATAATTAAATATAGATAATTCTTTCTTTATGTGCCTTATGTACAATTCTAGTATTGCACTCATCATGCTATATTGTAACTTCTTTCTCAACAGAACTGTGAGCTCTTTGCGGTGTGAAGAGATTATGTACTACTCACCCTGGCATACACATTGCAATGTGAAAGTCTGACAACTGCCTAACTTCCTCCCCCAAACACTCTCTCATGTAATCATTATTTGCTAAATTCTGATAAATTTAAATCATAAGAAAGTAACATTGATAACATGTCCTTCCACATTTTTATTGTTTAGAAAACTTCGGGAAAGTCTATTTTAATCTTAGTCTATCTGAACATTTGCGCATAACACTATTTAGATTTGGCATATAGACCAAAATACATTGAAATGAAAATATTTTCCAAGGTGTCCTTTGAAAGCACAAATAAGAAATGTTCTTATACATGGTGTACTGGTTTGAATATTGTCCTCCCAAACTTCATGTTCATCAAGAACCTTAGAATGTAACCTAATTTGGAAGTAGGTTCTTTGCAGATGTAATCAAACTAAAGTTATGTCATACTGGATTAGGGTAGGCCCTAATCCAATGACTGATGTCTTTATGAGAAGAGACAAATTTGGACACAGAGACACACAAAGACACACATCATATCACCATGTGATGACAGAGGTAGAGACTGGAATGATGCATCTATAAGCCAAGGAATGCAAGTAATCACCAAAAGCTAGGAAGAGGAAAGGATGGATCCTATTCTAGAGCCTTCAGAAAAGAATGGCCCTGCTGACACCTTGGTTTCAGGCTTCTAATCTCCATAATTGTGAGAGACAATAATTTTCTGTTATTTTAAGCCACCCAGTTTGCAGTATTTTGTTATAGCAGTGCTTGGAACCAAATATACATGGAAAATTAAATGTTCAATGCCAAGTAAAACGAAATAGTTAAATAATGTTAATAGTATTAGCTCATTTCTGAAAACATCCTAATATATTTCAGCCTAACTATAATGAGATAATCAACAGAGGGGTAACAATTATTTTCCACACTTCCCAATGTGAAGCTCTGTTAGCCAGTTTAGTCTCACAAATCCCAAATAAATCAAGTGTATTCCTAGATCCAGATTTTGTCCCAGCTGTCTATGAACCAGGAAGGGGCTTTCACCAGACATCAACTCTGCCAGCACTTTGATCTTCAACTTTCCAGCCTCCAGAACAGTGAAAAATAAATTTCTCACCCAGTCTATGGTATTTTGTTAGAGCAACCTGAACAGACTAAGCCAGTAATTCACTATATTAATAGAAAAAGGGAAAACATACTGTATAATCATCTCTGTAGATACAGAAAAAAACATTTAACAAAAATTCAGTAGCCAATTGTGATAAAAACACACCAAACTAGGAAATAAAGGTAACTTCCTTAATCCAATAAAGGACATCCCTTAAAACCTAGAGCTAACAAGAGTTTCACAGCAGTGGCACTATTGACATTTTGGCCTGAATGATTCCTTGTTGCACAGAGTAGGTAGGTGGGGGTCCTATGTATTGTAGGATGTTTAGCAGCATCTCTGGCCTCTATCTACTAGATACCAATTAACAGCCCCCAATCATGACAACCAAGAACGTCTCCAGATGTTGCCAACTGTCCTCTGTGGCAGTTTCCCCACCCATTGAGAATCACTGAACTAACATCACATTTAATGGTAACAGACAGAATGCTTTCCCCCTAATAACAGAAACAAGGCAGGGATGACTGATCTCACCACTTTTCTCTCACTGTTTCTACTGAATATTGTACATTGGAGTTCAGTACCAAGAGAGCAAGGCAAAGAAAACAATAGATAGGCATAAAGAATGGAAAGGGAAAAGTAAAACTGTCCCCTTTCAAAGACATCATAATTGTACATATAGAACGTTCTTAGAATCTGTAAAAAGCTACTACTAGAAGTAATAAAACTGGTACACTGAAATGTATAAGACATTGCTAAGACAAATTAAAGAAGTCCTAAAAACTAAATATATTATAGACATGTGTAAGAGGACTCAATATCATTAATGTTAACTGAACTACAGATTAAATGCAATCCCAACCAAAATCCCAGGAGACTTTTCAGAAATTGACAAGCTGTTCCAAAATTTATATGGAAACACAATAATGTTAAAATACTTAAAACAAACTTGCACTGTCTGATTTCAAGGCTTGCTATAAAGCTACAGTAATCAAGACAGCATGGTATTGGCATATGGATAGACAAGTAGATCTACAAAATAAAGTCCAGAAATAGATTCACACATATATGGTCAATTGACTTGCAACAAAAAATGAAAACATAACTCAACAGGGAAAGGACTGTCTTTCCAAAAGAAAAAAAAAACAGTGAAAGAACAACTGGATATTCATACTGAAAATTTTGGACACCAGTGAAAATGGTGAAGCAGGATGCTCTAAACACTTGTCCCTCCATAGAAACATCAAAAAAATCAAGCAGGAACTATCAGAAGCAAATTTTTTAGAACTCTGGAAAACAATCTAAGGTTTACAACAACCAAGCAAACGTTGAATCAAGAAAAACACAACTTTAGATGGTATAAAATGTCTGTGGTGTTTTTGCTTGCTCTGACCCAACTGCCTCTCCAGCTTAGTGGCAATCTTCAAAAGGGCAGCCACATTCACGTTGTGAAACACTTGTCCCTGGTTCCAGAGGGAATAGAGCAGATTTTTTTCACAAAGAATTGTTTGTCTGTCTAATCTCTATGGGGGCTACCTAAAAGGCTAATGCAGGGCACTTATCTTTGTTTCACCTAACTTAGAAAAGACTCAGGACAGAAGAACCATATGCATTGTGAGAAAACACTGTAAAGTGAATGAACAACCTACAGCTTCCTGGGGCAAAAGATTACAGGTGAGGAATATGGAGACAGTGCCAAACACCTGGGAGGAAAAGCAGGGAAGAGACTTTCCTTGGGAAAATTAGGGCACTGAAAAGTGCCCATATATACTAGGAAATTTTAAAAAGCAGGCCTATGCCCAGAGGAGAACCCATGCTCAAGAAAGACCTGAGTAAACCTTGAATTTTCACTCTAGCTGATCTCCAGGCACAGTGTAAGCAGGAAGTAAAGGCTAAAGCAGAGCTACACATGGCCTGGCTAAGTGTTGAAAGAGTGCTGCAACACACACACACACACACACACACACACACACACACACACACACACAGAGAGAGGTAGGTAGGAAGGGAGGAAGGGGGTGAGAGAGAGAGAGAGAGAGAGGAGATTTTCCTTCTCCTTCCCCTTGTTTCTTTAATCCTTTTCCCTCTCTTTCTTTATTGATTATTGGCATTCAAAGAAATACCTATCAAAACACTATCTAAACACAAGATAAAGGAACACAAATTTCAGTACCACACATAACAAGGGATATGGTCTCTGCTAAAATAGGTTTTAAAGTCACCAAACAGATAACTGCTGCCCTCAAACTCTGGCAAAGGGCAAGAATCGGATTTCCAGAGTTACTACAATAAAATATACAAACACCTTGTCTTAGTAATATTTGTTTGCATATGTCCCCTCAGGCAAGGAAAACAAAAGCAAAAATAAACAAATGGGACAACATCAAACTAAAAAGCTTTTGTACAGTAAAGGAAACTATCAACCAACCAAAAAGGCCACTTACTGAATGGGAGAAGATAATTGCAAAAAATATATCCAATAAGGGGTTAATATACAAAATATATAAAGAACTCATACAACTCAATAGCAAAAAAAAAAATAAACAACCCAATTAAAAAATGGGCAGAGAACATAACATTGTAAATCACCTATACTCCAATAACTTTTTAAATTACATTTAAAAAAATTTTTTTAAAATGGGCAGGGCTTCCCTGGTGGCACAGTGGTCAAGAATCTGCCTGCTGATGCAGGGGACATGGGTTCATGCCCCAGTCCGGGAAGATTCCACATGCTGTGGAGCGGCTAGGCCCGTGAGCCATGGCCGCTGAGCCTGCGCATCCGGAGCCTGTGCTCCACAACGGGAGAGGCCACAACAGTGAGAGGCCCATGAACCCCCCCCACAAAAAAAATGGGCAGAGGATCTGAATAGACATTTTTCTAAAGAAGGCATACAGATTGCCAACAAGCACATGAAAAGATGCTCAACATCACTAATCATCAGGGAAATGCAAATCAAAACCACAATGAGATGTCACCTCACAACTGTCAGAATGGCTATTATCAAAAAGACAAGTGTTGGCAAGGATGTGGAGAAACGGAACCCTTGTGCACTGTTGGTGGGAATGTAAATTGGTGCAGCCACTATGGAAAACAGTAGGAAAATTCCTCAAAAAAATAAAAATAGAACTACCATATGACCCAGCAATTCCACTCCTGGGTACTTACCCCAAGAAAACAAGAACATTACTTGGAAAAAATATATGGTCCCCTATTTTTATTGCAGCATTATTTACAATAGCCAAGATATGGAAGCAACCTAGGTGCCCACTAACAGAGGAATGGAAAAAGAAGATGAATAGATAAAGAAGAGTATTACTCAGCCATAAAAAAGAATGAAATCTTGCTACTTGCAACAACATGGATGGACCTAGAGGGAGAAATAAGTCCAAGAAAGACAAATACTATATGATTTCACTTATATGTGGAATCTAAAAAACAAAACAAATGAGCAAACATCACAAAAGAAACAGTCATAAACAGAGAGAAAAAACAGGTGGTTGCCAGAGGGGAGGGGATGGGGGGAAGAAAGAAATAGGTGTGGGAGATTAAGAAGTACAAACTTCCACCGGCAAAATAAATGAGTCAAGGTATGAAATGTACAGTGTAGGGAATATAGTCAAAACCTATGTAATATCTTTGTATGGTAACATATTGTAACTAGACTTATCCTGGTGATCATTTCGTTTTGAAATGTATAGAATAACCAAAAGAACTAACACAGTGTTGGGACTTTGCTGGTGGTCCAGTGGTTAAGACTCAATTCTTCCACTCCAGGGGGAGCAGGTTCAATCCCTGGTCAGGGAATTAAGATCCAGCATGCCACATGGGGCAGCCAAAAAAAAAAACTAAACTAAATAACATAAAATAAAAAATGAAAAGAACTAACATAGTGTTGTAGGTCAATTATACTTCAAAAACAAACAAACTCAGAGAAAAACAGATCAGCTTTGTGTTTACCATGGGTGGGAGGGGTGAGAGGAGAGGAAATTGGAGGAAGGCAGTCAAAAGGTACAAACTTCCAATTAGAAGACAAATAAGTACTAGGGATGTAATGTACAACATAATAAATATAATTAACACTGCTGTATGTCATATATGGAAGTTGTTAAAAGAGTAAATCCTAAGAGTTCTCATCACAAGGAAAAAAATATTTTTCTATTTCTTTAATTTTGTATCTATACAAAATGTGATGGTGGAGGTTCACTAAGTTTATTGTGATAATCATTTCATGATGTATGTAAATCAACTTATTATGCTACACACCTTCAACTTATACAGTACAGTATGCCAATTATTTCTCAATAAAAATGGAAGAAAAAATTCAAATTCCACTTTCAACCAAATATTATAAAGCATATAAAGAACAGGAAAGTATAGCCCATTCAAGAAATAAAATTGATAGAAATCATCATTAAGGAAGTATCGACTTTGTCCTTATTAGACAAAGACTTAAAACAACTATCTTAAATATGCTCAATGAGCAAAAGAAAACCATGGATGAGGAAATAAAGGAAACCAGAAAAAAAATGTGAACAAAAGGAAACTATCAACAAAGATACAGAAAAAATGAAAACGAACCAAACAGAAAATCTAAAGCCAAAAAGGATAATATTTGAAATGAAAACTTCACAAGAAGAGTTCAACATCAGATATCAGCAAGCAGAAGAAAGAATCAATGTAATTGAAGATAATTAAAATTATCCCATTTGAGTGACAGAAAGAAAAAGAATAGAGAAAAAAAAACAGAGCCTAAGGTACCTGTGGAATACCATAAAGCAGACCAACATAAACATTTTGGAAATACCAGAAGAGAGAGAAAAGCTGAGAAAGAATATTTGAAGAAATATTAGCTGAAAACTTTGCAAGTTTCAAAATACATGAATTAATATATTCAAGAACTTCAATTAACTCCAGGTAGGACAAACTCAAAGAGATCCAAGACATATTATAATCAAACTGTCAAAAGACAAAGACAAAGAGAGAATCTGGAAAAGCTGCAAGAGAGAAGCAACTCATCACAAAGAATGGATTTTCAATACATTAACAGCTGATTTTTCACCAGGAACTATGCAGCCCAGAAGGGAGTGGGATGACATATTTAAAGTACTGAAAGGAAAAAAAACCCTGAAAAACAAGAATTCTTGGTTGTGGTTCTGGCTGCCTCTCTGAAGCGTTATCTCACCTGGTCGTCAAAGCAAACAGTGATGTGTGAAATGTAAGAACATCTGAATGAAGGCTTTGGCTCCAATCAGATGCATGCCTCAACCCAGCAGGCAGAGAGGTACTGGTATGTAAGTCATGTCATTTTTCTGCTCAAAACGCTACAAGAGCTCACCATTACCTTTAGAGAAAAGCCAAAGACTTGAGGAAACTTGCAGAAGCTGCTTAGATAGCCTCATCCACCAGAGGGCAGACAGCAGAAGCAAGAAGATCTACAATCCTGCAGCCTGTGGAACAAAAAACACATTCACAGAAAGATAGACAAGATGAAAAGGCAGAGGGCTATGTACCTGATGAAGGAACAAGATAAAACCTCAGAAAAACAACTAAATGAAGTGTAGATAGGAAATCTTCCAGAGAAAGAATTCAGAATAATGATAGTGAAGATGATCCAGGACCTCAGGAAAAGAATGGAGGCAACGATCAAAAAGATGCAAGAAATGTTCAACAAACACCTAGAAGAATTAAAGAACAAACACCTAGAAGAATTAAAGTACAAACGATCAGAGATGAACAATACAATACTTGAAATGAAAAATACACTACAAGGAATCAATAGCAGAATAACTGAGGCAGAAGAATGGATAAGTGACCTGGAGGACAGAATGGTGGAATTCACCGCCACGGAAAAGAATAAAGAAAAAAGAATGAAAAGAAATGAAGACAGCCTAAGAAACCTCTGGGACAACATTAAATGCAACAACATTCACATTGTAGGGGTCCCAGAAGGAGAAGAGAGAAACGACCCAAGAATATTTTGAAGAGATTATAGTCAAAAACTTCCATAACATGGGAAAGAAAATAGCCTACCAAGTCCAGGAAGTGCAGAGAGTCCCAGGCAGGATAAACCCAAGGAGAAACACGCCAAGACACACAGTAATAAAACTGACAAAAATTAAAGACAAAGAAAAATTATTTAAAGCAACAAGGGAAAAATGACAAATAACATACAAGGGAACTCCCATAAGGTTAACAGCTGATTTCTCAGCAGAAACTCTACAAGCCAGAAGGGAGTGGTATGATATATTTAAAGTGATGAAAGGGAAGAATCTACAACCAAGATTACTCTACCCGACAACGATCTCATTCAGATTCGATGGAGAAATCAAAAGCTTTATATACAAGCAAAAGCTAAGAGAATTCAGCACCACAAAACCACCTCTACAACAAATGCTAAAGGAACCTCTCTAAGAGAGAAACACAAGAGAAGAAAAGGACCTACAAAAACAAACCTATAACAATTAAGAAAATGGTCATAGGAACATACATATCAATAATTACCTTAAACGTGAATGGATTAAATGCTCCAACCAAAAGACACAGCCTTCCTGAATGTACACAAAAACAAGACCCATATATATGCTGTCTACAGGAGACCCACTTCAGACCTAGGGACACATACAGACTGAAAGTGAGGGGATGGAAAAAGATATTCCATGCAAATGGAAATCACAGAAAGCTGGAGTAGCAATACTCATATCAAATAAAATAGACTTTAAAATAAAGAATGTTACAAGAGACAAGGAAGGGCACTGCATAATGATCAAGGGAACAATCCAAGAAGAAGATATAACAATTATAAATATATATGCACCCAACATAGGAGCACCTCAATACCTAAGGCAACTGCTAACAGCAATAAAACAGGAAATTGACAGTAACACAATAATAGTGGGAGACTGTATCACCTCACTTACACCAATGGACAGATCATACAAACAGAAAATTAATAAGAAAAGACAAGCTTTAAATCACACAATAGCCCAGATAGATTTAATTGATATTTATAGGACAGTCCATCCAAAAACAGCAGATTACACTTTCTTCTCAAGTGCACATGAAACATTCTCCAAAAGAGATGACATCTTGGGTCACAAATCAAGCCTCAGTAAAATTAAGAAAACTGAAATCATATCAAGCATCTTTTCTGACTACAACACTATGACATTAGAAATCAACTACGGGGAAAAAAACGTGAAAAACACAAACACATGGAGGCTAAACAATATGTTACTAAATAGCCATGAGATCACTGAAGAAATCAATGAGGAAATCAAAAAATACGTAGAGACAAATTACAATGAAAACACGACAATCCAAAACCTGTGGGATGCAGCAAAAGCAGTTCTAAGAGGGAAGTGTATAACTCTACAAGCCTACCTCAAGAAACAAGAAAAATCTCAAATAAACAATCTAAACTTATGCCTAATGGAAACAGAGAAAGAAAAACAAACAAAACCCAAAGTTAGTAGAGGAAAAGAAATCATAAAAATCAGAGCAGAAGTACATGAAATAGAAACAAAGAAAAGAACAGCAACGATCAATAAAACTAAAAGCTCGTTCTTTGAGAAGATAAACAAAATTGAGAAACCATTAGCAAGACTCATCAAGAAAAAGAGGGAGAGGACTCAAATCAATAAAATTAAAAGTGAAACAGTAACAAGTGACACTGCAGAAATACAAAGGATCATAAGCGATTACTACAAGCAACTGTATGCCAGTAAAATGGACAACCAGGAAGAAACAGACAAATTCTTAGAAAGGTATAACCTTACAACACTGAGCAAGGAAGAAATAGAAAACATGGACAGACCAATCACAAGTAATGAGATTGAAACTGTGATTAAAAATCTTCCAACAAACAAAAGTCCAGGACCAGATGGCTTCACAGGTGAATTCTATCAAACATTTAGAGAAGAGCTAATACCCATCCTTCTCAAACTCTTCCAAAATACTGCAGAGGAAGGAACACTGTCAAACTCATTCTATGAGGCCACCATCACCCTGATACCAAAACCAGGCAAAGTTACTACAAAAAAAGAAAATTACAGACCAATACCACTGATGAATACAGATGCAAAAATCCTCAACAAAATACTAGCAAACAGAATCCAACAACACATTAAAAGGATCATGCACAATGATCAAGTGGGATTTATCCCAGGGATGCAAGGATTCTTCAATATACACAAATCAATCAATGTGATACACCATATTAACAAACTGAAGAATAAAAACCATATGATCATCTCAATAGATGCAGAAAAAGCTTTTGACAAAATTCAACACCCATTTATGATAAAAACTCTCCAGAAAGTGGGCACAGACGGAACCTACCTCAATATAATAAAGGCCATATAAGACAAACCCACAGTAAACATCATTCTCAATGGTGAAAAACTGAAAGCATTTCCTCTAAGATCAGGAAACAGATAAGGATGTCCACTCTCACCACTATTATTCAACATAGTTTTGGAAGTCCTAGCCATGGCAATCAGAGAAGAAAAAGAAATAAAAGGAATACAAATTGGAAAAGAAGAAGTAAAACTGTCACTGTTTGCAGACAGCATGATACTATATAGAGAGAATCCTAAAAATGCCAGCAGAAAACTACTAGAGCTAATCAATGAATCTGATAAAGCTGCAGGATATAAAATTAATGCACAGAAATGTCTTGCATTCCTATACACTAATGATGAAAAATCTGAAACAAAAATTAAGGAAACACTCCCATTTACCATTGCAACAAAAAGAATAAAATACCTAGGAATAAACCTACCTAGGGAGACAGAAGACATGTATGCAGAAAACTATAAACACTGATGAAAAAAATTAAAGATGATACAAACAGATGAAGAGATATACCATATTCTTGGATTGGAAGAATCAGCATTGTGAAAATGACTATACTCCCCAAAGCAATCTACAGATTCAGTGCAATCCCTATCAAATTACCAATGACATTTTTTACAAGACTAGAACAAAAAATCTTAATATTTGTAGGAGACACAAAAGACCCCATATAACCAAAGCAGTCTTGAGGGAAAAATACGGAGCTGGAGGAAACAGACTCCCTGACTTCAGACTATACTACAAAGCTACCGTAAACAAGACAATATGGTACTGGCACAAAAACAGAAATATAGATCAATGGAACAGGATAGAAAGCCCAGAGATAAACCCATGCACCTATCATCAACTAATCTATGACAAAGGAGGCAAGGATATACAATGGAGAAAAGACAGTCTCTTCAATAAGTGCTGCTCAGAGAACTGGACAGCTACCTGTAAAATAATGAAATTACAACACTCCCTAAAAGCATACACAAAAATAAACTCAAAATGGATTAGACACCTAAATGTAAGACTGGGCACTATAAAACTCTTAGAGGAAAACATGGAAGAACACTCTCTGACATCAATCACAGCAAGATCTTTTTTGATCCACCTCCTAGGGTAATGGAAATAAAAACAAAAATAAAATAAAAATGGGACCTAATAAAACTTAAAAGCTTTTGCACAGCAAAGGAAACCATAAACAAGATGAAAAGACAACCCTCAGAATGGTAGAAAACATTTGCAAATGAAACAACTGATAAAGGATTAATCTCCAAAATATACAAGCAGCTCATGCAGCTCAATATCATAAACAGACAACCCAATTAAAAAATGGGCAGAAGATCTAAACAGACATTTCTCTGAAGAAGATATACAGATTGCAAACCAATACATGAAAGGATGCTCAACATCACTAATCATTAGAGAAATGGAAATCAAAACTACAATGAGATATCACCTCACACCGGTTAGAATGGGCATCATCAGAAAATCTACAAACAACAAATGCTGGATGGGGCATGGAGAAAAGGGTATCCTCTTGCCCTATTGGTGGGAATGTAAATTGATACAGCCACTAGGGAGAACGTTATGGAGGTTCCTTAAAAAACTAAAAATAGAATTACCATATGACCCAGCAATCCCACTACTGAGCATATACCCAGAGAAAACCATAATTCAGAAAGACACATGCACCCCAATGTTCTTTGCAGCACTATTTACAACAGGCAGGTCATGGAAGCAACCTAAAAGCCCATTGACAGATGAATGGATAAAGAAGATGTTGGTACATATATACAATGGAATATTACTCAACCATAAAAAGGAACGAATTTGGGCCATTTGTTGAGATGTGGATGGATCTAGAGACTGTCATACAGAGTGAAGTAAGTCAAAGAGAAAAACAAATATCGTATATTAACGCATATACATGGAACCTAGAAAAATGGTAAAGATGAACGGTTTGCAGGGCAGAAATTGAGACACAGATGCAGAGAACAAATGTATGGATACCAGTGGGGGAAAGTGGTGGGCAGGGGGTGGTGGTGTGATGAATTGGGAGATTGGGATTGACATATATACACTACTATGTATAAAACTGATAACTAATAAGAACCTGCTGTATTAAAAAAAAAAGAAGAAGCAATAATTCGTTACCTAGCAAAAAACATTCAAAAATGGAGGTATATACACTACCAAACATAAAATAGATAGCTAGTGGGAAGCAGCTTCATAGCACAGGGAGATCAGCTAGTTGGTTTGTGACCACCTAGAGGGGTGGGATAGGGAGGGTGGGAGGGAGGGAGACGCAAAAGGGAAGAGATATGGGAACATATGTATATGTATAACTGATTCACTTTGTTATAAAGCAGAAACTAATACAGCATTGTAAAGCAATTATACTCCAATAAAGATGTTAAAAAAATTTTTTTAAATAAAAATTTTTTAAAAATGGAGGTAAAATTAAAACATGCTTAGGGGCTTCTCTGGTGGCACAGTGTTTAAGAATCCACCCGTCAATGCATGGGACACAGGTTCGATCCCTGGTCCGGGAAGATCCCACCTGCTGCAGAGCAACTAATCCCATGTACCACAACTACTGAGCCTGTGCTCTAGAGCCCACAAGCCACAACTACTGAGCCCATGCGCCACAACTACTGAAGCCCGTGTGCCTAGAGCCTGTGCCCCAGAACAAGAGAAGCCACCACAATGAGAAGCCTGTGCACTGCAACGAAGAGTAGCCCCCGCTCGCTGCAACTAGAGAAAGCCCGTGTGCAGCAACAAAGATCCAATGCAGCCAAAAATAAATAAAAATAAATTAATTTAAAACAATTAAGACATGCTTAGATAAACAAAACCTGAGGGTTTTCATTGCTATGGCATTATAAGAAATGCTAAAGGGATTTAGGCAGGAAGGAAAGGACACTGGACAGTAACTCAGAGCCTTATGAAGAAATAAAGATCTCTAGTAAAGGTAACTACATGGGTAAATATAAAACCCAGTATGTCCTATATAACTTAACAGACAAATGCATAAAAAGATAACTAAAAATATATGTTAAAGTACACACAATATATAAATATGTAACATGTGAGAACAACAATTATGGTATCAATTCAAATCAGACTGTTATAAATTTAGCACAGTAATTTTAACTCCCATGGTAACCACCAAGAAAATATGTAAAAGAAATACATAAGGGAATTCCCTGGCAGTCCAGTGGTTAAGACTCCACTCTCTCACTCTCAAGGATCCCAGTTCAGTCCCTGGTCATGGAACTAAAATCCCACAAGCCATGCAGAGTGGCCAAAAACAAAAAAACCCAAAATAACAAAAACCATAAAATGAAATGAAAAAAGAATCAAACTGGTACAATAAAAAAAATAAATAAGGGACTTCCCTGGTGGTCCAGTGGTAAAGAATCTGCTTTCCAATGCAGGGTACACGGGTTCAATCCCTGGTCAGGGAACTAAGATTACACCTGCCGCAGGTCAAATAAGCCCATGTGCCACAACTGCTGAGCCCACACACCGCAACTAGAGAGCCCACATGCCACAAACTACAGAGCCCACATGCTCTGGAGCCCTCGCGCCACAACTAGAGAGAGAAAATCCACACACCACAACTAGAAAGCAGCCTGCTTGCCACAACGAAGAACCCAGGCACTGCAAAAGATCCCACATGCCACAGCGAAGACCCTGCATGTGTCAACTAAGACCTGATGCAGACAAAAATAAAAAATAAATAAATAAGGAATTAAAAAATAAGTTGAACAAAAAAGAAGAGATTAGTGTAGAAAATGAGGGGCAAAAAGGGTGTAAGCACCCTAAAAGGGTGAAAACAAACAGCAAAATGACAGAGGTAAATCCTTTGTATTAATCCATTTACTTTAAATGCAAAGGATTAAATTCTCCAATCAAAAGGCAAAGACTGGCAGATGGATATGAAAACATGGATCCAATTATATGATCTCTATAAGAGACTCACTTTAAATCCAAAGAAACAAATAGTTTGAAAGTTCAAGTAAGGAAAAAAATATTCCATGCAAATAATGACCAAAAGAAAACTAGCTGCCTGGCTATAACAATATCAGACAAACTAGACGTTAAGTGAAAACCTGTTACAAGAGACAAACAAGGACTCTATATTTTTTTCAAGGGTAAATTCATCAATAATTTATAACAATTATAAACATACTCAGCAAACAGAGCCCCAAATATATGAAGTAAATATTGACAGAATTGAAGAGAGAATTAGACAGTTGTACAATAATAGTTTGAGATTTCAATAACCATCTTACAGTAATAGACAGAATATCCAGACAGAACATTAATAAGAAAATAGGGGTCTTGAACAGCACCATAAACTTATATCTAAAAGACATAAATATATAACCCTCTACTCAAGAGCAGAAAACACATTTTTCTCAAGTGCATGTGGAACATTATCTAAGAGAGAACATATGTTAAACCAAAAAACCAATCTCAATAAATAAAAAAAGACTGAAATCATACAAGGGATCTTCTCCAACCACAATGGAATAAAGACAGAAATCAATAAAAGGAGAAAAACTAGAAAAATCACAAATATGTGGATGTTAAACAATTCATTCCTAAACAACCAATACATCAAAGAAGAAATCACAAAGGAAATTAGAAAACATAGAAGGATAAAAGTGAAAACGCAACATACCAAAACTTATGAGATGCAGTAAAGGGAGTGGTCACAGGAAAATATATAGCAGTAAATACCTACATTAAAAAAAAGGAAAGATCTCAAATCAATAACTTAACTTTGCACCTTAGAAAAACTAGAAAAAGAAAATCAAACCAAAGGCAAAGTTATCAGAAGGAATTAAATTATAATGATTAGAGTGGAGATAAATGATATAGAGAATAGAAAAATAGAGAAAAATCAATGAAACCAAAAATTGGTTCTTTGAAAAGATCAACAAAATCGACCAACCTTTATCTAGACTGAAAAAAGAGATGTAAATAACTGAAATAAATAATGAAAGTTGTGACATTACTACCAACCTTACAGAAATAAAAAGGATTATAAGAGACTATGAATACTTATATATCAAAAAAGTAGACAACCTAGATGAAATGGACAAATTAGACACACAAATTACCAAAAGTAACTCAAGAAGAAATAGAGAATCTGAGAAGGCTTATAACAAGTAAAGACATCGAATCAATAATCAAAAACCTCACAACAAAGTAAAGTCCACAATCAGATACCTTCATTGGTGAATTTTACCAAATATTTAAAGAAAAATTAACACTAATTCTTCTCAAAATCTTCCAAAAAATAAAAAGAGGAGGTAACACACCCTAACTAATTCTATGAAGCCAGTATTATCCTGATACCAAAACCAGACAAAGACACTAAAGAAAATCATAGACCAATATCCTCTATAAAAATAGTTGCAAAATATCTCAACAAAATGCTAGCAAACCAAATCCAATAGCTGACTAAAAAGGATTATGCACCATGATCAGGTAAAATTTATTCCAGAAACTCAAGAATGGTTAAATATAAGAAAATCAATCAATATAATATGCCACATTAATAGAACAAAGGGAAGAAAACGCATGATCACCTCAACTGATACAGAAAAAGCATTTGACAAAATTCAGCACATTTTCATGATCAATGCACTCAGAAACTAGGAACAGAAGGAAACTTTCTCAATATGATAAAAAGTATTTATGAAAAACCCACAGCTAACTCAATACTCAATGGTGAAAGACTGAAAGGTTTTCCTCAAAGATCAGGAACAAGACAAGGATACTTGCTTTCACCACTTCTATTCAACATAGTCTGGAAGTCTTGGCCAAAGTTAATTAGGTAAGGAAAAAAAATAAAAGGCATCCAAATTGGAAAGGAAGAAGTAAAACTATGTCTGTTTCATACATACATACAGAAGTCTTAAAGTATCCACAAATGGGGATTTCCCTGGTGATCCAGTGGCTAAGACTCCGCACTCCCAATGCAGGGTACCTGGGTTCCATCCCTGGTCAGGGAATTAGATCCCATGTGCCACAACTAAGAGTTCGCATGCCACAACTAAAGATCCTACATGCCGCAAGTAAAAGATCCCACGTGCCGCAAGTAAAAGATCCCATGTGCCACAACTAAGACACGATGCAGCCAAGTAAATGAATATTTACAGTATCCACAAATGAAATACCAGAGCTAATAAACAAATTCTGCAAAGTGTTAGGTTACAAGATCAACACACGAAAATCAATTTTGTTTCTATACAACCACAATGAACAATCTGAAAAGGAAATTAAGAAAACAATTTCATTTACAATATCATCCAAAAGAATAAAATACCTAGAAATAAATTTAACCAATCCCACTACTGGGCATATACCCAGAGAAAACCATAATTCAAAAAGACACATGCATCCCAATATTCATTGCAGCATTATTTACAATAGCTAGGACATGGAAGCAACCTAAATGTCCATCAACAGAGGAGTGGATAAAGAAGATGTGGAACATATATACAATGGAATATTACTCAGCCATTAAAAGGAACAAAATTGGGTCATTTGTAGAGACGTGGATGGACCTAGAGATTGTCATACAGAGTGAAGTAAGTCAGAAAGAGAAAAACAAATATCGTATATTAACGCATATATGTGGAATCTAGAAAAATGGTACAGATGAACTTATTTACAAAGCAGAACTAGAGACACAGATGTAGAGAACAAACGTATGGACACCAAGAGGGGAAAGGGGGGGGTGGGAAGAACTGGGAGATTGGGATTGACATATATACACTAATATGTATAAAATAGATAACTAATGAGAACTTGCTATATAGCACAGGGAACTCCACTTTGCTGTACAGTAGAAACTAACACAACACTGTAAAACAACTATACCCCAATAAAAAAAACTTTTTAAAAACTTAACCAAGTGAAAAACATGTACATCGAAAACCAGAAAAAATTGATGAAAGAAATTAAAGAAGACAAAAAGAAATGGAAAGACATCTTTTGCTCTTGGATTGGAAAACAACAATATTAAGATGGTAATACCACCCAAAGCAACCTATAGATTCAATGAAATCCCTATCAGAATTCCAACGGCCTTTGAGCAGAAATGGAAAAGCCAATCCTCAAATTCATATGGAATTGCAAGGGGCCCAAAGTAGCCTACATAATCGGAAAAAAAAAAAAGAGAAAGAAAGTTGGAGGACATACACTGCCTGATTTCAAAACTTACTACAAAACTATAGTCATCAAAACTGTGGTACTGGCATAAAGATAAAGAAATAGTCCATGGAATAGAATTAAGTGTCCAGCAATGAACCCATATGGTGAATTGATTTTTGAGAAGGGTGCCTAGACCATTTAATGGGAAAGGATAGCCTCTTCAACAAATAGTGCTGGGACAACTGGATATCTACACACAAAAGAATAAAGTTGGCCCTCTACCTCATGTCATTTACAAAAACTAATTCAAAATGGATCAATGACCTAAATATAAAATCTAAAACCATAGAACTCTTATAAGAAAACAAAGGAGTAAATCCTCACGACCTTGGATTTGGCAATGGAGTCTCACATATGACATCAAAATTATGAGTAACAAAACAAAACATAAAGATAAATTGGAGTTCATGAAAAAAATTTTAAACGGTGTATAAACTAATATTATTAAGAAAGTAAGAAGACAATTCACAGAATGGGAGAAAATATTTGAAGTCATGTATTTGTCTAGTATTCAGAATATATACAGAACAGAACTCTTACAACCCAACAACAAAAAGACAAACAGCCCGATTAAAAAATAGGCAAAGGCCTTAAATAGACATTTTTCCAAAGATACACAAATGGCAAACAAGCACATGAAAAGATGCTCAACATCATTAGTCAGTAAGAAAATGCAAATCAAAACCACAATGAAGAATTACTTCATTAACAAACTAGAATGGTAATAATAATAATAATAAAACAGAAAATAACAAGTGTTGAAAGGGTATGGAGAAATTGGAATGCCAGTACACTGCTGGTGGGAAAACAATTTGACAGTTCCTCAAAAACTTAAAGATAGAATTACCACATGGCCAGTAATTCTACTCTTAGGTATATACCCCAAAGTACTGAAAACAGGTACTCAAACAAATACAGGTACACACATGTTCATAGCAGCATTATTCACAAATGCCAAAACGTAAACTGCCCAAATGTCCATCAATGGATGAGTGGATAAACAAAATGTATGATTCCGTTTGTATGAAATATCCATAATAGGTAAATCCAGAGACAGAATACAGATTGGTGGTTTCCAGGGGCTGGAGGGAGGTGGAAATGGGAAGGAACTGCTTATTGGGTACAAGGTTTTATTTTGGAGTAATAAAAATGTTTGGAACTAGATAGGGGTGGTGACTGCACAACATGGTGAATGTACTAAATACCACTGAATTGTTCACTCAGCAATAATTAAAAAGATCCTATACATTGCTGGTAGGAATGTAAAACAGTAAAATCATCGTGACAAATATTTGTGTGGTTTCTTGTAAAGTTAAATACATTATATACTCCATTCCTTTGTATTTACCTAAGAGAAATGAAAATTTTGTGTACAAGATGACTGTACACCAGTGTTCACAGAAAAAGATAGCAGATCAGTGGTTTCCAGGGTACAGGGACAGGGCAAGATTTCACTGGGAAGGACACAAGTGAACTTTTTGGAGTGATTAAACTATTCACTATCTTGATTGTTGAGGGTGTATACATTTGTCAAAACTCACTAAACTGTGCACTTAAAATGAATGCAGTTTACTGTACGTAAACTATACTTCAATAAAGTTGACTTTTAAAAAATAGAAGGGAGGGAGCCTGAATTGGGACTTGGACCTCTTTGTAAGATTTCCACAGGCAACTCCCATGAGGGACGCTTCACTGAGGTCCCTGTTTGCGCCAAGGAATGCGGAGGCAAAACATTGTTGGAATAGCTAAGTTATTCACTTGTTCCCGTAAATTTACTAAATGGTATGTTGTATTTCCTAAAATATTTAAAGTATTTATTTAAATTTCCTTTAGGTGAGAAGGAACCCCCTGAAATTAGTTTAGGAATAACAAATTTACATATATGTAACATACATGCATGCAGACATGCATATCTATACTACAACTATCTAAATATTTAGTTTCAACCAAATACATAATTTAATAATTAAGAACCTTAGGAAGCTTCCTAGGAAATTAAAGTGAGCTAAGTAGTTTTAATAGTTTTTCTCTATGGATGCAGATAAACCTGCTTTCTTATTTACACGCTAGTTTTAATTTTGTCTTTACAACTACTCCCACTTCCCCATTTTCCTGTCTCTTTCGGACCATTTCATCTCTAGTCAGACAACACTACTTATGAAATTATATCTGTTTTTAATATATCAAATACTGGTATAGGCATACTTAACTGACATAATGTCTAGCCAACACCTCTAGAAATAAACTAAAATAGTGTTTCTAAGTCATTTTTCCACTTCATGGTAAAGACCAGAGATGAAGAAAGCTAATCAAGAAGGAAAACAAATTACTATGCCTAAGAAAGGCAACTAGATTTCAGTAAGTTATATTGAGACAGACTACAGATCCTGCAGGAGAATCACTGTTATCATTTGTTGAACACTTACTATATGCTAGGCATTAAGGCACTTTAGGTCAATAATATTAGCCAAGTTAGTAGGTGGAAGAGTCATGACTTAAACCAAGCGTGATGTCAATGTCCATGCTTTAAACTAAACCATTACATTATACTACCACAGTAACTTTAGAACTAGCCATTGCAGGGGTTTTGCACTGCCACAAAAAAAGAGAGGAAGCTGTCCTACCTACTGCAAAACACCAAAGTACTACAGCTATCCACCATTCTAATTCCTGACCCTTTGCTATTCAGGATAAACTCTCTGAGCAGTCGCTCCCTACCCCAGTTCTATTGAATAACCTAACTTCCAAATCCTGCTCTGTCCAATAATTTGCTGTGATAAAGTGCAACAGTAAAGCAACAGTGTGGAGAAGATGAATGTACCTCCCACACTACATGCTGACTACCTCTTAAAGAAATGACTAAGAAATGTGCAGAATCCTAAAATAAGATGGGTACAACATGCCTAATGGGATGCCACTCTCACTTTTCCCAGCTGCATTCACTTACACCATCTTCTAGACAGATTCAGAAAGTGTACATCCTCTCATCAGTATAAACCCTAAAAGTATATCTCACTACCACAACACCCTATCTTGGCTATGAAGTCAACTCTCAGACACTCACTGAGACTGACACAATTTTTTCTTCAGGGAAATTATAAAATGGGGTGGGGATTAGAACAGCAACAGGTAATATTATCCAATTATTTTCAACCAATACTGGGAAACAGCATAAACAGCCTTAATAAATCATTAGTTAAAATGATTTATTAAGGCTTTGGAATAAATTATAGAACTTGTAAGTAATTAAAAACTAAGATACCTTCTTGAAGTGTTTATTAGAGAGTTACTACATATTTTACAAATCCTGAATATTCCTAATTCAACCAGAAAACACTCAACTAAAATGTAAGGTTTAAAAGTCTTCCTTTTGGGGCTTCCCTGGTGGCGCAGTGGTTAAGAATCTGCCTGCCAATGCACGGGACACGGGTTCGATCCCTGGCCCGGTAAGATCCCACATGCTGTGGATCAACTAAGCCCGTGTGCCACAACTACTGAGCCTGTGCTCTAGAGCCTGTGAGCCACAACTACTGAGTCTGCGTTCCACAACTACTAAAGCCCGCACACCTAGAGCCTCTGCTCTGCAACAAGAGAAGCCACCGCAATGAGAAGCCCGTGCACTGCAACAAAGAGTAGCCCCCGCTCCCACAACTAGAGAAAAGCCCGCGTGCAGCAACGAAGACTCAATGCAGCCAAAAATAAATAAAATAAAATTATTTAAAAAAATAAAAAAGTCTTCCTTTTAAGAGGGAATTTCTATTTTATCACAAATTTTGTGTCAATTTATCTAAATATTTTGGATACATTTACAAGACCTTAAAATAAAATCACAGGTTTCATACATACATTACATATTTTGCTCCAAATATAAGTGAAAAAGTTGAATCCAGCATTCAATATCACTCTTTTTAGTGTTGGTAAAGTAAAAAGTGGGAAGGTGTAAATAGTGAGGGGAAAAGATGAGAATACATGTTACACTTTACATGAAAGAGTACATACAAATTAAAGATATTTCCTCTCCATAGTGTTCAATGACAGAATTACTACTGGCATTAGGTTATTCTGGCAGCCTCTGGAATTTTTTACTTAAAAAAAAAAATCACCGAAGTTCTTTTAAAAAGACAGGTAAAGGAAAACTCTAAAACTGACCCGAAATGTTTATTAAAATAATAAAATCCTGTTTTAGTTTTTCATTAATTCACCTAGCCTCTTTTCCTTTAACAGGAATAGCGGCATAAAAATGGCTAAACCCTAAAATGTGTTGTTAAATTGTTTAAATCCAAAAAAAGTTGAAATATACAGCCGTCAACTAGTATGCAATATTTTAAAAACATGTTTATTGCAAAAATAATAAACATTTACTATAGATAACTGAGAAAATAGACAAGGAAAAAAAATAAGGACCCATAATCTATCATCCTCTGAATCTTTTTTCTCCATTTAATTTTGAATAAACATTTATCATGGAGAAGTTCTTTGTTAATATAAAAATTTCATGTTTAAACTGATATTGCATTCTTAAAGACAATGGTATGGAAAGGAGATGAAACTTTACACCCTAGAGTATTCTACCCAAAATGAACCAAGTTAATGTTCTTATGAGTATACATTTCCATTAATTGTGATTTATGAAAACCTATGTCTATATACTTTTCTCCTATAATAATTTATGATTTTACTAACATTTAAACCCAATAAAAATCTTTACAGAATTTTTAAGTACCATGAAGAATACAGATGAAAAAGTAGACATGTAAGCAGAAGTAAGAAAAATATTATAACCTGAAATAATTTAATCGCTCTTGCCTATGAATATTTTCAGTTTTTCAAAATAAATTAGGACCTGATTTTAAAACAAAGCCTGAGTAACAAAATGTTTATAATGTCTCATGGAAATCAGAAAGACCTGATTTTGAACTCACCTGTGTTTTTTAGCATATTGTCAACTTCAAATTATAACGATTTAACCATTTGAAGAAAAAAGATATTTCTCTTTCCCTATCTGGGTATAATGGAGTGCAGAAAAAATGAGAATATGGGTGTGAAAATCTACTAGGATACATATAAGTTTGTAAGCTCATGTTTTAAATATAATGGTTGTCAATCTGCAAATTCAAATGTGTCATTCAAATTAGTTAGCAAAACAAACCTAAGCCCCTGAAGATGAACCTCTTTTTCCGCCTCTAAAAAAGGTGACCTTTCTCAGTTTAATCTCATTTGTTACTTTACAACATTAGTCTGTGTTTTTTTCCATTATACGGTATACACAAATGAAGGCATGAAGGCTATGATAAGGTCTAATAAGCTTGTGCTATAACAAAAAAAAGTCTTTACTGCAACTGTGGAGAAAAATGAAATGCCTAAATAAGCTGTAAAAGATAAACAGCAAGTAGAATTGAGAGAAGAGCTAAGGATGCATTTATTCACTATGAACCAAATTACTATAAATTGAGTACATTCACTCCAAGGTAAAAAAAAAATTTTTTAATTAGAAACCCAGGAACTCAACTGACCATAAGAACTAGAAGAAAAAAGATATCATTTTTCTTCCTCCAAAATGTATTTAGTACCTTTAAGGAGTGAGGAAAATGGGAGAGGGGAAATCTAGAGAGATGAATCTTGCCAGATAGTGGAAACTTTCAACATACCCACATCTGAAAAAAATGTATAGCTTATTTCAAAAATCACAACATAAAAGGAATTGACTCCTTCATTTTGAAACAAAACAATGAAAATTAACATGACCTTAAAGCTAGGGAAAATTGGCTCATTTATAGTCAGCTAGGAAAACTACTCAGAAGGGATACTAAAGCTTAAATAAATGCTTCACATTTCAGAAGGCTTCCTGAAACTAAATTAAATCATAGTAACTCAAAATGGATAGGGCCATTTCCTACAGGGTCGTCGTTCAAACATTTCTCCTACGAAGTTAAGTCAAAATAAAGGAAAGTTAGAAAAAGTGTCTTCCTCATCCCAAAATAAACTGAACTGTATTTTTTTCTAAAATATTTTTATCAGTTACCCAATCTTAGTCCTATAGTTTAATTCTTTGTTTCATACATTATCGAAGAGAAATAAGACACTTAAATGAAGTAAAATAAGGTAGTAGGAAATAAAAACTATAGGAATGACCCTAGTCTTCTGTTCTCTCTTTTTTGTTTTTTAATTTTTATTGGGGTACAGTTGATTTACAATGTTGTGTTAGTTTCAGGTGTACAGCAAAGTGAGTCTGTTATACATATACATATACATATATCCACTGAGTTTTAGATTCTTTTCCCATATAGGCCATTACAGAGTATTGAGTGGAGTTCCCTGTGCTATACAGTAGGTCCTTATTAGTTATCTACTTTAGTGAATATATACAGTAATGTGTGTCAATTCCAATCTTCCAATTTATCCCTCCCCCTTCTTACCCCCCAGTAACCATGTTTATTTTCTACATCTGTAACTCTATTTCTGTTTTGTAGATAAGTTTATTTGTAGCCTTTTTTTGATTCCACATATAAGTGATATCATATGTTATTTGTCTTTCTCTGTCTGACTTACTTAGTATAACAATCTCTAGGTCCATCCATGTTGCTGCAAATGGCATTATTTTGTCCTTTTTTATGGCTGAGTAACATTCCATTGTGTGTGTATATGTCTGTGTGTGTGTGTATACACACACACACACACACCCCACATCTTCTTTATCCATTCATCTGTGGATGGACATTTAGGTTGCTTCCATACCTTGGCAATTGTAAATAATGCTGCTATGAATATTGGGGTGCATGTATCTTTTCGAATTAGTGTTATTGTTTTTTCCATATATATACTCAGGAGTGGAACTGTCAAGTCATATAAAGGAAATAAAAGCAAAACTAACCAAATGGGACCTAACTAAACTTAAAAGCTTTTGCACAACAATGCAAAGAAAACCATTGACAAAGCAAAAAGACAACCTATGGAATGGTAGAAAATATTTGCAAATGATATGACCAATAAGGGATCAATATCCAACATATATAAACAGCTCATACAACTCAACATTAAAAATAAAAATAAACAACCCGATTAAAAAATGAGAAGAATTGAATAGACATTTTTCCAAAGAGGAAATGCAGATAGCCAACAGGCACATGAAAAGATGCTCAACACTGCTAATCATCAGGGAAATGTAAATCAAAACCACAATGAGATATCATCTCACATCTGTCAGAATGGTTATCATCAAAAAACAAAAAAAACACAAATAACAAATGTTGGCAAGGATGTAGAAAAAAGGAGGGAGTGTAAATTGGTGCAGCCACTGTGGAAAACAGTATGGAAGTTTCTCAAAAAAATAAAAATAGAACTACTATATGACCCAGCAATTCCATTCCAAGGTAACTCTTTGTTTAAAAAATGATTATTTATTTATTTAGGCTGTGCTGGGTGTTAGTTGCAGCACATGAGATCTTCATTGAGGCATGTGGGATCTTTCACTGTGGCATGCGGGATCTTTCACTGTGGCATGCGGGCTCTTCGCTGCGGTGCGCGGGCTTCTCTCTAGTTGTGGTGTGTGGGTTTTCTCTCTCTAGTTGTGGTACACGGGCTCCAGAGCACATGGGCTCTGTAGTTTGCGGCACATGTGCTCTCTAGTTGAGCTGCGTGAGCTCAGTAGTTGTGGCACATGGGCTTAGTTGCCCTGCGGCATGTGGGATCTTAGTTCCCTGACCAGGGATTGAACCTGCATCCTCTGAATTGTAAGGTGGATTCTTTACCACTGGACCACCATGGGAGTCCCTTCCAAGGTAACTCTTATACTGTAAATTTAGATAGATAGATAGATGGATGGATAATAAGTAGGTAGACAGATAGGTACAGATATAGGTATACAGATGACAATATCTAGTTTTAGAAGTCTACTCAAAGGAAATAATCTGAAAAGTAAATAATTTTGTTCAGCTATGTTCACAGCAGTGTTATCAACAGAAATGACAGCAGGCTATGTTGGAACAGTTGCTACTGGACTTGCCATCTTGCCAAAAACAACCAAAAAACTCTGCAAAGTATGTGAAACAAATGTTTTCATACATTGGGAAAAGTTAGCAAAGACGGTGGTTTCAACACTTAAACATTCTCCTGAAGGTCCTAACAATAAAATAAGGGGGGAAATTGAGTGTGCAGACTACAAAGGAAGAAGTAAATCTATCTTATATCTTAATTCACAGAAGATATAATCACATTATGTAGATAATTCTAAGAAATTCATTGAAAAGCTACCAGAAATAATAAATTAATTTAGCAAGATCATAGTATATATGTCAATAGAAAAATATCACTCACATACACAGTGATATGTACACACCTACACAGTGAAAACTACAAAATATTGCTGAGAGAAATTAAAGAACACCTTAGTAAACAGAAAGATATACCATGTTCATTTATCAGAATAAATGAATACCGTTAAGAGATCAATTTTCCCCCAAATGATCTGCAGATTAAACACAATCCCATTCAAAATTACAGGAGGTTTATCTGTATGACTTGACAAGGTGACTGCAAATTTTACATAGAAATGCAAAGGAGGAGAAGAAGGATGAAAGGAGGAAGAGGCGAAGGGAGAGGAGGAGGAGAACGAAAAATTTGAAAAAGAACAAATTTGGAGAATTTGCACCGCCTGATTTCAAGCCTTACTATAAAACTACAGTAATGAAGGCAGTCTGCTATTTATTACCTTAAGCGTAGACATATAGATTGAGGAATTTACTAGAGTCCAAAAATAAACCCACACATATATGGTTAATTATTTTCAACAAAGGTACCAAAGTAATTAAATGGGGAAGGGATTATCTTTTCAAAAAATGGTGCTGGAACTAGTTAAACACATGGGAAAAAACTGAACCAATACCCTTACCAAACACCATACACAAACAACTAAATGGGTCAAAAGCTGAAACTACTTTTTTAAAAAAACTTTTAGAAGCAAACACGGATGAAAATCTTGGTGACCTTGGAGTAGTCAAAGACCAGTTAAGAAAATAAAAAGGCAAGCCACCAAATGGGAGAACACATCCACAAAACTTGTATATATCAAACAAAGATGTTGTATCCCAAATATGTAAGAGCTCTTACCACTCAAATATAAGAAAAAAGAAATGACCTACTGATAGACACCATATGGATAAATCTAAAATGCATTACATTAAGAGAAAAAAGACTCAATATGTTACATGCTGGCTGATTCAATCTATATGACATTATGAAAAAGGTAAAATTATAGAATTAGAAAATAGATCACTGATAACCAGGAACTGTGGGTAAGTGGAGGAGCTAATTACAAAGAGGCAGCATTAGGAAATATTGTGAGGTGATGGAACTGTTCCGAATCGTGTTTATGGCAGTGGTTACAAGATTGTATGCTTTTATCAAAACTCACAGGCAGTACATCAATGATAGTAAATTTTACTGTATATAAATAAATAAAAAGAACTATAAGAAAACTACAAGGAGGTAGCAATACTCAGACATCAAAATGGCTAAAACTAAAAAGAGTAACAGTAGCAAACGTAGGTTAGGATGAGGAGCAACTAGGACTTCTATACATTGGTGGAATGTTCAATGGTACAACCACTTTAAAAAACAATTTAGCAGTTTCTTGTAAAATTTAAAATAGACTTATGATACAACCCAGCAATTCCATTCCTTGATTATTTACCCAAGAAAAATGAAAGCGTATGTCCACACAAAGACTTGTTCACAACATTCATAGCAGAGGAAGTGGGGGGAAACTCTGAAGACAATTTTCTCCATCTGACTCAGTACTCAGTACCTTTCTCACTCATAGCACTTCTCCTTTTCCTCTCCTAGGTCTCCAGCTCCCTAAAAGTGCAGGAGCTTTTTGTTTGAGGCTCCTGCATCAGTGAGATGACCTGATCCCCAAGTCTGTGCTGATCCACCAGACCTGCAGTCACTGCATGGAGAAAAATGTAAATGGGAGGGAAGGGGAGTTGGCACTTTCCCTGATATAGTCTCTTGCTTATCAATCATAATAAGCAGTTAAGGGGTTGTTATTTTCATTTTGGCTTGCTTGTTTTAACTGGCTACTAAGACACCTAGCAGTTCAGCTGAGTTCCTAACAACATGATGATTTAAATAGGTGCAAATTATTTCTTGATGAAATTTAACTTTTTTTTAATGTCAGCAAATAGGAATGGGATAGGAGCTCCTCAATCTGTTACTGTGTAAAACTTAAAGCTAACATAGTAAATATATTCCCCAAAAGATAGAGTGCAAAAAAAAAGGATATTTTCTCTTACCACTTCTATTAAACTTGTACTGGAAGTCTTAGCCAGTACAATAAGGTGGAGAGCAGAAAAAGGCATATGGATTGAAAAGGAAAAACAACTCTATTTTTCAGATGATATGATTATGTACATGGAAAATACAAACTACTAGAATCTAATGAATAATCTTAGCAATGCTGTTCTATATCTTGATTGACTACACTTACTATTGTATGCATCTGTCAAGACTCACAGAACTGTGCATAAAATGGGTGAATTTTACAATATATAAATCATACCCTAAAAAAGAAAAAACAGTAATATCTTAGGGTAAAAAGATCAATATATAAATGAATGTCTATATCTTAGCAACAAACTAAAAATACAGTTTTGAAAATTATACCATTTACTATACAAGCATATGCATAGGAAGAAACTGACCAAATGCTGAGCATGACTTCTATGATGAAGGTAATTAAAGAATATCTCAGTTAAAGGAGAGATGGGTTCATAGATTGGGAAAATCAATAATTTTAAGATTTCACTTATTCCTAAATTGATCCATAGAATTATTGCTATCCTTACCAAAATCTCAAATAGTTTTTTAGTAAAAATTTACAAGATGAATCTAAAATTTATATGGAGTAAACATTCAAGACAATAGTCAAGACAATCTTAAAGAACAAATTTGAAGGACTTACACTACAAAATTTAAAGCGTTATTATAATGCCAAAATAATGAAGAATGCATAATATTGGAATAAGGATAGACAAGCAGATCAACAGGCCAGACTAGTAAGTTCTGACCAAGACCTATACATTCAACTGATTTTTAATAAAGCCATCAAACCAAATCAATGAGAAGAGGTATTTCTTTTCAATATATGGTACTGGAATGACTGGTTATCTATATAGAAAAAAATGGTCCTAAAGACAACTGAAACTATAAATATTCTGGAAGAAAACATATGATAATATCTTTGCAACCTTGGAGTTTAAACATTTTTATAGAAGACACAAAAGGCACTGAAAGGAAAGGGGCATGGCGGAGCTTGGGTAACAGAAATGTTCTATATCTTGACTTGGATGGTGGTTACCAAAGTGTATACAATTAAAAATATATATATTTGAGCTGTTCACCTAAGATCGGTACATATCACTTTATGTAAATTACACTTCAATAAAATAACTGTTAAAATGCAAAAATTAAAGTGTTCATAGAAGCTTTACGTGTAATAGACAAGCCGTAAATAACCCAAATATTCATCAACACGTGAATAGAAAAACACAGTGTGGTATATCCATATAATGGAATACGACTCAACAAGAAAATAATGAACTACGGATACACATTACAATGTGGATGAATCTCAAATGCTGAAAAAAAAAAGATCCAAAACAAAGAAAGTGTACATATGACTCCATTTATATGACTCTAGAAAACAAAATTAATGTACAGAAAGCAGATCAGTGGTTACCTGGGGATGGGGGATAGGAGTAGGAAGGGAGAGAGGGACTACCAAGAGGCATGAAAATCTTCAGGAGTGATTTATATGTTCATTATTTTTAATGTACTGGTGGCTTCACAAGTGTACACGTAAGTCACAACTCCTTAAATTGTACACTTTAAATATGTGCACTTTATTTTATGTCGATTATACCTCCGAGTTACTTAAAAATTATAGAGACAAGGATTTGAGCTCAATAAAAAAGAAAGTTCCTTCTAACAACCAGAACAATAGAATTTTAGAGTGGAAAGAGACTTTGTGGGTATTGCTGACAACGTAGCATCTACCCTCTCTTTGAGCACTTTTAGTAATGGGTCATTCCTGTTACTAAATAGCTTAATGGTTAGAAAATAATTGATATCAAGAGTTCCTATAACTTAACTAATTGATTCTAGGTCTTGTCTCTTGGCAAATAAATCTACCCTTCCCCAAAATTCAAAATTCATTCCACAATTAGCTATTGAGAATCAACTACATACAAGGAACGAGTCCATACACTGTGACGAATACAAAGATATGTAAGCCAAGAACTCTGGTTTTATGGGTTTTCCAATTTGGTATCTAAAAATAACTGTAACTTTAGCTCATAGTCTTTCTTCATCAGTGTCTCCTCTGCTGTGGTTTGTATAGTGAGAATGTTTCTGACTTGTCAATTAGACTGAAGATTATAGGAAAGATACAAGTACAATCTAGTACATTTTCTATTTGGTATTTTAACTCTATCTACTAGGATGAATAAAATTACAAAATCATATCACCAATCCCTAAACCAATGTGGTATACTGGAGAGAGGAATGGAATAATATTACTTCTCTGCCTCTGCAACTAACAAGCTGCATCTTTCATCAATCACTTTCCTGTAAAATGATGGGAGCTGGTCTCTGTAGTGGTTTTCAAACTTTATAAGACCCTTTTACTCTCTTAAAAATCACTGAGGACCCCAAAGCTTTTGCTTATGTGGGTTACATCTATCAGTATGTACCATATAAAATAAAACTGAGTAATAATTAAAATAATTATTTCTTTATTCATTTAAAAGCAACAATAATGAACTCAGGGGCCTTCCCTGGTGGTCCAGTGGGTAAGACTCTGCGCTCCCAATGCAGGGGGCCCAGGTTCCTTGCTCTCTGGTCGGGGAACTAGATCCCGTATGCATGCCGCAACTAAGAGTCCGCATGCCCCAGTGAAGATCCCGCGTGCCGCAACTAAGACCTGGTGCAGCCAAAATAAATAAATAAATAAACAAACAAATATTTAAAAAAATAATGAACTCATTACATGTTAACATAGATTATGCATTTTCATGAAAATAATTATATTTTCCAAAACAAAAAAAAAAGGGAGAAGAGGGATTGTTTTACATCTTTTTTGCAAATCTCTTTAATGTCTGCCTTGATAGAAGACAGCTAGATCTTCATATCTGCTTCTGCATCCGTTCTGTTGCAATATGTTGTTTTGGTTGAAATATATGAAGAAAATCTGGCTTCATGAAGTTATATATTTGGAAAACTGAGTATTTTAATACCTTTTTAAAATAACTGTAGATATTCTTTGATACTATGCCAAAATTCTGCAAGTGGTAGACAAAAGAGTCTACCTAAAAGAAGGTAGGTTGCAACATAGAATCTGATACCTTATCTATTTAATTTTTGTACTCAATTACGTTAAAACTGATTGATCTAACTTGTCTTTCAATGGATCTTTTAGCCATCATGATTTTGTAACATCATGCATTAGTCATTTGGAAAGTATTAGTTCAGTGGGATTTGCAGAACTTCCAAATGTTAACACATTTTATTACATAATATAAAAAAATCATACACATTAATATAGTTACCAATCTCATTAGAAAAGGCTAAGTTTTGGAAAGCTATCAAGCCCATACTCAAGATTCAAGTTTTCTAAAATTCTAATACTTGAAAAGCTCAAATGTTTTCATTGGCAACAAACACTGCCAGTTGTCTTCCTTGAAATGACAGACTCACTTTGCTCATTTTCAAGAAAATTCCTGCCAAATACTCAAGTCTGAATAACCACAGTTTGTCTCAGTTGTTCTTTCAAGTAAAAATGTGTTCCAGGCAAAAATCAGCTAGTTCAGCCCCCAACTCACACAACTCACAAAGCACAAGAGCTTTTCCTAGAAATGATGTTACTTCAGCATACAGAAGCGTTTTCTGTATAATTCCCATTTTGTCATACAGAAATTTTAAAATATCTGTACTCAAGGGTCAAGATTGAATAAAATCAATGCTACATTGAGGACACTGTTAAGTAAAATTGGCTTTTTGTCCTCCAAGACTATGAAGAATACAGCTACTAGGACAATTTGGTATACTGCACTGTCTTACCCATCATCAGTGCAAATGTCAACACAGTGAAAAAGGCAAACAGTCTTCAAATTATTGTTCAAATAGTCCTCATGTTCCTCCTGATAGGATGTCAGGAATCTCAGGGGTCTTCAGATCACACTTTGAGAACCACTGACCTAATGTCCCTCCAATGCTAAAATATCTATAGTTATGTAAATAGCCAACATCTTTCATTTGTACAACTCTATAAGACACTAGTTTCCCTATTAAGAAAGACATCTTACATTTAACAAATACATCAAATTCTTACAAATCTTTTAGTCAACTGATCCTGACAACAAACTCATGAGGTTGTGAAGCAGGAACTATTTATTCCTTCCTAAAAGAACCTTGATTTTATTCAAATTTTCCCACCCTCTAACTTTTCCAGGCAGCAATGTGCTTTGGTGTGTTGCAGGGGGAGGTGGCAGTGTAAGTCACTTGTCTAACTCTACATTTATGGTCCTATTCCACTTGCCAATGTACCGGTGTAACGTAATACAATTCTAACCAGTCAGATGTAAGGGTGAAGGTATGGGACTCCTGAGAAAGTTTTCACTGCTGATAAAAAGGGACACAAATGAACAGTTCATACTCTTCTTCTATTAGGCATTGTGGCATCTGCATGTGATCCCTGGAACTGCAGCAGCAATCTTGCAAGTATGAGGGGCACGAATCTGAGACAGTAAGCTGATAGGCAGAGTATGGCAGAGGAGAAAGTGGAAAGAACCTGGGTCACTATTTGGCTGAATTAATTAATTTTGGAGGTACTCTACCTCCAAACTTCTTGTAATGTGAGTTAAAATTTTTCTCTGTTAAGGCAGTTGAATTAGTGTTTTCTACCACTTGCAACAGAAAACAACCTGATATAAACAGGCACTACTATGCCTTTCACATACAGAAGTGTTTTACTACATCAATTAGATTATGAGATTATGGACAGAGAAGGACTTCTCCTCCTTTAGCAAGTCCTGGAGAGCTCAAAATACAGAATATACGAAACAATTTTTCACTAGTGTCCCACTCTTAATACCATCTTCCCCCGCCAAAGTTCCAATATCTCCTTCAGGATTCCATTAATGTCACACACACTATAAGAAATTTTGGAAGCAAATCAGCCAGTTCTGTTAACATATATGAAGAGTGTCATTTGACTGAATTATAAGATGATACAAATGCCAACAGAATTTCTTCCAGTTCTATTTTAGTACTCACTGTCATAAAACCAATTCCATTAACCTGACTAGCACTTGCTCAAAAAAGGTGCTTAAGTCTCTCTACAAGTTAAAAAGTAAAGCAAATGATTTAGTAAATTTTTTTAAGTTAAAAATTAAATTTAGCAAAAACCTGTTTCTTTTGTAACATTTGCCTTTGGTTGTCTTTCATTAGCAAATAGCAAGGGATTTAAGGTTCCCTTTTCAACAGGGTAGCAGGTACCATTACAGACTACACTTTTGGTAAAAGGCCAGCAGAAGCTTCTAAAGGAACCAAGGGCAGTTGGACCTATACAGATTATGAAGGTAAATAAACTCAAGCATTGATGCATAAAATGAGAATCTGGTTAAAATGAAAGAAGCTAATGTATCAGAGATCACACTAAAGACGCCTCTCCAAAACACCTCAAGAATTACTGCTATTAAAAACAATCTTTGTAATGAGGATTTAGTTAAGTGGTTGGGTGGTTCATTTATAATGTTAATTAGAAGAGAATTTATTTTCAAAAATCACTTCTGTTCTATGGTTGCTATTGTCAGAAGGGGATGAGATGATGGAATGATTACATTTTAAAAAGAAAATCATTAGAGGATAGAACCAAATCTGCCAACCAACTGGCAATCAATTGAGCATCAATTCTATAGTCACTGTACTAGATAGAAAAAAAATTATTAAGACTGTCTCATAGGTACTCTTTTATACTACTGATAGGAATATAATTGGTAAAAACATTCTGGAAAGTAATTTGGCAAGAGCAGATCCCTATCATTCAGAAGCTTAAAGTTCAGCTATTCAAATGCCACCTGGAAAAGCCATAATGTGTAACAATTTGTGATTTTGTGGAGGAATACATTTGAAATGCACAAGCCACAAGGCTATCATAAAGGCAGTAAAGTCACTTAGCTAGTGAGGAAACACAAGGAAAAGGTAAGGCGGAAGTGTTGCAAAATGGATGGGGGACCTCTCACTCCATATGTACTTCCAAGTTTGTTGCTAAAAACAGGAGATGGGGGCTGGAATAGTATCACCCCAAAGTGGGAAAAACAGATTAGAAATTAATGGGGGGAAACTTCTGGAGTATCACTTAGGGAGGATGAAAGCAAGGGACAACAGTAGGCAAAGACACCGGCATTTAAGTGTAAAGCTCATAGGCAGCTATGGGGTAGGGGGTGGGGAGAGAGGGTAAAGGGGGTCTCCATATTCAGACACATTCCAAAACTCTCCTGGGGGAGGGAGAATGTCAGTGAGTTTGGAGTATGTTACACCCTTGCTATAGCTAGGAAGAGGTCAGTGGGGGAGGTATTCATGGAATACAGGCTCCACCTTCCATATAGGGGAGAAATGTAGGGGGATGCATGGTTTACAAAATTAAAATTTAGGTCCTTGAGGATGAATGGCCCAGGCAATTATAGCAAAGAGCTATTAAAGGATGAACTGGTGGGTAAGCCTATCTTTAGAATCAATTCATGTGACCAGTCACGGAAACGGTAATGGGAATTATTCAACTTTTCAACATGACTCTATTTTTCTGTACTACCGTGAATGAAATAGGAACTGAGGAAAATTTCATGAGCATGTTCTAGAGCTAAACTGCTCAATCACTTATTAACTGTGTGACCTCTGGTAGTTTTTTTAACCACCCTGTTGGCCTCAGATTCCTTGTACATAAAATGGGAATAATATTATCTACCTAAGATGGTATAACATAGTAACCACTAAAAAAAAAGTTAGCTATCATATTATCTGTTGATACAGCCTTTCTAAATGTCAGGGTCTACTGCATGTACCAAAGACTTTAAAAATACTGATGACCTTTAACCCAATAATTCTCCACGAAGGAGGCAGTACTAACAAAATAATACAAAATATGGAATAAGAATTGTTTATGGCCGTATTTCTTATAATGACTAAAAAAAACTTGAAATTTAAAAATATAGTCTATAAAAGTGAACACGTAAATTAATTGTGGTGTGTATAAATACAAATTGTATGCAATCATTTAAAAATAATACTTTTAAACTAAGACTTTTAATAACATGGGAAAATAATAAGTGAAAAAACAATAGCATATAAAATTGTATATATCATAATCCCAACTTTTAAAAAATTTTAATTAATCTACTTTTTAAAGAAAATATTAGATACATAAGAAGGTAGATCATCAAAACAATAATACAGGTTATTTCTGTGCTGTTGGTAGAACTGTGGAGAGATATTTATTTTCTTCTTTATAATTTTCTCATTTTTCAAGTTTCCAACATTAAGCATGTATTATTTTTGTCATCAGACAAAATCAACATGTAAGTTTGTTGAATGAACAAATATACAGTTCTTTCCCTCAAAAAGTCTATAATCTAATAGGGAGAAGACATAAAATCCCATGAAACAAAATGCTTGTAAGACCAAATACATTTAGATACTAGACAAGAGGCTAAATATGACAAATGTTCAAAGAAGGGTAAAATCAGCAACTGATTTAATAGTAAGGGAAAGCTCCACAGAACTATTTATCTATGCTCACTAGCATGGAAGCTCCATGAAGGCAGGGACCCTGTCTATCTTATTCAGTTTTATCTATAGTGTCTAGCACAAAATGATTTTGTGGATAGTACATATCCATGAGGGGAGAAATAGAACATAAATATAATTCTTAAGTACTTATGAGTTGCTGAATAAATATCTGCTGAATGAATGTAAATGTTATGCTGAAATTGAGGAAAGATTTGGATCCACAGGATTCTAAACAAGATGGAGAGCCAAAACATGTATGTAATGTGGGATGAACTGGGAGATTGGGTTTGACATATATACACTGATATGTACAAAATAGCTAATAAGAACCTGCTGCATAAAAAAATAAATAAAATTTTAAAAAAATGTATGTAATGCTCAAGGGATTATAGGGAAGTTCACCTAAGCTAGAATGGAGGGAGTGTATTGTAAAATGTAATGAAAAATAAGGATGAATGAAGGGAAAGATCATGCTAGACCTTGCAAATCAGGCAGAGAATTTGAGAGTTAATGAAATAAGAAATGGCAAGTCAATAACTAGTTTGTAATGACAATAAAGGAATCTAATTGAAATCTTATTGAGCACTTACTATGTACCAAGTACTATTCTAAACGCTTTACATAACTTCTCTCATTTTATCCTCAAAACAATGTGTGACATAGGTACCACTGGCCCCCTTTTGCTAATGAGGAAATTAAAGCTCAGAGGTTACTACCTGTCCGAAGGTCACACATCCTCCACTCAGACTCCAGATCTGACTCCAGAGGGCAATTTCTTAAAGACTCTGTATAAGACCACAAAATATGCCTGAAGAGAGGTACCAGAAAGCAGCGAGATCCCATAGTATCAAAGAGGTATGTTTATTCTGTGATTTTGGACTGGAATCAGAGATATCAGTGCAAATTCATGGTTTTGTAAGAAATATAGAAGTGGGTATGTGTCTATGTATATATACATATATTCCCTAGTTTTATCTGCTGAGAAGGCTTAGAAGCAATGACACCCCAGTAATAATGAGCACGCCAAGCACCCAGATCTTGATCTCTAAATACCATTACTCAACAAAAAGAATCAGAGCTCCTTAGAAAAATGGCTCATTCCAGGGTTGGGGCAGGGAAAGTAGAAAATGAGTCTGGAATACCTTGTGGTACCAGAATGTAAGAGAATGCTCAAAAAATGATGGGACACACTGAAAGGACACAGGAGCCAATTGGAAGGGGCTTCTATTGACCAAATCTGGGGTTATTTCAGCAAAAAAAAGGAAAAATAGCAGAATTCATTATAGTTCATAGAATAAAACAAGTATCCATAAGTCCATACTATCATAAATAAATCACTGAATAAATAAATAGAAACAAACAGAAAAGAAGGTAAAGTTCTTTGTTACATTAGAATTCAACAAATAAATGCAGAAAATGTTGCTAACTGTAGATCACCATTTGAAAAATATCACAGCAGTAATTATTCAGGTCAGAATCCTCAACAGATGCTAAAACAGTGGGCAAAACTATGATGAGAAACAAGAAATGTACATTGTCTTGCAATATTGCCCCATATAGTCTTAGAAAATCTGGTCGCTTTGTAATTACAAAGGGAGAAACAGTGACTTTACAGTGGATAAACCTGGCAGACACAACCTTGACCAACTTATCAATTTTAACTCAAGGTAGAGTCTCATATGTTGAATATACATACATCAAAAGCCAAGTAAAAACACAGGAAAAAAAGGTACACACTCTTTACAGTCACAGGACACACACATATACAAATACACACACAAGACTTAAGTTATAGAGAGAGTTGAGTGAATAGAATTGGATATGATGGGTGGGTAAATTGGTAAAACAAAAGAAGTGAGTTGAACATCTTAAGCAAAGTATTCTACCACATACACGTACTCTGTCTTATCACAATAGACACGCTCCTGAAAAGTTCAGTATATTTAAAATTATTATGGACACTAATTACAAATATAATAAGACAAATCTTTCTTCAAAATAATCACCTACCACAAAATTACACTTGTTCTGTAAATCTAACCTTTTATATATGTAATTATATAAAATCATACAATCTGCAATAAGCAATTGCTTCTAGATTACTTTTAAATTATCTCTCTATAAATAGACATACATATAGAGATCAAACTCTGATCTTTTTATTCTAATCCCAGAGCTGTTTCCATTACAACATGATGCTTCTCCTAACATCAGCAGGAAGAGATGTAATCCCCATTATATTTTCCATTTCACCTCCTGTGTCTCCCCCTAACTCAAAAAAAAGTAGCAGAGATCCAAATACTCTGAACAGCAAATACATCTCTATAGACCACATACAAAGGAGGCAGTATAGGACAGTCATTAAGGGTAAAGAATTTGGAGTCAAATTGCCTGGATTCAAATTTCCAGCTCTACAACTTGCTAACTATGTTATTTTTGGCACATTACTTAACCTCTGTGATCTGTAGCTCCTTGATCGGTAAAGTGGGAATAACAATAGTATATACTTCATAGGTCTGTTGTGAAGATTAAACATGATAATGTACATTTCCATATTAGCACAGTGCCTGGCACACAGTAAACATGCAAAAATGTTAAGTTATGATAACAATGTCAACAAATTCTCCCTGTGGAGCAGTATACTTCAGATGAAAAACTGTTCCATGGCCACAAACCACACTGCTACCCTTAACAAGTTGTTGCTCTTAGTCACAAGGGAGATAGTACATTTAAAGAAACTTATCCACTCCACTGCGCGCGTGCACACACACACACACACACACACACGAAGTTACTAAAAATTGTATAGTAGTACTAGAATTTAACACACCATATTCATAAATCTAAGTGTATATCCTACTAACAGAGAGTCAGCACAGGTACCTTTACATAAAAGTACGTATTTCCATCACTAGAACTGACCTTTCCAACTAAATTTGCCTTCTTCCTTTATTGTTAACCTTTCGGAATAAGAGTTACTTTATTCCACCTAACAAACTCTCCACCTAAAAAATTTTCCACATATTTGTGATATCCCAATTTGGCATGACTTCAGAGATAAAGAAATCACTTAACTATGAAAAATTAAAGCAATTTAAGTAGCAATGCTCTTCCTGGTATAAAAGTCCCAATACTAGACTACTTCAGTCAACAAGCAGCCCCACTACCATCCAGTTTACTCTGGAGAAGGTCACCAATATCCCCAGCACTAGTATGGAAAGCAGATACCATTCATATCTCTGAGATGATTAAAACATTACTCTAACTAGGATATTAATGTGTGAAGCAGAAAAAACAAACCCTGGTTTTATTAGAGGCACATTATACTAATGATAGGGAAATGGGGTCTAAAATGTTCTTTAAAAATTACATAGGAGGAAAATAAATAAATAATTGCATAGGAGAAAAAAGGAAAAAAAAACTGCCTGGTGTCTTCTGTAATTTCTTTATGAACATTCAATTGTTAAGGAGTCCAAGAAAACAAGCTTGCTCCCAAATTTTGTCAATCATAAAAAGAAATTTCATTTTTAACATAACATGATTTAATATAATCTGACATAAAGTACAGCTATACATACCTGTATGATTGGTATCTGGTGTACATTTATTAATAGCAACGTCAAAAGTAAAAAAACGAGAAATATTTAATCAAACATCCACAAAATCTTTGCCCCTGGGCCAAATGCCACAAGCAGTAAACACCAAGATGAAGTTTTTAAAAGGAACTATTTTCAACAACACAATTGTAGTTTTATCCAAGGGCCTGCAGCCCTACTGAGTGGCTAAACCTTAGCCCATTAAGAAGCTCTGCATCATAAAAGCAATTTTAAATTATCTATCTACTTTGATGGAGGAATAATTATGGCAAGTGTAATTAAAAATATTTGATATGCATGGTTTTTCAGCAGAATTGCCATTATTATTATGTTGTGCTTAGAGTAATATGAAAGTTACTTTTCTCATACCTTGAGTACACACCTTCTGGAGGATGGGAGGAGGGCAATGTAACCTGAGGCATGCTGAGTGTATAGAACAGCTAGACAGCTAACTTACAAGTGGACCCACGTAAGCTATATAACACAGCAGTTGCATATAAAGAATTGATAGTCACTCAACCATGTGAAGGCCTAAGCCATGATCTCATATTAAAGTGTTTTTAAAACCACCCATTATGTTCACTCAAATATAACTTTTAAATAATTTGTCACACACTTAATTCTCTATTTAGAGGTTAAGTGAAATTAAGGATGATGGGTTTCAGTCTGGAGAACATTTTCTCTGACAAAGCCATTCATTCCTTTAGATCTGCCTCTCATCCCCAGAAGGATAGTGGGTGGGACCTAGATACCCTTCTAAGAGATATATTAGGATTTTAATTCTACATTCCTAAAACTGAGTGGAAGTTTTTGCTCTGTCATTTCACGTGTACTTCCCTCCTCCACTCTCCTTTAAACCAGAACACTCATTCTCCTGTGAAAAAGAGACCGTTCTTTTCCTTTAAATAGGTGATGGGCAAATTCTCAATTTGTTTCAGGTGCCTTAGTAAGCTAAAAAAAGTAAACAACAAAAACTGAGAACTTAAAAAAAAAAAAAAAGACGCAGAAAAACCGAAGCCTGAAGCCATCCGTCTTTACCTCATTCTTCTTGGTATGTTACCTGAGCATTTGCAACAAGGATGTCAAGAGGGAAGCAGTCTCTACAGAGGCTTTACTGACCAGAGGTGAGGGTAGGTTCATGTTCCTTAAGGAAAAGGCAAAAGGGAAGAACTTCACAGGCGCGCTTAACACTTTGGTGGAAGGTGGATTTTAGAAAGGCCAAAATAGTAAACTATCGACAAAGTTTAAAGAGTGCGTGGATTGGGCACAACTAGTGAAAAGGTTAGCGGGCATGTAGGGAAACACTCGAGGTGGGAGGGTGCGGAGGAAAAGTTTTAAATATCCACCAGAGCTTAGTTATCTATTAACATGCATCCTCCTCCCCAGGCTCTGCTCTTGCCCCCAGAGCAGCTAGCTGCAGGGAAAGCAAGCAGCCCTATTTTTAAACACTTAAATCTCTCCCTTGGACTTCAGAAGGCTTGAGTTACTAGCGTTGTAAATAATGTTTCTTCCTAAACAAGTGAAGGCACACCTGAATTCCCTAGCCGAGGCCCAGGAGAAAGGAAGGTAAAGGCACAAAAAGTGATTTCAGCGTGAGAGCGAGGTGATGGGGTGGGGGTCGGGGGTAGAAGGAAGGACTTACCGCAGCCTCTGCGGGCTGCCCCCAAAGACTCAGGGCCAGTAAGAACAAGCCGGCAGCCAGGCTGACTCCACGCAGTTTCATTCTTCTCCGGCTCCCGCAGCTCCTTCAGCACCCGCACGAAATCCCTGGCTGGCTCTGACCAACTGACATAATCTTGAGGGTTTATAGGGAGAGAGCTAGAGCCGGAGAGAGACAGCGAGGGTGTCCCAATTGTGCCGGTCGTCTTGGGTGAGGAGAAAGTAGGTTTTTAAGAGTGGAAGGGGAAAAGAAAAAAAAAAAAAGCAGCAGCTATTCTTCCCTCCCCGCTCCCCTCCCCAAAGCCGGTCTCTCGGGAGCACTTTTCCCTTCTGTCCAGACTTGCAAACTTTTTCCTCGCGCAAGTCCCACAGATCTACTTTCCTCCCTCTCTTCCCCTGCACCGCCCCCTCCCCACCAGCCCTGGGGAATTTGAGGATCACTCCGCCACAGTTTTAGACCGCACCAGCAACCTGCGAGGGAGTGACGCTCAGTTATTTGGAGGAGGGAAACGTCCAGCCCAGTTGACTGCGCACCCTGACTCCCCCCGGGAAGCTTTTCTATTCGTTCACTTGCACCTTCCGTTGATACTCCTTTTCCCTGCCCAGTCCCTCTCTCATTGGTGTGAGCACCAAAGCCAATTACAAATAGACCTGAGCTGGGACTATTTTTTGTAGCGGAGGGATCTAAGAGAACGGTTTCTTTTATTGTTAATGATTAGAAACAAATTTTGGTGCCTGCTCCCAGGGCTGCTGGGGTTGTTTGCTTTCCACCTGCTCACAGGAGGGAGTTTCTACATACAACAGAAAATGTGAAAATATTAGAAACATATAAATATATTTATATAATTAAATATATGCTTACAGCTGAAGAATTAAGAAAATGAACGTACATATACGTGTGTGAAGACTTTATGCATATTATATTCATATAAGATTTGGGAGCGTTCAGTAGATATGAGTAATTATTATGTGGTTGGATGTTATAGTAACACAGTCATATCTTTTTCTTTAGCTACATTGAATGCCATAATTAATATTTACCTCATACTGACTAACATAAAAGGCATTGACTCTCATTGCAGATGTTTCTCGGAGAGATTTAGGGTAGGGGATTAAATAACTTTAGTGCAATTTTCCTTAATACTAACACGGACACTTAATTGGAAATATTTGTATGGAGTTAATGGCAGTTGAATTGATGTCTCCCAAATAAAGTAGACTTGAACGTTACTTTGGTAATTCTGACATACAGATTTTTTAAAGCACCATCAGGCCCAGAAAATATTTTATGTGGACTCCTTGGGGGATCTTTTAGGGATTTCTTGACGAATTCTTCAGAACAGTTGTTATCTCACACCCTAGAATTTACCACTTTAGCGTCTTTCAGGGCTTTGGACCTATATCACGGGGGCCCACTTATCCTTAGGTTCAGCTCAGCTAAAGGTAGTTTTACAACCCCAGAAACTACCACCACCCCAAGAGGTTAGTGTGCAATAAATTAGAATTAGTGATATGCATTTGGGAAAGTGTGCAAAGGCCCATGTGTCTATGTGGGAGGAGTATGCCTTAATCTGTATATGTGTAACAGTTAACAGTGCTTTAAGAAAGTGTTTGATGCACAGTTGCTTACATCTTAGTGTGTAGGTCTGTGGGCCTGTGCGTGAAGCTGTGGAGATGCGTGGGAATGTTACGTGTAGAGGTGCCTGAAAGTGAGAAAGACGACCGGCTGCCCGAGGTAGGGGGGATGATTGACAGCAGACAGCCCCGCCCCCTTCCCCTCCATTCCTTCCTCCCCTGGTGCATGGAACTATCTTTTGAGTGCGGCAAGTTGTAGCGGGCACCGCTGACCGTGTTTCCCTTTGGGGCACCTCTTTATCTAGAAGCTGAGTTTAGTTTCTTCAGAAGTGAGCCACTTCGCCCCCCTACCCCATCCTCTTGAATAAGGAAACAGCCGCCAAGCATCCGATGAGCCGCGGCCGCGGAGCCGCTTAGCAGTCTCCCGGGACCCAGCTCCGGAGGAGCCGCAAGCATGCACCCTGGGTGAGCTGTTGCTGCCCCGAGCTCCTCTCCTCTTTCCTATTCTGGGCCACTTTGCCGGACCGGGACTATACTTGTACTTCTGTCATTACAGAGAAAGTTGGGGCAGGCAGCAAAAAGGGGTCGGGGGTCTATGGGCAGACGCAGGACCCCGGAGCCTAGAGAACCCATGTTATTCACCCTCCCTCCCGTTTCAGGTTGTGGCTTCTCCTGGTTACGTTGTGCCTGACCGAGGAACTGGCAGGAGCGGTGAGTCTCATCTCCCGACCCCTTTCCCTCCTCCTCCTTTGACCTCCTCCCCATCCCACCTCTTGTGTTTGTGTAAGGGGGTTGCAGAGGGTTGCGCCATGAAACGGAGTTCACATCATTCTCATTTCTACTGGGAGTTAATGGGGTTCTTAGAAAGGAATAGCACAGTGTCAGGCTAATGCCTTTGGGACTCAGGCATCTTTCTGTTCCAAAACTTCGTAAGGGGTTGGGAAAATAAAAGTAGAAGACACAAGAGGCACGCATTTCTGAGCGTCTTCCCGGACGGCTTAAAGATGACTGACATCTGATGCCTTTCTCTGTATCGATCTCCAAGGCAGAAGAAATGTAATTTTCCCTGGCTTACAAGAACATGAATTGGCACACAAGTTTGAAAGTGGGAGGAGTATCCAAGAAGTGGGACTTGGAAGTACCGAGAATGTTGTTAGAAGTTAAACTTTAAGTATTTTCTTGTGAGTCCTCTGACAGTACCAGGTGACAACATCTGGATTCTTTAACTGCCTGAACTGCACTGATACTACTAGATGATGTTCAGTTTCTGCCTGATGTTTCCTTTTACTGGTTTTCTCTATCATCAGAAAGTTAAAGTGGTTAGAATAGGAAAAAAAATTCTAAAAGTTAACATTTCATAGGCTGTTTAGATATCATCCATCAAGTCAGCTAGGGGCTGCAGGCAAAGGGTTTTCTGTAGACGTTTGGTCAAGAAAAGTTTAATAGATCCCAGAAAGTAGTAATTTCAATGGAATTACTAGGATAAGCTACCAAAAGTGGCGTGACCTGAATAATCAGAGATGCTGCAGTTTTCCAGACTCACTAGCAACTTACGCCTGCAGAAATAAAGTTAATCATTGAGTTCAAATATGAAGTTAACTATTGAGTACTGTTTCACTGTTCTATTTTAAAAATTCTTAATAATTGCCAAAGTCATGCATGTACGCTATATATGTGTGTATATATATATGTATATATATGACAGCTAAATATATATTCCAAATATTTACTTTGTGAGTTTTGACAATTTTCACTGATTGGCTCTATTTTTAATACTTCAGATATTTTAAAATACTATTTATAGAGCCATACTTAATTCAACCCAGTAAGATTACCTAATACTTTTATGGGAAAAAAATGGATTACTTTGTCCTGGTGTATGTCTTTAAGAAAATATCAGAATAAAGTGAAATGACTTCTCTTATGAAAAGAGGATGATGCCAGAAAACTTGACTTTTAATGTTTTGTGACCCCTTAACTCAGAACATCAGCTTCTATGTAAGTAAATTCTAGATTTTGTAAGCAGAGGTATTGATCTAGTTTTCTGCACACTTCCCTTTCTGATTCCTGCAGTATCCAAGTTTAGTTATATGTTACCTTGAGGCTCAATACTACATTTATTGAAAATGCCAGGTTTTGATTAGTTAACAATTTGTCTGGGAATCTTGCTACTTATAAAAATGTCATGCATGGGCAGAATACCCTCCAGTAAAACCTTTATTTCAGACTCTGGCTGATCGTATTCAGTGTACTTTTGGGAAAAGCATTAACAAATCATTCTAGGAGATTTCCCAAACACTGCATCCTATCACTTGATAACTTTAAAAGTTACTAGAGGATGTTGTCTTCATTTCTGAGAAGTGTTGAAGCATGTCTCCAAAATCATCCACTACTTTGGTGTGTGGATTTTAGACTCTGTCCCATTGTTTTACCATGTCACCTGCTATGTCAGTGTGACTGACCTTGGTAAGACTAAAATAAACCTTGAGATACACTGACAGTACTTTATTTTTTGCCTTCACTTCATAACTACTTCATTCACCTATTATTTACTTCTGCATTATATGTTTGACATTGTAAAGCTAATTTTTAATTTCTGGAAAAATGGCAAAGAGAAAGAGAAGAGTAACAGGATAAGTTCTCAGAAGGTGACTTTGCTGAGGGGAAGTTTTTTCCTTTGTATTCTTTGTACTGGATTATCATTTATATTAGCTGGTTCTCATCTTCTACTCTCAATTCCAGTTCATCATCTGGGTTTGTAATATTTTTCACCTTTCAGATGATTTTAAACGTTTGAATTCTTTGTAACTTTTTGACTTATATTAGTGAAAAATAACTTATAAATAGATTGGCAGGAACTATGTTGTGCTTCACTATGACAAAGTCTCTTCACTGTGAGAGTTAAACGTTGTCAATAAAGGAATACTGGTGAGCATTTAAGATAGGGTCATTTAGGTGCTTTTGAGTTCTTTCTTTGTCAGAGTTTATAAAGCAGTACTTTTGAAGGGATGGAAAACTAAATGTTAAAACCCAGGATTAAATAATGAATTTTCATTAAATTTCTTTTAAAAGAGTGCTGATCTTCATTTATTTGAAATATTTTCACAATTTATCTGAATGAGATAGAGCCTAGAATTTCAGAACATCCATATTGGTTTTTTGGTTATTAAGTGCCTAAGGCACCACACACAAAGATTTATTTAAACACAGTCTCTAACTCTGTAGGAGTTCACTTTCTCAGACAATGGTTGTCATTTTGTTCCTTAAAGGATAGGATACTTGGGACTTCCCTGGTGGTCCAGTGGTGAAGACTTCAATCTCCCAATGCAGGGGGCCGGGGTTTGATCCCTGGTCAGGGAACTAGATCCCTCATGCCACAACTAAAATATCCTGCGTGCCACAACGAAGATCCCACAGGCCGCAACTAAGACCCGGCACAGACAAATAAATAAATAAAAATATTTTTTAAAATATAGGATACTTATTGATAAATTACCATCAGCATCATGTTAGAGAAGAGACTAGAAAGACCCATATCTCACCAAAGGCCAATATGTTTAGAAGTTAAAATATATCCCAGATTAGTCAGGGTCCTCATGTTTTCTTCCCATTTTGCCCCAAATCTGCTTTCACAAGAGGATCTAATACAACCAGACATATTTAAAAGTCAAAGCCCAGCGGGAGAGTTATTGGAGTGGGGAAGAGGCAAAGGGGAGAAAACAACCTGTCTATTATCAACTCTGCCTAGAGCACAGGTAAAGTGCCTTTAGCCACATTCAAATCAAGATCTGATTGAAATACAAACTTCTTAAAGTTGTAACTTGCTCAGGTTGGTCCTTTCCAATGTGATTTTCAGTCATAATCACAGTCATCAACGTATGAATGGAGTGTTAAGGTTTTTCAGAGATGGAGAAAATCCCTTCCTAATGTAAGGATCAAGAGGAATATTTGCCTTGTTTGGGCTGTCTCTAGGATTTTTCTTTTTTTCTCTTTTAAAACAAGTTTATTAAGATATAATTTACATACCATAAATTCACACATTTATGTATATCATTCAATGATTTTTAGTAAATTTACCAAGTTGTACAACCATCACTATATCCAGTTCTAGAACATTTTCATCACCCCAGTAAGATCCTTCATATCCCTTTAATTAATCCCTATTCCCACCCCCCAAGCCTAGGCAAGCATGAATCTACTTTTCTACCTCTATAGATATGTCTTTTCTGGACATTTCATGTAAATAGAACCAATTAATATATAATCTTTTGTGTTTAGCATTTTTCACTTAGCGTAATATTTTTGAAATTCATTCATGTTGTAGCATATATCAGTATTTTACTCCTTTTTTTTTTTAGTATTGGTATTGGTATTTAGTATTGGTATTCCATTATGGATATACCCCATTTTCTTTATGCATTCACCAATGAATGGACATTTGGGCTCTTTCCACTTTTGGCTCTTATGAACAATACTGCTATGAACATTAACATACAAATCTTTGTGTGGGCATACATTTTATTTCTCCTGAGTATATGGAATTGCTGGGTTGTATGAAAACTTTATATTTAACCTCTTAAGAAACTGCAAAACTGTTTTCCAAAGTGGCTGTACCACCTCACATTCCATCAGCACTGTATGAAAATTCCAGTTTTGCTACATCCTTGCCAACACTTGTAATTGTCTGTCATTTTTATTATAGCCATCCTGGTGGGTGTGAAGTGGTGTCTCGTTGTGGTTTTAATTTGCATTTCCCTAATGACTAATCAATTAAGCATCTTTTCAAGTACTTATTAGCCATTTGGATATCTTCTTTGGAGAAATGTTTATTCAAATATTTTGCCCATTTGAAAATTGGATTGTCTTATTATTATTATGTTGTAAGAGTTCTTTGTATATTTTAGATACGAGTCTTTTACCATATATACAGTTTGCAAATATTTTCTCCCAGTCTGTGGCTTATGTTTTCATTTTCTTAATATGAATTCTTAAAGTAGTCTTCTGCTTTGCCTGCTAGCAAATATCCTATATCAGCTAGCTATGAATGATTGGAATATATAACATATATATGTGTGTGTGCACGGACATCAAATATGTATCTTGGGTGACTGGGAATGCTGATACATATGTATGAGTGCATCATCAAGTGAACCATCAAATGACTACATAAATAGGTAGCAATAGATGATAATGTAGTTATATTATTGACAGGTCAAAAGAAACATTTTCAGATAGGAGTGGAGGGGAAAATAGATATTATTTAATGTGTTACTAAAGAATCAGATAGATATATTACTATATCACAAATTTGTTTTATTATACATTTTGATGATTGGTTTCTACTGTAACCCCATGTGTTTTATTGACTACATTTAAAAATACTTTTCTGAAAGGGAGTCGGTAGGCTTCACTAGACTGTCAGAGTAATCCATGGTACTGAAAAAGAACCCATCTAGTTATGCAGTTGGTTTTTACAATTTGGTGTCTAAGGCATCTTCAGGTGTGAGGGCATTTGTATTGACTACAAGTGCCAACAACCTTTTAGATTCTAGACATATTATGGAGCCTCCAGTAAATATGCCTCTATCTTCTATAAGATCATAGTCAAGCCAAATCACAGGAGCAAAGTGGGCTATTCCCCTAATTACTTCATTAATATAATAATGAAGCAAATAGATTGACCTCAATTATCAATACATATTGGTGTTCACTTGCCTCAATTTGTGCTTAATTCCATAATTTCACCACCATGCTTGGAGTATAGACTTGTCCTATCCTACGTAGATGACAAGACATATACATCTAGAAAGAAGATATTAGGAAAGCACCATGCTGTATTAAACTACCAAGTCCTTTTAAGCTGACCAATGTCCCAGTGAGGCAGATCATAGAGCTCTAACTTGTTTTAAGGTCTAAATATAAATAGAACACCTGATAAGCATGCCCAAGGGAAAACTGACAGGAAAATTAGCTAAGAACAATTATCTACTCTTACCATCTGTAATTTATCCCGCTCCTAGGATATTTTTTCTTCTACAAACAATATTGAAGTCTCCTCCATTATAAAAACAAATAAAATTTTAACAAACCATGGCTTCATTTTCCTCTGTTACTCTAACCCCCTCAATCACATTACCACCAAATTTCTGGTCATTTTCTACTCTTCTTCAACAACCATCTACCCTTAAGCCTATTACAGTCTAGAAGGAGGCTATTCTACCAAAATTGCCCTCTTTCAAGTTACTAATGGATACCTGACTGCCAAGCCCAATGGTTTCATTGCAGTCCCCATTTTATCTGACTTCCTTACTGTAGTGCTTGGCATTCTCTAGTCATTCTCAAACCGCCTTTCCCCCTTGGTCTTCCAAGTCACGATGCCTCATTGTTTCTCATTACACTTCTCTGATTTTTCTTTCTGGGGGGCTGTGCACCATATGGCTTGCAGGATCTTAGTTCCCCAACGAGGGATTGAACCCAAGCCCTCGGCAGTGAAAGTGCAGAGTCCTAACCACTAGACCACCAGGGAATTCCCTCTGATATTTTTATTTCATTCATTCAACATTTATTTATTGAGCAGCCACTGTATTCTAAATAGTATGCCAGGCTCTGGTGACACAGTGGTGAACAAGTCAGGCATGACCTTTGCCATCATGGAGGTTACAATCTTCATCACTCCCTGGTCATAAAATGGTGGTTTTGCTCAGCATTTTTATCCTTTGCCTTCTTCTTGCCTCAACAGTTTTAACTATGCCTCCTATACATTAATGACTACCAAATTTTTATTTCCAGCCCAGATGTCTCTTTTTAGCTCCAAATCTTTATTTCCAATTACCTACTAAGTACCTATATCTCAATTAGTTGTTACATACAAAGCACTTAAAATGGCGCCTAGAGCTTAGTATAAGCCCTCAACCAATGCCAGGTCTTATGTTGTATTGCCCCAAAACACAGTGTATCTGAACATGAAATTATTTTCTACTCTACCATGATACTCCAACCTGCTATCTTTTTTCTCTTTGTTAAATGTCATCACCATCCACCCAGTTTCAAGCGAGAAACTATAGAATCAGGCACCAAACCTCATTATCTCCATCTCCACCAAGTTCTGTTAGTTTTACCAAAACCCCGCAGAATCCAGTTTTCTATTCATATTCTAATGGTTCCAAGTCTCATCATCATATATAAATAATCTCCTAACTAGTTTTTCTACCCCCTGACTCCATTCTAATCTCTACACTGCCACCAGAGTTATTTTATTAACAACAAATCCAGCTATGTTATCTCCTGATTTAAGTTTTGTTGGTTTCTTGTTTCTTCCAAGATTAAAATACATACTCCTTGGCTTGACACATTTAAGGGCCTTCATTATCTGGCCCCAACTACCATTCCAGCCTCATGTCTGAGTGTTTTTTCCTGCCACCTCTCCTTCTCAAACTCATAGTGTACATTACGCTTCATTCAGACTGAACTTCTCTCCATTCCCAAACTACTTTATGTTCTTTCACATTTTTTGCTCTTCTATATGCCATCCCCTCCATCTGGAATGTCTTTCTCCACCATTTACACCTTCTCTTCCTAGTGAACTCCTCAATCTTTAATACCCAGATAAAATGTTGTTTCCTCTATGAAACAGCCCCAGTCCTCTTCAGAAAGGATTTATTCTTCCTTCCCCTGTGCTTCGAAAACTCTTTGGGCCCCTTTGGTGGAACCTACCACATAGTTGTGAAATTCCTATGTTTGTATGCAACGTTGCCCTCTTCAAACTTACAATGTCCAGGATACTGCCAAGCATATAGGAAGTGATCAGTAGATGACTTTCAAGTGAGTAAACAGATCTACTCCTAATGGCCTGTAACAACTGCCTTTTCCTTGTCTCTTTTGAGAATTATAAATGTTAACTCTAATAACAGTTGCTTTGATGGAAAAATAACCACCTTGTTCAATGGTATAATGTTTAAGAGAAAGGACTCTGGAATCAGACTTATGTTTGAATGCTGCCTCTGCCCTCTGTGTGACGTAAGGCAAGTCATTTTACCTTTCTGAGACTCAATTTTCTCATCAGTAAAAAAGGGATAATAACACCTTCCTCCTGAGAGTGTCGGGTGATTAGAAGGGAGAACGTATGTGTAGTTACCATTCACAAGGTAGTTGCTAAATCCCCACTCTATCCCCCTATGGAAAAGTATTCTCTATTTCTTTTAATGCTGAGGGAAATTTTTAAAGTATTTCCTAATTTTGACAACTGATAAAAAGAGATGCCGGGGCTTCCCTGGTGGCGCAGTGGTTGAGAGTCTGCCTGCCGAAGCAGGGGACACGGGTTCGTGCCCCGGTCCGGGAAGATCCCACATGCCACAGAGCAGCTGGGCCCGTGAGCCATGGCCACTGAGCCTGCGCGTCCGGAGCCTGTGCTCTGCAATGGGAGAGGCCACAAGAGTGAGATGCCCGCGTACCGCAAAAAAAAAAAAAAAAAAAAAAAGAAGAGATGCCGGACAAGACTCTCATTTTGTAGATTGTATGTCTAGAAAAATGGTCGTGTTTCTCAATTTCCCCCTTGTCTCTTTTTCCCTCTTCTACCACTTTCATAATGACATATAATTACTAGTGCTTTAAGTTTACAAAGCACTTTCTCAATATCTTATTAGCAGCTCAAGACTACCCTGAGAAATATATAGGGCAAATATTCTCAGCCCAGAGAGATTAACTGATTTCTCTAAGATCACAAGTCCAGCAAATGGCAGCATTTGGGTTAAAACCCACTATACTCTGCTGTCTCTCTAATTCAGGCATCTTATCATCTCTTATCTGGACTCCAAAACAGACCTGACTTCCTCTGGTTTCAGTCTTCCCCTGCCCCCCACCCCCTCTCCTGATAGCCATCCTCTGCGAGCAAGGGGCCTATTCTGAAATACAAATATGATCATGCCACTCCAAGTTCCCCATACCCATCATCATCTGGCCCTGCCCACCCATCCAACCCCATCTCCTGTTACTGTTCTCATTCTGATGTTTAGACCACAGTTTGCTTTTGATGTTGGCTCAGCATGCCAACATCCTCCTGCTTTGCCTTCTGCTTGAAACACCCTTCTTTTCTCATCCTCTTTCTTCCTCCTGTCTCTGCCGATGGACTTAGTATTTTTCCCTTAAGGCCCAGTTTAGTGAATGTTTTTCTGAAATCTCCCCTTCTTTCTAGCCTTCTGTCTCCCCCTCTGTTTTTCCTTCTTTTCTTCCTTCAACAAATATTTATTTAGTGCCTTCTATGTGTCAAACACTGTGGCCATCCCTGTTGTTTGAAGGACCATGGCAAGTACCAAGCCAGTGTGGCTGGAACACAGGGAGGGGGAAGTAGAGGGAGGGAGGTGGAAGATTGTGTGGGGTGAGGCTGGAGGAACAGGAAAGTACCAGATATATCCTGTACTCTTTTTGTTTTGTTTTGTTATACTTATTTTATTTATTTGGTTGCACTGGGTCTTAGTTGTGGCACGTGTGCTCCTTAGTTGCGGCCAGTGGGCTCCTTAGTTGTGGCATGCATGTGGGATCTAGTTCCCTGAGCAGGGATCAAACCCAGGCCCCCTGCATTGGGAGCACAGAGTCTTAACTACTGCGCCACCAGGGAAGTCCCTACCCTGCACTCTTATTGGCTCCTGATTCCTTAGAGCATTTACCTAATGCCTGCACTAAGGTGTATTTCTCTGGTGGAGTGTAATAGGTGTTATAGTTATTGCTGGCCACCATCTCTGTGTCTAGCACTGGCAAACCCTTATACCTGGAGGGCTCACTCCTGTGGCACATATCTACCCCTTCCAGATTTATAAAATTTAGGTAAGTCATGAGGTATGTGTCTTTTCTTCAGCTTTTTGGGAGGGTTCCATGTTTTAAGTCTGGAGGTCTATTTCCTGATTTTTTTCCCTTTAATGGATTATAGTGTGGTTAAAAAAGTAAAGAGCTCCATATTTGGAGCCAAATGTTTCTCAGTTCAGATACAGACTTCAGCATTAATTATGGCCTTAGGAGAAATCACTAAATGTATTATTGGCTGAAAAATTATTACTATTGTTATTCTGCTCCCATCACTCACTGTGACTGCCTTTGCACTAAAAATGAGTGGTGAACCCATTTTGGGGGCATTTTTAGAGTAAATTGCTTAATTATGTGTTGAATTTGTATTTCAAGCTTCCTAAAGGGAGAAGAGTTAGAATTGTTATATTTGTTCCAGTTTCTCCAAAGCCACTTCTACCTCTGCTGCCCTACCTTTGTGACTTCCTGTAGAGACCAGGGTACCAACTGAAGATGATGTCTGAAGACACCTCTTCAGGCATCTTTGAAGTCCCAGTTCCCTTTAGTCCAACAACAATAGAGGTAGTTTGCCATTATCTCTCAATCTGGTTGCTTTTACTGAGGGGGAGTTGGTGTTCTTCAGTGGAAATTTCCCTGGCCCTAAAGTTCTAACAGTATTTACCTCAGAGAGACCAGGCTTTCCCAGAAATGTCTGGGTCTTCTGGCCAAGAGACTGAATTAGTCCTTTGGGAGACACATTTTCTCTGGGGGAGAGAAGGAAAGTTAAGTGGTATTTCTCCTTTGCTCTGTAAATCTTTGAGCGACAATTTTTCCTTATCCAGAGCAGAGAGAGTTGGCAGAGAAAATCTAAAATGCCTAGAATCTCGAAATTCTGTTTGTGAGTGTAGCAGATCCCTTGAGAATGAAGATCAACTTGAGATTTATAAGATTTATGTGACCTTGCCTTTGCGATAAGATTAAGTTGCAAAAATACTCGCCAGCATCTAGATACCCAGAACATGCTCATAGATAATAATGTTGGTGTTGATGCTGATAAGGATGAAGAAGAATGATGAGAGCACTTTTCAAAATTTACAGCAGTAGACCCTGTTCCCCGGAACAAAATCTTATATGACCCCCAACATAAAAACCGAAGTGTTTTGCTAATAAGTCAAAGTTTTTAATATTTATTTGTAAAGTCAGTAAGAAGGAAGAGAATGGAAAAAACATAAAATCTGAAATTGAGAACTATGGCAGTCTTAGTCTCCAGTTTATTCCTGTGTGGAGAAAATTCTGATGTACCCAAATAAGTAGTGGCTTTTTGCCTAATAGTTTGTCTTGTCATCTCTGGATATTCTTCGGTTAAACAGACATAGGAAGAAAATCTATATTTCTAGGTATACATACACTACTCTCTCTGTCCTCTCACTTTCATTCTCTCTCTTTCTCACATACACACACATAAACACACACACACATTGCCAACTTGACAGCACAGATTAGTGCAATCGGTGATGGTTTCTGATGTGTGAATGTTCGGTGTGGAACCCATTTGAATGGTACATGCTGTGTTTTATTACAGTCTTAAAATAGTTTAAAATGGAATTTTTAACTGAAATTAAAATCAGATGTTGTGGAACTGTTGAAATACCGCCACCCTTTAAAAACACTGGATTATATGATAAGCCAGCATCAAACTTCATAGATCAGAATGAAGTGTTCTAGAAAGTGAAAGAAGGAAGAGGTCAGTATGGATTGTAGTTAGAGAAACCTTCACAGAAGTAAAATGCGTGCTGGGCCTTAAAGGACTCCTAGAAAATAAATGATAAATGTGGAGACGGGATATTCTAGATTTTTCCAGGACATCCCCGATTTCAAGTTTTTCTTCTCTAGGTCTCTATAAATATACTTGTATTTGTCAGGACAGATGATTTATCTTTGATAGTTAAATGTAGTCCTATTAAATATCAAAGAGACAAGCTGATCAGAGCATGAGCAAAAACATGGAGGAGGTATGAGGGTGCAGTGTCTTTGAGGAAATTAGAAAAAGGCACACTTTCCTCTAGGCAGTCAGAGCTCCCTGCCACGCCTCACTCCTTGCTGAGCAGCAAGCAGTGTGGATTTCAGCCCCCATGTGCCCCCTCAGTCAAGGTTCCTTTTGCAGTGAACCCCATGAGCAGTCATACACTGCAGCCCTAGCAAGAATATGGTTGAATGGAGGACAGCGAGAAGACCTACCTGGGTAAAGCACCGGAGTAGAAGGAAATGATTATGGACAGCTGAGGCAGGGTTAGGTTATGGAGGTCTTAAAACCCAGGCAGAGAGAAAAAGTTGGCTACAAAGCGCTGTGCTGATTGCTATTTGAGGGAAATACTGACATGATCAGTGGGTCTTTTGCCCGCTCTTCATATGTCAGACAAGTGCCTGTACATATAACTCCCTGTATCCTATATATCCAACGTAAATACACATATACATACCAAGAGTGTGCTGTTTTAATTTTTATTGATTTCTTTTTCTTTTCAATGTAAAGACTACTCTCTAGCTTTAACCACAGTCTTTGCCTTTACTTTCTTGCCTTCTATGTATTATCCTAAATCACCACTTTTATTCTTCCCCTCCTCAAGAAGTTGTAACATCACCCAGATGCCTACTCCATTAAAACATTGTAGTTCTCCCCCCAACCCCCAAATCTCTCCCTACTGGACCACCTGAAGAATTTAAGGCACAGTGGTCAAGTTGGAAGAGATCCGTAGCTTTCTTTGGTTTAATGTCCAGCACCTGTTTTGAGCCCTCAGCCTGCGATCTCCAGTCTTGAAGCCCTGAGACTGGCTTGTGGCTCCCGCTTTCCCTAATGGCTGTGACAACCAAAGGTGCTGAGAGAGATGGCAGCTTCTTCGTCCACTGACTCCCAGTTTATACTCTCCCTGTCAGACTATAAGTCAGGGAAGAAGAGAGTTCTGACATAAAACATTGTACTTTAGAGCCAAATTGACAGCACTTCCTTTCTCTATTTTGAAGGATCTCCCTATGCATTTCTATGTGTACATTTCTCTGTAAGTTTGGTTATGCCCTCCTGTATACCTGTGAGAGTATGTATTTATTTAACATATTTTGTTTGTCAGGTTTTTTTTCTTTTTTGTGTTGTGTCTTTTACTGTCTTTTTAAAATTTTGAAACAATCTCAAAATTACAGAAAAGCTTCAAGTATGCTACAATAATTTATTTAACCATTTGAGAGTAAGTTGCCAATATGATCCAACATCACTCCCAAATACTTTAGTGTATATTTCCTACAAACAAAGATATTCCGCTATGTAGTCATTTTTTCTCTTAAAAATTATTATGAAATATTTTAGGCAACAGGAATGTTATTTATATAATATTAAGTAAAATAATATAATGAACATATATAATAATGTAATTAAACAAAATATGATGAATATATGACCATCACCCAGCTTAAGAAATAAAATGCAATTGAAACCACCTGTGTATCACTCCCAGCCCCACCCCCACCCCCACCCCCACCCCCCCCACCTCCACCATCTTGAATTTGGTATATATCATTCATTCGTAAGATGGAGTTTCTAAGTGGGTTTCAGGTAGGTCTGTAAGTGCCCTGAAACTGTATGTAAAATTAGATATGCATGTACATTTTTCTGGGGAAAAGGTCCATAGCTTTGATGACATTTACATGCATAAACGTAAGCTGTGTGTGACATAGCAGAGTTCACAAAAAAATAGTCTGCAGTTAGCACATATCCTTTTCCGCCACTCATTTATTGCTTAGCTCTTTCTATTCTGGCTTTCTCCCCAACCAATTCACTGAGATTGAATTGATTAGGTCACTTCTTAATCACCAAATTCAATTGCTTCTTCTCAGTCCCCATCCTCACTGAACTACCAGTAGCATCGTACTCTTCACTCACTTCTTCTAGACTCTTTCCCTCGCCTTGGTTTCTGCACTCTCTTGACATTCTTCAGTCTCCTCATCTGAAAAGTATAATACCTACCTCATATGGTGGTAAGGGTTAGTTAAAATGTTCATAAAGTGCCTGATTGTTGTATGTGCTCAATAAACTGTAGCTATTATTCGCAGTCAATTCTCATACCACTGTGGTGTGTCTCATCATCTCCCAGCCCCCTGTTTAAGGTGTTATGAATGGACAGAGGTCATGCCAGGAAGACAGCCTGCCATTACTGCCTCAGCTTCCTGCAGTGCTGTTCATTAGCCTAATAGTAACCCCTATACGTATTCATAGTTCTCCTTAGGGCAGGGTCAGTGATCCTAAGAGTCTTTAAGAGAAAATAATTTAGGTGAAGTCTAGTTAGCCTTGAATTACATAGGGATATAGTTTTAAATTTCATCCCCCAAAGTTTGTAACGCTGTTCTCAGCCTGGTCACCTTTAAAAACCTCAGATGGTAAGAAGTTAGTTCTCCTTTCCTTGTTTGTTCAGCTTTTTGCCCACTCTGCTACTAAACAGACTGACAAATGTAGGTGCCAACTCTATTACGAAGGACACCTGCTGGCTTCAAGCTGGCCTAGGGCCAGTTATCCTGGACAGGCCATTGAAGAGCCATATGACTTTCAGACACTATTTACTTGGAACAGAATGAGAGGAAGGATTTATATCAAGTTACCAGTCCCCTGAGTCTGCCCTGTCCTGAGCTGTCCTCTTTATCCTTCATGTCCTCTATTAGCTGCCAGTAACAGTGACATACTTTTGTTCATATGCATAATAGAACCTTAAAATATCTGAGGGCACAAACCTCTGAGAAGCACCAATGCCCTCACTGAGGCCCATCAGCTAAGAGAAAGTCAGCCAAGTTATCTTTGCCCTCTGTTAGGTAGAGTGCTTGACCTCATAACTGCCATCCCTTCGGTCAGGATAGGATAGGTTATGTTGCTATAGCAAACTACTCCCAACATCTCAGTGGCTTAAAATAACAAAGGTCTATTTTTGGTTCACACTGCATGTCCATCATGGGTCATCTGGGGGACATTATGTGGTCCTCAATCTAGGACCCAGAGGGAACAGCCACCATCCGGAACACTACTGATTGTTGTAGCAGAGGGAAAGGGAGCTCTGCAGGTCTCACACTGGACTACCAATTAAGTCTTATTTCTGTATGTGACATATGTCACTTTTTTCATATACCATTGGTCAGCCTTGATCAGAGACCAACTGGAGGCCAAGAAGGGCAATCCTACCATGTGCCCTGAAGGTGGAGAGCTGGAAATATTCAGTCACACTGTTACTTAATGTTCTCTGTAGAAAGACATCCCTGGTCTCTAGCCCTGTCCCTTTCCCTGGGACATCTTGCTAAGTCACTTCCCTTCAATTTCACTCATTCTTGTTTATCTGCTTCTGTAAAAACCAAGCTACTTCTTATCAGTTTGGTAATTATTGTGCATACGGTAGTAGGCTGTGTTGTTTAATGCAAGGTTTTTTTTCCCCCCGATTTGAATTCCTTCAGCCTCTTTGGTGTTCCTGCAGTTGTATGCTGCTGTGATATACAGAGGTATTAGCTTGAAATAGTTTTGTTTAAATAAAATGCTGTCTTTTGGACTCTTCCTCACCTCCTGCTGTTTACAGTTGTAAGTAACAGAATAGCTATAATTCTGTGATCCTCTGACCATAAAGATGGGATTAAATGACTTGCCCAAGGGTGTGTAGTTAGTTGGTATCGGAGGAGCCTGAACTAGAACTCAGGTTTTCTGACTCAGAGTCTGTTTTCTTTTTATTACACCAGGCCCTATTATAAAGAAAGTTGTATAACTGGCAGCTCTGTAATTTACTACCAGAGATGACTGGTAACAACAGAACCTAGTCTTTAATCTTGAACAGAAGGAATTTTCCACTTAAATGTCTCCTTTGGAGTATTTTGATGAATTCCATGTCATAAAATCAGATTCCTGGGATTCCGATGCCAATAAGTTTGTGTTCTTTCTTGAAGCAAATAAACAACTGGCCCTGAATGAATCAATGACATGATCCTGACTATCTGTAAGACTCAAACAAATAAGGACTTTCACTTTATCTCAATCTAGAATAAGGCATTGCACGCATTGTGTTTTTGCAGGTTTGTTTCTCACTAGTATTTAGAATGTGAGACAATGTTCAAGGCTTCAAATTACAAATGGTATCAATAGCTTAGTGAAAGAATTACTGCACAAGCTGTGTCAGCCTGTCTCAATTTGGAGTTAGTTTTTGTGTGAACTGCTGTGGGCTTTCCTCAGGTATAGTTTACTATAAAGCTCTTCAGTGGCATTTCTAGTGTTAACCAAATTCACTATTGATAACTGTTTAAGAAAAGGCCCTACCTAGGGACTTCCCTGGCAGTCCAGTGGTTAAGACACTGTCAATGAAGGGGGCGCAGGTTTGATCCCTGGTTGGGGAACTAAGATCCCACATGCTGCACCACGCGGCCAAAAGATTAAAAAAAAAAAAAAAGGCCCTAGCCAATGAGACTATCACTAAAAATCATAGATAATAAAGGAGGCATCTCTAATACAAAAACAAGCCCTAACACACAGGCATAGAATTCTTGTTAAGATATGAACAAATATGACATGGGTGGTCCAGGGTATCTGCAGATAACACGAACCTCTGCGCAGGCTTAATAGAAGAATACACCATTTTATATACATTCAATAATATAAATTGTAGGTTAGGAACAAGGAACCTTTTTAAAGAATGCCACACACAACCCATTAGGACGATATTCTGAATTGTTCCAATACTTTGCCTTCTGCTATCAGGTGGTCTTGATTACTCTTTGGACACTAAAACCCAGCATTATTGCCATATATAGAAGCACAAGGCTAGATATCTGAGAACACTGGCCATTAGTGCAAAGGCAAAGCCAATTTCTCTTATATCTGTGGTGATAGAATATCTTCCATAATGTTTTCTCATGGAGTCCTTTGCCATAGTCATTTAGCTACCAGGTCAATTTTTTCCTCATGGAAAATTTCACACATGAACAAAGCAGAGAGAACAGTATCATATGACCTCATGTTCCTATCACCCAGCTTCAACAATTATCAGTTCATGGCCAATCTGCTATGAGGTCTTTATGAGGATTATCATAATCATTTGCATTTCATGGCTATGAACTATTTTTAAATATCTTTTCACTTATTATGGCAAATGTAAGTACAAATATTAGGCTTTTACGTAAAGAGGATTTATTCACACCACCAGAAAAATAGTTTTCAAAATATTCATATCACTAGAATAGCTCAACTGCAGACGTTATCAACCAATTTCCTAAGAAATTCTTAGAGTCGAGGGAGCCAACATCCTCCTATCAGGATCTATCCATTGTATCAAAGGACTTAAAAGCTAGAAAAGGACCACTGCTTCTCATATTGTGGTCTATCAACCTTTGGGTATCAGCAAATGTATTCTTGGGGATCTATAAGTTCTTAAGATTAAGAAACATTCTTCCAATATCAAACTGGTAATAATCCTTCTGAGTGTTCACTCTTGTACTCATGTCGAACTCTTTTATCAGTACTTATCTTTTAAAATGGCAATGCATTATCAAAAGGCATTTTTATAAAATAAGATTTCACTTTCTTTCTTTTTTTTTTTTTTGCGGTACGCGGGCCTCTCACTGCTGTGGCCTCTCCCGTTGCGGAGCACAGGCTCCGGACGCGCAGGCTCAGCGGCCATGGCTCACGGGCCCAGCCACTCCACGGCATGTGGGATCTTCCCGGACCGGGACACGAACCCACGTCCCCTGCATCGGCAGGCAGACTCTCAACCACTGCGCCACCAGGGAAGCCCCAAGATTTCACTTTCTTAGTCAGTGTTTCTCAAATAGATCCATGAATCCATTCTATAGTTCATTAGAGTTCTGAAGGAGCAGAAATCCCACTCTGAGGGAAGAATACAGGAAAAATTGAGAGTTTTATCACACAAGTTACCATTGAAACAAATAGATAGGCCCCAAAGTTTAGTTGTGCCCTCAGTGAACAGAATGTGGACATTCTGGTGGAGAAAAAAGCTTTCTGAAGAATATAAGGTTGAAAAGTTAGTAGTGGAAAATAACATTATAAAGGTGTATTGGAACTGAATTATTTAAGTTAAAACATAATACCTTACTATGAGGTTAAGGAGTCTACACTTTTATATTTTCTGTCAATATGATATTGTTTTATGTGAGGTCGGGGATATTGTCTTCTTTAAGTGTGGATTCTGTAAACTTGGGTGGCTCAGTAGGAGAATATTTTGGCAGTCATTTTCTACTCTCAGGTACAGTGTAGAGAAGCCTGTCTCCATATCAAGGTAGGATTCTATACTGGGTTTTAATACTCTGTAAATAAAACAATATTCTCTCTATATTCATCTCCATTAGTAAGCATTGAACTTGACAACAATGAAGGTTTTAGTACTTTTTTGTCATGCAGAACTGAACATTATTTTAATTTTATACCTATATTACACGTAACAACGATCTGCTGGGGGAGGACTCCTATCTGCTGAAACACAGGTTACTTAGTGGCTTTGGAGAATTCTAAGCAGGCTTTGGGATGCAAACTTACTAATGCTTTCATTTTTCACTCCAGAGCTCTGAAAGGCAAGACCATAGCTTAAGCTATTGTATGTAAATTAATGCCTGCTACTACCAATAATGCAATAACAATAGCAAAAGATGATAATGCCTGTGCCAGTCGTTATACTAAGGATCTTATTTACTTTTTTATTTCATCCTCACAACAACCCAAGGGTAGTAGGGTGAGAGGATCTTCCTTCCTTGTTTGCTTGAGGTACTGTTGATATCAGGTAGTGTACATTGGTGGAAGGCGCTAGAGCTTATCTGTTTGTATTTCCTATGGGCAGTTTCTCCATCTTGCAGTGGGTTGTGTCGACTGAAAAAAATGCAGACCCCAGAAGTTGAGAATTATGGGTTTTTGGGCAAAATTTCTGAGGACTCAAACCCAGGAAGCAGCAGCCTCTCAAATAGCTCTGAGGAACTGCTCCGAAAGGGTAAGGGAGGAACCAGGATATATAGGAGTTTTGCAACAAAGACCAGGTAGTCGGAACATCAAAAGATTACTGTTATTAATTAAAGAAAACCAGATATCTCAAGTTAATGAATTTAGTGCTTTTCTCTGCATGGGAAGATGCAAGAGTCTGGGCTCATTGAAATCATTCCTTTGATATGCACCTTACCTATCTAGGGCCATCCTGTTCTTTCCTATCCTGAGTCCCCTCAGGGTGCACCTTTGGAGGTGGCTGCAGTGACTGAGGGCATCCTTTGTTTGCTAATATGGCAGGCAACATTTTTCATTCACGGTTGCTACTGCTGTAACACTCATTCTCATAGCAGGGTATGAGTACTTCATTCGCATCTAAATTTACATGCAGTTAACAAAATTTCTTTTATGTGTACTATCTCATGTGATCCTAGCAGGAACACTATGAAATAGGAAAGGAAAATATTTTACAGTAATATACTCATTTAGGATGAAGAAATGGAGGCTCAGATACTTCTTACTTGCTCGAGGTACAAGACTTCTTCACATCACCTTCTGCTCCTGTTATATTCAATCTTGACTCCTCTTGAACTGTTGAAAGTATATTCATCTTTTTTTTTTGATTAAAAGGGAGACAGAAACTAATCCTCATTTATCTTTCGCCTAACATGATGTCAGGCATACAACAGGCACTTGATAAATGCCTGTTGACTTGGATTGGTAGATTTTATACTTAAATAGAAGAAGAGCTATGAGAATAAAATAAATTTTAGATAAGGCTTGCCATTAGTATGAGGCTATTCATTAAGCTATATAGTCTTCTAAACATTCCTAGGAACTCCCTGCTACAGAAGGGCCCCAAATGTTTTACCTGCCATTTATCACATACTGTCTAAAATTAGACTATTATAGATCCATTCCCTTGGCCACTGATACTCCTAGACATTATCCTTAATTACATATATCTCTAGAAAGTACAGATCATTTATAGATTAGTACAAAATATTTTTTTTAATCTTTGCTGAGTGTTTGGCCAGGGTAGTTTTGAAAGAGGTAAAAGATCATTTTGGAGCATGGATCACTACCAGGGAGATTTTGAAGGAGTGTATTAACAAATTGTTTATTATCTACTGTAACAACAATAACTAACACTTGTTAAGAATACCTATGTGCCAGGGAATTCCCTGGTGGTCCAGTGGTTAGGACTCCATGCTTCCACTGCTGGGGGCCTGGGTTCGATTCCTGGTCGGGGAACTAAGGTCCCGCAAGCTGTGCAGCCAAAGAAAAAAGAAAAAAAAGAATATGTGGCAGACTCTGCGCCCTAATTACTATTATTATCTCATTATTACAAATGAGATACCTGAGACTCAGAAAAGCAAAACAGTGATTTAAACCATGGTCTGACTTAACCCAAATCTCCCATTCTTAACCATTACCCTGTACTACCTAATCAGTGGGAGTTAGGAAAAGAAGGGGAATAGAATGAAAAGGAATGTATAAATTGTTGCTAGGAAGATGCCCGAGCCAAACATTGACTTAAGTCACAATGGAGACTTCAAATCTGTGGGCTCAAGTCCTATGACAGGTATTTTGGCCTGGATTCCCCCTAGGTAATCACCTCCCTTTCATTCAGCATTACTGGCTACTTTGCCTTTACTTGTGCTTATTTACTTATTCTCTTTGGTCTTCATTGTTGCTGTTTCTCAAGTGGAGCCTGAACAATATAGTCAGATGTTCTTTATATAAATCTTATCTCCAACGTATAGCTCAAAATGTGTTCCTTATAAATTCTTGTCATGCAAGGCTACTAGGAATAATGAATAATACGTCAGGAGAGTTGCTTTTTGCAACTAGTAAATAGAAAGTTTGATCATTCTTCCGGAGTGAACTTTAAACAACCCATTCTCACAGGCTGCAATGTTGAATAATAATGATGACGGTATCTTTCCACTTGTGTTTAGGCCTCTCATATGTTATCTGAGTTGAGCTACTCAGCAGTTAATATGAGAGAGGTAGCAATTATTATACCCATTTTATAAATGAAAGGGACTGAAGCTAACTGATTTTAAGTGGTCACCTGGCTGATAAGTAGAAAAGTCATTTACAGAGCCACAACCTGAATTCAGTGGTCTTCCAACAGTCCCACATTATTTGCTTTTCTGTCCATCCTGTGACTTGATACATCCCATCTTACAAAGAGATCTGCTCTTTTATTGCAAGCCTCTTCTGTGAATAAATAAATGGTACAGATATTAAGTCCTAGAGTAGTCAGTTGGGGTGGTTGAGGGGAGAGCCCATTTGGGAAGAGGATAATCAGGAAAGTTTCCTTGTAAATTTGAGTTGCAGGATGATATATCAATTTCCCTCCTTCTTTGATAAATCCCATAGGTGGGCAAAGGATATGTTTCCCTGAATCTAAATTGATGGGGGTGCTGATAGAGATTGGTGAGCACGTGTAGGGGTGGTAGGGTGTTGTTCTTAGACCTTTCAAAAGTATGCTTATGTGAAATGAAGTCGTTGGACGAAGAGAAATCCTACTCACCTGCCAAGGTCCATTCAAGTTGCACTACTTCCGCAAAGCATGCTGTGACCATTCTGGCCTCCATTAATCTCCCTTTTCTCTAAAATCCTCTAATAATTATGGTCTAGACTGGAGGTTGCAAACTGGTGAGCCATGGTCCAAATCTGGCTCAAAGATGTGCTTTGTTCTCATCATGCTGTATGCTACAGGTAGAACCCTGTTGGCTTTCCTGGACAGGAGGGCAGGACTTTGAGCCCATAGGCTTGCCACAATCCCCCAGCAAGGCCCTCCAGATGCTCTGGTGCGATGAAATACAACCATACTGGGAAAGCCAGGTTTCAGCAGTTCGTAGCTAAGGATATGTGTGGTTCATTGAGCAAGATGACCCTCTTCTTCCTCAGCACTGATGTAGAATACACTTAGGAAAGGTCTCAGCTAATGCATCTCCACAACTGGAGAGAAAAGAGAAAATGGCACCAAGCTTTCTTAGAGATTAGATCACCGCCCTATTATATTCCTTTCTGCCTCAGACCATTGTCCACTGAAATTGATTAAAGTCTTGTAGTTGACAGGCAGATTGAATATAATCTTTTCCTCCTCAACCTATTAGTCACTGACTACTGAGCATAACTCTGAGAGGTCTGATTAGAGAGTTCCATTAAAAATCGTCATACAGTGCATTTTCCATGTCTCTATGAATTTCCCTTTGCTATGTGCACTGGCCATAGACTTAACCCTCAACCCATGCATTTTGTAGCAAATGAGATGGGGAGAGAGTGAAACCTTTAATTAGTGTCTCTTGAGGATATGATGGTTCTGAAGAGCTTTGCATAGATGAGAATCACTAGATATTATCTACATGGTCCCTGAAAACCAGTAGTAATAGATGTTTAACTCCTACATTGCCTTCAGTCTCTGTGAACCTCCAGAGTGCCGTGGACCTAGGCTGGGAAAACTAGTTCTGAATAGACTGTCTAGAAGCCAGGCAAAGTCAGTGCATCCAGTTTGCAGTAAAGCAGTGGGAACTGCCTGAATGCTGCTAGAAGGATGGCAGGGTTATATTATCTCTTCTCTTCGGGGTCCTGCAGAGCGTGATGAATCAGCTCAGATGGGCTAGACTGACCCCAGCCCCCAGTGTTGTGATTAACTTCGTAAGCCAGGCAATCCATTGACTCAATTCCATCATATAGACTATTTCCTTTCTTTTAAAATGTGTGAAGATTAAATCTATCATCTTCTTACACCTGAACTTTAACATTCGTACTTTCATTTGGAGATTCACATCTTTACACACTAACATGATCCCCAAATAAAGTCTTTTTACCTCTGATTACTTTGACTGATGTAGCAATCCTCCTGTGTGCCATTAAGACTACTAAACATTCAGGCTATATAACCTACTCTTCCAAATTCCACAATAAGGTACTACCAACCTTCCGTTTCCCCAAACAACAGCATGTGGGTCAAATGATATATAGACTGCCCAGCAATGACTAACAAGACCTTTCAAAAGAAAGTCACTTCCGTAGCTTTGAATATTTGGCATGCATATACCAAATCAATTTCACGGTACTCCAAGCTGTGCAAACTTTTTGATTGTGCCAGAATTTTGTTGAATTAGCTGAACATGAAATTCAATGTTTTGTTTCCTGGATCAGGGAAATGCCTTTGTTCAGCTAACGGGTGTGTACCCACTGGAATCATTATACACTGGCTGTCAGAATGCCGGAAACTTTCCTATGTCAACTGGGCTCCCTTTTCATTCCGTGGAGTTGGTGCCTAAAGTGGTTGGGTGCCAGAGGGTCACAGGAGAGGCAAAGGCATTTTAGTGGTTTTTTTTAATCAAATTAGTAGGGTGTCGACTAAAGAAAATTGCACAACCTAAAAGTTGAGAATTATGTTTATTTGGTGGACTTTCTGAGGACTCAAGCTGCGGAGGTAGCCTCTCAGATAGCTGTGAGGAACTACTCCAAAGAGGTAAGGGAGGAGCCAGGATATATAGGGGTTTTTGCAACAAAGACATCAGAAGATTTACCGCTGGTTAAAGAAAACCAGATGTCTCAGGTTAATGAATTTAGCACTTTTCTACATACAGGGAAGATGCAAGAGTCTGGGTTCCTTGAAATCACTCCTTTGATATGCACCTTAGCTCTCTAGGGCCAGTATCCTGTTCTTTCCCATCCTGAGTCCCCTCAGGGTACACCTTTGGGGGCGTTGCTGCAGTGGCTGAGGGCTTGGCTGTGGACAGCCCATTTGTTTCCATCCTGAGTTCCCTCAGGCTCAACGTTGGTGCGGGTAGTGACTGATGGCTTGATGGCCGCAACATCCTTTGTTTGCTGATATGGCGGGCAGCATTTTTAATTCACAGGGGCAGGGGTGGTGTTGTGGGATCCCTCCACAGACCTCCTACAAACCAAAAATGGCCCCTCAAATGGCACATTATGATAATGATGCACCCTTATCCCTCACCTCTGCTTCCTCATCCTTTCTGAATTTATGGAAGTCTTAGATTAAGTAGAATGCTCCTTCACGTAATAAGCTTAAGACATGTTAAGCAGCGAGAAACTACCTCTGTTCTCAAACTTCTTGTGAGAGGGATATAGAAACTCTAGCCGGTGTGCTGTACTGCGTCTGATATTTCTGAGAGGACATAAATCTTTGTCCTAAGTTGTGCCAGATCGTCTAATATAATTAGAGTGAGTAGTAATAAACCAGTATTTACATATAGTACTTGTTTGGGGAAAGCTAGATAAACCTACAAATCTACTGACACCATCTCTCACTCCTTTTCCTGGGCAGGCATTTTGGATGGGTCCCAAAACACGTTTCCTGCTTTTCTATTAAAGCAAACACTAATGTTATTCCTGTAAGTCTTTTCTTTTTCCCTGATAAGGCTTATCTCATGCTCCTCTTCATTAAGATCTAGGTGTGCTTTTGTGAAAATGCCTATTTTAGCATGTGAAATGCAGCCCCCTCGGCACAACAGGCACCCCTATGGCCTCCCTTGCATGGTCTCCATAAATCTCTCATCTTCCCTCTGATCCCACCCCTACCCTCAACACTGAGCATCCCCTCCCTCCAAATAGCAGTAGAGGGAAAAAACTGAAACTAAAGAGATGCACTTGAAAGGCTTGCAGATTTTAAAATAAAGCTTAATGTTCTGAAGGAGCAACTCTGGCATGCACAGGTGCCCTGGATTTACAGATGTCAGGTACCTAGAGTTCTAAAACAATTGAAGTACATCTCTCTGTCCTGCTGGTAGATTAGAATATCCTGGATAAATTAAATTCATAGATAACCTAGTACTCTTATTTAACCTGTTTGTTTCAAAGGGGTGGGAGTAGTGGAAATTCACTGGGTACCAACTGGAGGACTTCTGGCCCTACCACTGTGGTCTTAGGCATTTCACTTCAATTCTTCCTGAGTTGCTTCTTTTGCAAAATGATGATAACAGTATCTGCCCTGTACACCTCACAAGGTTGTAGCCAAATTCCCACATAATAGTGAAAGTGTACACAAGACCCCACAGAACTTGAAAGTTATATTATTTCAGACACCTCCCTTCCCTATCACAAAGGAGCCAAAACTGCCTACCACTTCCTATCAACTGCAGCTAGAAGAAATTAAAATGTAAACTTATTATAATCATTAATCTTTTCTGTAGTTTTGTTATATTTTTAAGACACTGTCCACTTACCAAGTGAAACGTACCTTCTCGAAAAGACTTTATGATCTTGGTATGTAATTATGATTTACTGGCAAGATTTTTAAGAGAAGGTATTTACTAGTGCCTGCCTTAGCCCACCTCTGGGCTTCTCTTTCTTATACATTAATCACCATATTGAAATGCAATTTATTTACTTTTTAATCTATGTCTACTGTACCCAAATTCTTCAGTTTTGCAGATGTTGATTGTTTTACCCTTTGACAGTTTTTTCTCTTTTTTAGTATGAGTTGATGTCTAGGCAGATAACAGTTATTAAAAGTTTGGGAAATTATTGTCCTAGGTGGCCCTAGTATAGAGTTTGGTTAGGAGAAAACATTCTCTGTTTAAGCTTAAAAAACACACCACAACTCGTTTGTCATTCATATAAGATGGAAATTGAGTTCTTCGTGCAAATTTCACCAAGAAAATACAAATATGCGGTAGTAAAGTAAGATGAATGGCTGGACTTTTGTTAGGGATAGTGCAAAACAAGTCTTGTTCACCCTAAAATCGTGATAACCAGTCTTTGAAGAGATATTTATTGATCAATCGTATTAATTATGTATGCATGCAGAACCTTCACAAAACATACTGGTCAATTCCCCAAAACCCTCGGACCTGATGCTTGACAGCCACTGAGAAACTCTCTCCTTATTCTCAAATTCTCACCTTCCCCAAGGATCTTTCTCCTGGATGATAGGAGGAGGATCCTGGAGAAGACTTCAGGGGACAAGCCTGGAATGAGCTGCTTGAGATATGCAGAAGGGTTGGTCATGCTCAGCTCAGGGAAAACATTGTTGGGAGCAATCTCATTAGCCATTCAATGGAAAAATGAAGACCATCCTCTACCCCTGACCATACAGTGCCACTATTGACCTTAAGGGTCATAGCTTTCAGCACGAGATTTGGTATCCAACCCATTTTTTTTGCCTGATGCCTTGCCATCCTTTCCTACTACTTTTGAGGGGCTTCAATTAAAGAGAGCAACATAATGGAGTTTTTACAGAGCTGACTGTGGGCAACAGGGTTTGACATAGTGGTGAAAGCACGGGAGGTAGTGTTAGATAGACCCCAGTTCCATTCCAGCTTTTCCACTTCCTAGTAGTGAGACCTTGCTGAAGTGATTTAACTCCTTTGAGTTTACTCAAGCCTGAATTTTTGCATTGGTAAAAGGGGAATAATAATAGTATCCATATATCAGGATTGTTTTGAGGAATAAATGAGATGGTACATTTAAATCACTTAGCATAGTAATCACTTGATTGTTGCTGGTAGTTGCTCCCAATGTCATAGTTTCATTATAATTATTAATATAATAAATAATAACTTCCTATCATCGTCGCCATTATAGAAGGTCTCTGGGAAGCTCTGTGGGCCACAGCTTAAGGAGAAGAGTTTACTAGATTCTTCTCCTTACAAACTCGGGCCAAGTTCCTTCTACCTAATGTGATTATGCCTTCTGTGAATATAGACTGCTTAAAAGCTAGGCATTGCAACCACTGGGTTCCCAGCTATGGAGACCAAAGATCCTGAACATTTCAGTTAGGCTGCATCTCTTCTTAATTCCCAAAGTACAGTCCTTAAATGGTCTAGAACAGTGGTTTTCAAAACTTTTTGAACAGCAGCTTACTCTTTTTCACCCACGTGAAATCATACAAAGAGCCCTAATATAGAAAACATATAAAGGTAGTATTTTATTAGTTTGAAATTTTTCATAGGTGCATGTATATAATACTTGTATATACGTTCAGTGCAAGAAATGAAACTAGGTGTTAAGGATGACAGTTGTAGTCTTTTGTCATTGTAATCCACATTTGTTTTTGCATTTTGTTTTCCACACAGTTAAAAAAAATAAAGTTCACATAGATGTAGTAATCAAAAATTGTTGCAGTTTGTCTTAAGAACTAATCCAGCGCTTAAAAGAATATTAATAGAAAAAAATTGCATGAACTTGTATAAGCTACTTAACTTCCCTGAGCCTTGGTTTCCCTATTTGTACAATAGTACCTAGCTCAAAAGGTTATGAGGGAACATAAGATATTGTATGTAAAGGTCTTTGAAGAATTTTGCACACTTTTCAGAGTGCCTAGCACGTAGTAAGCAATCAGTAGATATTAACTGGCACGGCCATGATCGCCACCACCAGCAGCATCTGCTTGAATTCCTTAAATCATAGAGCAATAGAATTGTTCAATATATTCCTTAGCTCCTTGCATCTTACCTGTTTGGTGGGGAACACTTTTTCAAATGTATCTTACAACGTTTTAAATGCTTCATTTTAAATGTCCATCTCTGTCAAATACTAACTCTAGGTTCTCTAGTACACAATTTGGAAACCGCTGGTCTAGACATCTGATTAGGTTTCTGCAAAGTCCTTGCCTGGCAGATTATGAGCTGTTTGAGAGCAGGGGCTATATTTTATTTATTTATTTATTTATTTATTTATTTATTTATTTATTTATTTTTGCGGTACGCGGGCCTCTCACTGCTGTGGCCCCTCCCATGGCGGAGCACAGGCTCCGGATGTGCAGGCTCAGCGGCCATGGCTCACGGGCCCAGCCGCTCTGTGGCATGTGGGATCTTCCCGGACCGGGCACGAACCCGTGTCTCCTGCATCAGCAGGCGGACCCTCAACCACTGTGCCACCAGGGAAGCCCTATATTTTATTTATTTATGTAATCCTTATAGTGCCTGGGACAGCAGATGTTCAAAAACTATTTCTTGGATTGTATTCAAGTTCACTTCGCTGGATTTGAAAGAAACTTCCCTTCACCCCTAAACCCCTTGCCACATAAAACTAAATTTTCTTCTTGGTCTTCCTCTCCATTTTCTCCAACATTGCTATACATTTTTTTTTTGTCTCCTGAATTGAGGGTACTAACCTTTATGTAGGTAAGGAGCTCCTCAGCTTCTCAGCGAGAACGTTCAGATTTTGAAGGACTTAATATCCACTAAAGAAGGAAAGGAAGTTACTCCTGTTCAACAGTCATTAAGAGGTCACTGGCCCTCCTTCTCAAACCACAGTTTGGGGCCCTCCCGAGAGTTTGCATTTTAGCATTAATCTCTCATAGGAGAGGCAAGAAACATTTGATTTTAGGCTCGACAGTTTCTGGTTATAAAATTTACTTTTAGCAGCCATCTAAAAGTCATTAGCAGTCATAGCATAGTCCAAGCCATTTGATTACATATAATTCACTGCCAGAGTTGAGGTTTCTGGTAATAAAATCACAGGTACCATAAAACCCTGATAGTTGTATATTAACACAATCTGTACTTAAAATCCAGCAGGCAAATTTAGATTGCCATTCCTTAAAGAGTTAGAGGACTACTGCCCCCCTTCCTTCCTTTCTTTCTTCCTTCCTTCCTTCCTTCCACAAACATTCTATAAACCATCGTTACCACCACCACCATCAGTCCTTGCCCTGAAAGAGTTAAATGTCTAGCAAGGGAGACAGACACACAAACAAATTTCCATTGAATTCATTGCATAGCATTCTACTTGAAATATGCAAAGAGTATTACGAAAGCAAAGAGGAGGGAAGCACCTAAAGAAGTCTCCATAGGACATCCTAAAGGATAGAAAGGAGTTTTCCAGGGACAGGGGTGAAGATGGAAAGAAAGACTAAAGCAGAGGTTGCTGCACTGAGCATAAAACCAAGGCAAGAACTAGCATGGTGTGTTTGGAAATCTCCAAGCAGTTCAGTGTTAGAAAAGCACCATGTGCCAGGTAGAAATCAATGAAAAACAAAGCCAGGACAGGCAGGCGCCAGATCAAGAAGGACCTTGAATAACATAAGAAGCCTGAAATGTTTCATCTAAATGATAGTGATCTACTAGAAGATTCTAACATAAGGGTGGATACTAGAAGTCTAGTAGAATGATTGGGTGACAGTTTTCCTAAGTTGTACACTAAGAGGTGATAAGTGTGGGAACTAGGACAACGATTGTAGAAGTGGAGTGGAAAAAGCAGATTCACAAGAGATATTTGGGAGATAAAATTGGTAGGACTTTTTGATTTGGTGCACATGGGGTCAGAAAAAGATGAATTACTCAGGAAAACTCCCACCTTAGGTGTCTAGCTTAGTGATGGCAATGATTGATTCAACACGTGAAGAGGGAGAGATTTAGGAGGAATTAGACATGACATCAGTTTTTGGATGTTTTAAGTTTGAGATGCCCAATGTCCCTTGGTCCTTACAAGTGGAGATAACCATGAGACAGTTGGAAATACTATTTCTCGGTAGAGGTTTGAGCTTGAGATACATATATATATATATATATATATATATATATATAAAATAAGAGATACAGATATGTATAGATATATATGAATGATGGATATATTGATGGTAGTTGAAACTATGAGAATAGATGAGCTTAACTCAAGGAAAACATGTAGAATAAAAAGAGCAGAGATCTGAGAATAGAACCCTGGTACAACATCAATATTTAACAAATGCTTCCTGAGTGTCTATGCTAAATATAAGAGGGCCCTGACCTCAAGCACTTTACAACCTACTTAAAGATAATACTGGGACTTCCCTGATGGTCCAGTGGCTAAGACTCCACACTCCCAATGCAGGGGGCTCGGGTTCGATCCCTGTCAGGGAACTAGATCCCACATGCCACAACTAAGAGTTTGCGTGCCACAACTAAGAGTTCGCATGCTGCAACTAAGACCCAGCACAGCCAAATAAGTAAAAATAAATAATTTTATTTTAAAAAAAGATAATACTAAATTTCAAACTGTTCCTCAAAGTGCCAGGGTTCTGAGGAGCTACCACTGAGGCTGCTGCATGGGGCAAGGAAGAGGCTGGGCAGCCACTTCACTCATGCCAGAACATGCTTCACTAGTGCTTAACTAGAGCACCTTCATTGCTACTCTGTGTGTGGGTAAATGATTTGGGTGGGGGTGAATGGGGACCTTACTGTTAAAAAAGAGAATTTGGCCACCACTTCTCTGAAGGACTGATTTAAATATAATCCAAAACCAAAATATGTGGGATGAATATAATGCCTCGGACTCTACTTTTGGTGAAAAGGAAGGAATGAGATCAATGTTGAAAAATTGGTAATGATATATAACCAGCATTCAGTTCTATTTCATTCACTTCAACATCACTAAATCATCATATATTGCTAAGTATGAGCTAATAGATGGGAAAATGGAATACATATTTGTTAGGAGATGCCTGCCAGATGAGGTATTGGGTACTGAGACAAGGCCAAATAATGTAGATTCTTAAATAGTATGCTCTTGAGTTTGTTCTTCAGTGGGCTTCTGCCATTCAACCTTTTCACTCATCATATATGACACATGAGGTGAATTGACAATTATGATTACTCAGTGATGCAATTTCTACAAATGAAAACTTCTGGTAGGTTGTTGGTCATTGTTTCTTCTGAAAACCTGGGAAAAGGATAATCTGCTTATGAGGGTGATAGCTTCTGTCTCTCCTCCATCCCACTCCAGTAATTAAGCAACAAAACTTGTATCAGTTTTATGAGTTATCAGCAAAGGATATAAATCCCTGGAAGTCAAGCATATAAAGATAATCAGTGTTATATTTCTCTGATAGAAATGGATTAGTAAAGTTTGCATATTTAAAAAGTTAAAAATGAAGTAGTTTTTGCAAGTCCTTACTTTATTAAAATAAGGTATAATTGATCTATTGAAAAATAAAATAATTGTGCTTATTTATTGAATTATTATCCTGAAAGCACCCAGGTTCCCCTCCATTCGTCGAAAACCTGTATTCTAGTCAATTAAGTGGAACTTAATTATTAGAAATGAGCAATGTATTTATTGAAATAAGAAATGCAGTGACTGTTTAAAACAATAGCTCAGGCCACAAGTGAAGAGAGAATTGGTAAACTAGAAGAAAAATCTAGAAGAATTATCTACAATAGAGACAGAAACACAAGGAGCTGAAATATATTTTTGAAAAATAGAGAGAGATGGAGTACAGAATGTGAACACTTAAGTTATATCTAATTAGCTCCCCAGAAGGAGAGAATAGAGGGAATTGAAGATAGGCACTATTTGTAGACATGATCACTGAGAATTTTCCAGAACTGATGAAAGACATGAGTCCCAGATTCAGGAAGCACAACTTATACCAAACAGGATGAGGGAAATAGAGACAGGGATAGAAATAGAAAGATAGGGATGGGGAGGGAGAGAGAGAGAATCCCAGCCTAGGCAAAGGTAATGAAACCTCAGTACACCATCAACAAAAATATCTTAAAAGCAGAAAGATCACTTACGAAGGAACTACAGTTAAAGTGATAGCAGATCACTTACCACTCACAATGGAATGCAAAATTTAACAGTAATGCAAGAAGAAATTCACAAATCTACCATCTTAGAGGAAGATTTCAAAGCACCTCCCTCAATTATTGATACTTAAAGCAGATAAAAATTAACAAAGCTGTAGAATATTTGAACAACCTAATTGACAAGCTTGATATAATGAATGTGTATAGAACGCTGTACCCAGCAATTAGAGTATACACATTCTTCTCAAGCACACGTGGAACATACTTGAAAATTGACCATGTCTTGTGCCCTAAAGCAAATTACAACAGAATTCAAAGAAATCCATATCCACAGAACATGTTTTCTAACCACATTGAAATTAAGTTAGTCAAGAACAAAAAGAAAAAATTTTGAATCCTCATGCATTTAGACATTAAAAGCACACATTAAAAAAAGAAATCATAATGTAAACTAAACATTAGAACGGAATGATTATGAAAATTCTACATATCAAAACTGTGAGACATAGTGAAAGGTATATAGAGAAGAAAATATATAGTGTTCAATGCTTATAATAAAAAGGAAAGACTGAAAATTAATTGTATAAACATTTACCTTAAAAGATGTTAGAAAGATATAGAATAAATCTAAAAGATTGAAGAAAATTAAAATATGAGCAGAAATTAATGAGATAGAAAACAAACATGCAGTGGAAAGCATCCTTAAAATCAAAAGCTTGTTCTTTGAAAAGAATAATAAAACTGAAAAACCTCTGGCAAGAAAAATAAGGTCAGTATAATCAAATAATCGATATGAGTGATATTTTAGAAAAAAGGATATAAGTACAGATGTGATAGATATTGAAAATATATACAGTGGAATATTACTCAGCCATAAAAAGAAATTGAGTTATTTGTAGTGAGGTGGATGGACCTAGAGTCTGTCATACAGAGTGAGGTAAGTCAGAAAGAGAAAAACAAATACTGTATGCTAACACATATATATGGAATCTAAAAAAAAAATGGTTCTGAAGAACCTAGGGGCAGGACAGGCATAAAGACGCAGACGTAGAGAATGGACTTGAGGACACGCAGAGGGGGAAGGGTAAGCTGGGACGAAGTGAGAGAGTGGCATGGACATATATACACTACCAAATGTAAACTAGATAGCTAGTGGGAAGCAGCTGCATAGCACAGGGAGATCAGCTCGGTGCTTTGTGACCACCTAGAGGGGTGGGATAGGGACGGTGGGAGGGAGACGCAAGAGGGAGGGGATATGGGGATATATGTGTACGTATAGCTGATTCACTTTGTTATACAGCAGAAACTAACACACCATTGTAAAGCAATTATACTCCAATAAAGATGTTTAAAAAAAGAAAAAGAAAAAAATCCAAAATCTTTACATGGTTTATAGAATGTTTCATGATCTACCTTCTTCTACAACTTCAACATTCACTGATCTCACTCTTAACTTCTTGGAATTCATCCCATTCAAGGAAATGACTTGGAATATGCTATTTCCTTAGCCTGAAATAGTCCTATTCTCCTTCGACTGGCTAAGTACTATTCCTGATTTAAATATGACCTAAATATGACTGCCTAAATACTACTCCTTCATTGAAGAATTCCTTAACTTTCTGGATTGTGTTCCCAATTTAAGCTCTGATGGCATCCTGACTTTTTCCTTTGTAGCACTGTAATTAAATATTTATTTCTATACTTATTTGTTTAATGTTTGCCTCCCTACCATAGACGGTAGTTGTCTTGAGGGCAGAGACCTCATTGTCTTATTCTTTATTGTATTCCCAGTATATAACACAAAGTCTGTTATAAATTGATGCATGAATATTTCGTGAATAAATGGCTTAAAGCAAAAAATAATATAATGAGAATGTTATGAACAACTTTATGGCAATAAATTTTGACAGTGGACAACTTTCTAGAAGAATAATTATTAAAGAAATGAATTCTGTAGTTAAAGTTTTACCAAAACTTCATAAAACAGATTATCCCAATATTAAACAAATTCTTCCAGAGAATAGAAAAAGTGGGAGTATGCCCACACACACAACTCAGTTTTTGAAATAAGGATAACTTTTAGAAAAAAAAAAGATAAAATGACAACAAAGGAAAATGACTGGATAGTTTCTTTCATGAATATAGATGTTAAAAGCCTAAACAAAATATTAGAGAAATAAATCCATCAGGATATAAAACAGAAAAACTATCATGACATGTTGGGTTAATTCCAGGAATGCAACAGGCATACCTTGTTTTATCATGCTTCACTTTATTGCATTTTTTTACAAATTGAAGGTTTGTGGCAACCCTGCTGCAAGCAAGTCTATTGGCACCATTTTTCCAACAACATTTGCTCACTTCATGTCTACTGTGTCACATTGTGGTAATTCTCACAGTATTTCAAACTTTTTCATTATTATCATATTTGTTATGGTAATTTGTGATTAGCAGTCTTTGATGTTACTATTGTAATTGTCTTTTTAGGAATAAAGTATTTTAAAATTAAGGTATGTACAAACACAGGGGAGATAGTCAATATTTCATAATAACTAAAAATAAATGGAATATAACCTTTAAAAATGGTGAATCACTATGTTGTATACCTGAAACTTATATAATATTGTACATCAATTATACCTCAATAAAAAATAAAATAAAGGAAAAAATTTAAGGTACGTACATTGTTTTTTCAGACGTAATGCTATTGCACACTTAATAGACTACAGTAAAGTGCAAACATAACTTTTTTTTTTTTTTTGGCCATGCCATGAGGCATGTGGTATCCTAGTTCCCTGACCAAGATTGAACCCCCATGTCCCCTGCAGTGAAAGTGCAGAGTCCCAACCACTGGACCACCAAGGAAGTCCCCAAACATAACTTTTATATGCACTGGGAAACCAAAAAATTTGTGTGACTCGTTTTGTTGAGATATTCACTTTCTTGTATGGCTCTGGAACCAAGCTGGCAATATCTCCAAGGTATGCCTGTATAAATGTAATTTACCATATTAATAGATTCAAGAAGAAAAACTTATGCTCCTCTCAGTAGAGAAATTTTCACACAGTAGTGTATGGATAACTCCCTGACAATTAATTTGATCTCCACAGAGGTTGAAACATCTTTAAAGCAATAAGCAATACATTTTATGTCTCGTATTTCAGTTTGGTTACTTCCTGTTAACCTGCAGATATTGTGAATTTTATTTCATTTAACAGTAAAACTTATAATTTCCTGATTACAAAATAATATATCTTCATTATAGAAAGTAGAAAAATATAGAAAAGCACAAAAAAGGAGAATAAGATTACCCATAATTCCACAACACCTAACATTATTGTGCATATCCTTCCAATAGTTTTGTGTATGTGTGTGCATTTGTGTAACTTACATGAATGTGATTATGTGTGTGCATACTACTCTGTTGTAACCTCCTTTTTGCATTTATCAATATCATAAATATTTTTCATATCACATCCCTACCAACTTTATACATTATCATGCAATGGCTGTACTGAATCATATCAAATGGCTATACTGTAATTTATTGAGTTACTCCCCTATTGTTAGGCAGTTTAGGTTGTTTTCAATATAAGTTCTTATAAATAATGCTGTGATTAACACTCTTATAGCTGAGGCTTTATACTTATCTATGCTTTTTCTTAAGGTACATAACTACATGTGAAACTGCTAAGTTAAAGGGTATACACCTTTTCTAAAGACCCAAGAAATTACCAGCTTCAGGCACATAACCAGGTACATGTATTGACTTAAGATATAGTGAAGGTAGCATCTCAAATCAGTTTTTGGAGATAGTTGGCTAATAATTTTGAAAAAGTCAAATCTGTGTTGAACACAATGTACCAGAATATATGCCAGGTAAAGTTTTAACATGCCAGTAAAGTGTTAACTGTACGAGATAAAACCCGCAAAAATCCTAGAAGAAAATGTAGAGAAGTGTTCTCATAAGTGTGAAGTAGGGAATAACTACTCTTATAAAAATCTTAAAACATAAGGAAAAATGTTGATACATTGGAGCACATTCTAAACTTTTTGTGTCAAAAATATGTCGCGAAAGAATTGGTAGACTGCCACGTTTGGGAAAACATTTACAACACATGCATAAGAAAAGCTTAATCCATTACTATTTAAAGAACTGAAGGTTATCTATGGTTTGTGTGTGCGTGTATATGTGTATGAAAATATAAACACATACACATGATTACTTGGGTCTTTTTCAAGAAAGAGAAGTCAAAGCTTTCTTTTTTAGCCTTCTTCAGTTTGGGAGCTGGAAAACAGATTTTCTGAGACATAAGAAGCTTTTTAGTCTGAGGTTCAGGTGACATGAGACACAGCAGTTTCACCTCGCTATACTTGGAGCCCAGATAAAAGTCATATTCCCTCCATCATCACTTTGAGATGCAGCTCTAGTCTTAGCTAAGGGAAAAAATAAGAGGGCTATGAAAATCTGGGAGTGACTATTAAAATGCTGATAGTTAAATTAACCTCTTCTGATGTGAAATGATTAGTGAGACATTACCACCTGTATGTGATTTGTATGACTAGAGTCTTTATACATTGTAGTACAGAAATCCTATAGTTTAAGATCCTCTGGAGGAGAGAGGAAAGAAGGAGAGGAGAGAGAGAGAGCAGAATCAAACTACGAGCCTAGGGATTTCTGTTTCCTAGAGGTAATAAGGGCAAAATATTAACCCAGCAGTAAATGTGGTAGAGAACTAATTTCTTGTAGAATTGTCTTAGACACATTTTGCTAGCAAATACTAATCTTTACTAACCTTCACCTCACAATAAAGGAGGCTTAGTGTTGGTCTTCAGAAAAGAAATATTTTATTGGCAGCCATGTAGTCTGGATAGAATGTCATAGAAATCATAAAGCATGCCTTGACTGGTAGTCATGATGACAAAGATAGAATAGCTTTCAGGCACTGAAAGGAACACAATAAACTCCCTGAAATCAGCCATCTCCATTTCCTTCCTCAATGTGAAACTGACTTTCGATAACTTACAACTTAGTGTGACCTCCATGTTAGACAACTAGGAAAACAGAATGGGCTGGGAAGTTTGGAAGTTTCTCCATTATCTGGGTATATATACTTGGATGGACTTTTCCATGGTTCTTTTCCATTATCAGACTTTCAAAATGGTTAATAATGAAAGATGTTAGGGTGACTCATTGGGCTATTCAATGGTTATTAAAATTTGCTGCCTTCCCTGGGTGTCTCATCTTCTTTCCAGCCCTAGCATTTCGTGTGTTGAAAAGAACATTGCCTGAAGGGGAAACACTGGGACAAACAGTACGCTTGGAAAGAATCCAGCTAAAAACTTTGAGGCATGTTCCTGACCCAAATAGGAAGATACCCTATTGTCTTTTTGCCCCAGTTTTGCTTGATTTGTAATATCTAAAGAGTTGCAGTTTACAAATTAGACAGGTCTAGTATTTATGAAAGATACAAAATAGAGAATCTTAGAGAATACTTAAAACCATCAACCAGGGCAGAATCTAGCATAGTACGTTGAACCTAGTAGGCATTTCGTAAACATTTGTTAAATTGAACTGAATCGTTTCATAAAACAACGTTCTGTCTTACTGATTAGCTAAAAAAAAAAAAATTCAATGGCTTTCTATTAGTGAGAAATCCCAGTTCAAAATCTTCTTCCCATTCTGCACCCAGCAGTAGTCACCAGCTTTATTTCATCCTAAGTACAGTCATTCCTCCTTCACCATGGCCAAATGGATACAAGATCTCCTAAGCCCTTGACTACCCACTACAAGAGGAATGCTCTCACTTCAACTTAACCAAACACTTCACACCCTTCCATTTACAGTATGGATTCCACATCCTCTACTTATTCTGCCCCGACACTCTAGCTCCAAAGTACTTATTCCCGTGTTTCTCTTTTGGCTTCTCCTCTAGTTTGGCTCTTATCCAGTATGCTTATTGGTTTCTTCAGATTGCAGATTTGTCAGTCTGTTTTCCTCAAGTAGATTTTTAAGTCCTTGTAATGTCTCATATCTCTTTGTATACCCTTCCTCTTTATTTTTCTAGATTATTAACCTAAGGAATGGATCCCTTAAGAATCTGGGTAGAACTGTATTTCAATGTAATAGATTTCTTTGTAATCCTATATAGCTTATTTATTTTTAAAATTTTTCATTGAAATAGAACATGCATCCGGAAAAGTACACAAATCATAGTGTACAGCTCAATGAATTTTTACAAGGTGAACATAACTGTATAATTAGCACCCAGAATAGGAAATAAGCATATTACATGCACTCCAGAAGGGCCCCTCAGGCCCCCTTCCAATCAGAACCCCCAAAGATAACACTGTCATGACTCTGGCACTCTAGTTTAGTTTTACCTGTTCTAAAACTTTAACTAGTACGAATCACTGTTATGTGTTTTACTTTATGCATTTAAAGCCATTATTCTGTCTCCAAAGCCTTCACCAGACTGCCAAAACGTCCATGGCACCCCGCCCAAATACACAAACACACAATGGTGCAGAACCCCTGGACAACCCCTTCAGCCTTTCCAGCTCTAGGATTTCTAAGAGTCTGATTCTTCACATAAAATGAGGGAAAATGTGCAGAACTAATTGCAAGAGTAAAGTGACTCAGAATCTGATAATGCCTAAAATAGATGGGCAGTGCCGAAGGTTTGCAGAGATTGATTCATCGTTAGTCAGTTCTTGCTGCGAGGGCAGGGTGGGGAGAGTACTTTTTGACTGAGCAAAATGAGCTTTATTTAACTATTTTATCATATATTGCTCATGGCTTTGTCGTTCTCAAAATAATTTTAAGAATAGTTACCTGCTTTGTGGACTAAATTCTCACATCATCTAGCACAGGGTCCTGCATGTACAAGAAGCTCAATAAATATCTGATTATTCATTTTGTGTTTTGGTTGGCCATCTTGACACAAAATGTCAGCGAATTAATTCTTTCAAAAAGGTACATCTTGTCTGCTTGGCAGTTTTTAAACTAACTTCAATGGAATTTGTTTGCTTGGTGTCCGTTACAGGGAGCTATGTTCACACTGAGGGTGAACAACACTACACAGCCCTCCAAGTATAGGCAGAGGCTGATCTACTCCTAGTTATGTTCTTTTTGCCTAGCACTTTATTGTCCTGAATATCTTCTGTTCATTTAATGCCATTTTTGAGCGCTTACTATACACACAGCAATGCATTCAAAGGCTGTGGCAGATGAAACAGAAATATAATACACTGATCCCAGTCATTCTGTAATTTAATACCTAGTTTGAGAAACAAGATATAATAATGAAAGAGAGCTAAAAAAGATGCAAGACTGACTATATTTGAGCAACAATAGTAAATGGTAAAGACAATAAAAATTATTGACTGCAGCCTCCCTTTTGGGACGTTGGAGAAGGTCTCAAAAACAGATTGTCAGGACTTCCCTTGGGGTCCAGCTGTTGGGACTCCATGCTTCTGCTACAGGGGGTGGGGGTTCGATCCTGGTCAGGGAACTAGGATCCTGCATGCCACGTGGCACGGCCCCAAAAAAGAAAAAGAAAAAGAAAACAGATTGTCACCATTATGGTTGATTCAGAATTTCTGTATAGGAGAGGCTTAGGGGATGGCAATCTGATTAGAAGGGAGGATGGAGGACTTACCTTGAAGCTACATGTACATTAGCAAGCACATGTGTTAGAATGTTTATTTGTGTTAGATCTTAAAGAATAGACGGGGTCTGGCTTAGTGAGAAAGAGAGGGTCTTCTTGGTTGAGGATTCAGAATGTACTGTGTGTTTAATTGCCTTTGTGGAGGACATGATGTGTAAGACAAGGTTCCTATTCTCAAGAAAGTTGCAACCTATATGGAAAGGCATGATTTACATGCGTAGAAATAATAGAAATAGAAATACAAATTTAATTACAAATAGAAATAATTTTAAAATAAGTGTCAGTTTCAGGCAATAAGTGATCAAAAGAGAGAGTGCTCAACATTTGCCTCGGTGGTCAGGGAAGGCTTCCTGGATCAGGTGAAACTTCAGTTAGACCTTAAAAGAGGCATGGAAATTGGATAGGCAGAAGAAGAAGGAGCCCATGACATTGATTTGCCTTCCCTGACTTCCTGGTCAGTATTGAACTCGCTTCCTGTGACTTACCTTCTGAATGATACTATTTTATAAATCTTAAGTGAATAGTGCCTTGAATTGTTTCTAAATTGTAAGCCTATTTCCCCAACCAGCCTGTTGAATGATCATTTAGCATTGCGAGGTGGTGCTGTATCATACCTTTCTGTCCTGAAATAGTTACCGGAGCTTCTATAGGTGTCTCACTGCCAGGAGTTCAGGCACTGGGCCACAGACCTCAGAGAAGAGAATGCCTTTGTGCTGGAGTGAGCTTAACAAGAGAGAGCACCTCTGCCCCGACACATTTGATGAATTCACTCAATTTGGGAAAACCCAAGCTAGTGCACAGACATTCAGATGAGCAAAGAAAAAGCTCCGTTCACCTTCTTCATTCCAAGACTGTGCATTCATTCTTGTGAGGCCTTGAGAAGGGAGAGTGGAAAGAGGAGGAGGAGGAGTGGAGTTTCTGACCTGAATTCCACAACAGAGGAATGTGTGAACAGCGTGAGGCACAGGTACGGGCTAGTGCTCTCACATACCTGGGGAAAGCAGTTTGTAATCCAACTCCCATTGCTCCATAGACAGTTGACAGTTCGCTCTGGAGAATGAACATTAATATTAATATTTTCTGCTTTTTTTCCCCAGAGTTTGGGGAATGAGAGAGGGGTACCGTGAGAAAGGAGGAGAGACAAATACCATTTTGAGACACTTATAAGTATATCCAGAATGACAGCGTGTATGGTTTAATGCTGGTTAAAGCTGTCCTGGATCAGCCATGTTTAAATGAGGAATACAAGGAATACAAACTGTGTTTGTTCTGATTCATCATAAAACTGCAAGATGGTTAACTGGGAGAAAAAATGAGGTCAGCCCCTCTTATTATGGAATCCTTTGGAAAAGCTAGTTAAATGTATTTTGGACTGCCTTGGTGAGAAACTCTTGGGACAGAAGTTAAGTTCAGAAAATATAAAATACATACTGGCATAAGCATAGTGCATTTGTTCAAACTGCCATGCAAACTGTAAGGGCAAATATCAAATATAATTCAGGGCACCTAAAACGGTGAAGAAAATGTGGAACGTGCTTAATCAGACTGACGGGATAAACCAAAGTCAAGTCATTTCTGTTTTATCAGATTTAATGCTCTCTAGATATTGGGTTAAGGGAAAATCTGAGATACCTACAGTTATAGTGTCCACTCACTGTGATTTTTTCTTTCGATCGTACTTATCCTTTGAGATTGATGAATACCGCCAGGGGGCTTTTGCTCCTTACCTAAAGAATGATCCTTTTACTGAGGGGCCATATTTCATAGTGCACACAGGATCTGCTGTCATGGAGGATAGGCTCCCTCAACCCCCAAACTGATAAGTTCTTCCCATTTTAAACATTGAATCATAATCTGATGTTCCGGAGGTAGCATGTGGAAGGCCATGCATTAACACACATTTAGCCTTTGATGAGGAGCTGTTTATAACCTTTGCAGGAAAGGGTATTCTTGTCCTTATTTTTTGTTTTATTTTTCTGTAATGCATCAAGAGACAAAGGCAAGCAATTGTAAATTGGCTGAGGTTGGGATGGGATGGTGACAATATTAATATAAAAGCAAGCTTCACGTGATAATCTACATAAATATACCTTACTAAAGAAAGTGGTGAATGGCAACATAGAACTCCAGAACCTCTATTCATATATGGATCATTTTTAGTGTCAGCTCTTTATTGAGTAATAACACACTTTCGATAAAGTATACAAACATCAACTGTTTAGTTCAATATATAAAACAACCTCCTAGATGAAGATATAGAACATTTCCAGAATTGCACCAGACTCCTTTCTAACTTCTATCACCATAGATTAGTTTTGACTGTTCTTGAACTTCATAAAAATGGAATCATACAGTGTGTATTCTTTTATGTCTAGCTTTTTTGTCTCATCAGGTCTGTGAGATTCATTCATGTTTTTGCAAGCAGCATGTACTATTAGTGAACAATTCAGTAATTTTACAAGCAGATAATAAATGCCTTTCATATACCAGGCATTGTGCTAGCCACTAGGAATCCATAGCCCAGTTATATGCCTTCAAGGAACTCACAGCTTTAGAAGGTAAGATGGACAGGTTAAAAATAATAATATAGCCACAGCCACTTTCTTGTGACTAATGTTTGTAAGGGTTACCTTTCTCATCCTTTTACGTTCAACCTATCTATGTCTTTATAGTTATTTGGTAACATTACATTCATTTATTTAAAGTGTACAATTCAATAATGTTTAGTATATTCACAGATATGTGCAATCATCACCACAATTAATTTTAGAATATTTTTACCATCTCAAAAAGAAACCCTGTACCCATAAGCAGTCACCTGCCCCCCGCCCCCATAACTTCATCTGCCCAAATCCTAAGCAACCACTTTTGGACATTTTATATAAATGCAGTCATATAGTATTCAGTGTTCTGTAACTGGCTTCTTTTACTTAGCATAATATCTTCAGGGTTCATTAATTTGTAGCATATATCTGTACTTCATTCTTTTTTATGGTTGAATAATATTCCATTGTATGGATATACCACATTTTCTTTATCCATTAATCAGTTTAAGGACATTTGGATTTTTTTCCACTTTTTGACTATTAGGGATAACATTGCTAGGAACATTCATGTACAAGTTTTTGTGTAGACATGTTGTTATTTCTCTTGAGTATATACCTAGGTGTGGAATTGATGGGTCGAATTATAACTCTATATAAACTTTTTAAAGAACTGACAGACTGTTTTCCAAAGTGGCTGCACCATTTTACATTCCACCCAGCAGTGTTATGAAGGATCCAATGTCTCACATCCTTGTCAGCACTTGTTATTGTCTTTTTGACTATAGGCATCCTAGCAGATGTGAGATAGCATCTCATTGTGGTTTTGATTCCCTTTTCCTTAATAGCTAATAATGTTGAGTATCTTTTCATATGCTTATTGGCCATCTGTATATTTTTGTTGGAGAAGTGTCTATTCATTCAGATCATTTGTCCATTTTTAATTGGTTGTCTTTTTATTATTGAATTGTAAGAGTTCTTTAAATATTCTAGATACAAATTCTTTATCAGATGTATGAATGTCTGTCATCATCTTTTCAATTTCTTGTTAATGTCCTTTGAGGCACAAAAGTTTTTAATTTTGATAAAGTCCACTCTATTTTTTCCCTATGTTGCCCATTCTTTTGGAGTTATTTATAAGAATCCATTGCCCAATCTAAAGATTTATCCCCCTTTCCTTCTAAGAGTTTTGTACTTTTAGCTCTTATAGTTAGAACCTTAATCCATTTTGAGTTAATTTTTGTATATGAAGTGAGGTAAGGATCCAACTTCATTCTTTTGCAAGTGGATATCCTGTTGTCCTAGCATCATTTGTTGAAAAGACTTCCTTCCCCTTGACTGACCTTGGCACGCTTGTCAAAAATCAGTTGATCAAGATGTGTAGGCTTATTTCTCAATAAAGTCTTGATTCTATTCTATTGATCTATGTGTCTATCCTTACACCAGTATTACACCGTCTTAATTACTGTTGCTTTGTAGTAGGCTTTGAAATCAGGAAATGTGAATCCTCCAACTTTGATCTTATTTTTCAACATTGTTTTGGCTATTCTGGGATTCTTGCTATTTCTTTAGATTTTAGAATTGGCTTGTCAGTTTTTACAAAGAAGCCAGCTGGGATTCTGATGGGAATTGCATTGCATCTGTTGACCTATTTGGGGAGTATTGCCACTTAAAATATTATCTTCTGATGAATGAATATGGATGTTTTCCCATTTATTTAGATTTTCTTTAATTTCTTTCAAAAATGTTCTATAAATTTCAGAGCATAAATTTTGCACTTCTTCTATTAAATTAATTCTTATATATTTTATTCTTTTTAATGAAATTGCTTTCTTAATTTTATTTTCAAATTGTTCATTGCCAGCATATAGGAATACAATTGATTTTTGTATATAGATCTCGTATCCTGCAACTTTGCTGAACTCTTACTAGTTCTAATAGTTCTCTTCTGCTAATTCTAATGGATTATTTAGGATTTTCTATATACAAGATTATGTTACCTGCAAATATAGTTTTTAGTTTCTTCTTTTACAATTTGGATGACTTTTATTTGTTTTTCTTGCCTAATTGCTCTAGCTAGAATTTTCAGTACAATGTTGAATAAAAGTGGTGAGAACAGACAACTTCGTTTTTATTCCTGTTCTTAGGGTGAAAGTTTTCAATCTTTCACCACTAAGTATGATGTTAGCTGTGGATTTTTTGAAGATGTCCTTTATCAGGTTTAGGAAATTACCTTTTATTACTAGTTTGTTGAATTTTTTATCATAAAAGGGTGATGGATTTTGTCAAGTGTTTTTCCTATGTCTATAGAGATGGTCATGGGATATAGTGTAGTACATTAATTTATTTTGTTGAATTTGCTCTTTCTTTTCCAATTCTTTTAAATGTAAACTTAGATTATTCATATGAGATATTTCTTCCTTCTTAATATTGGCATTTGTAGCTATAAATTTCTCTTTAAGCAATGATTGAGCTGCATCTCCTAAGTTCTGGTATGTTTTGTCTTCATTTTTATTTATCTCATAGTATTTTCTGATTTCCCTTCGATTTCATCTTTGACCCTTTGATTATTTAGCAATGTGTGATTTAATTTCCACATACTTGTGATTTCCCCAAATATTTCCTGTCTATTGATGTCTAATTTCATTCCACTGTGGTTGAAGAAATAGTTTGTATTATTTCTATCATTTTTAACTTATTCAAATTTCTTTTATGTTCTGTCCTGGAAAATGTTTCATGTGCAATGTATATTTTACTGTTGTTTGGTGGAGTGTTCTAAAGATGTCTGTTAGATCTATTTATTTTATAGCATGGCTGAACATTTATTGCTCTTCTGCCTACTTATATTCATTATTGAAAGTGAGTAATTGAAGTCTCCAACTATATTGCTGAATTATCTATTTCCGTCAGGTTTGCTTCATGTATTTTGGTGCTCTGTTGTTAAGTGCATATACATTTGTAATTGTTATATCTTCTTGCTGGGTTGACCTTTTTATCGTTATGAAATGTCCCTCTTTGTTTCTAGTAACACTTTTTGTTTTAAAGTACATTTTGTCTGATTTTGTCTTCATTTCAAATGTGACTATTTATGCTAAAATTATGAGTCTATGGTTGAACCAGGGTCTTGTTTTTTGTCCATTTTGACAGTCTTTACCGTTAAATTGCAGCATTTAGCCCATTTACTTTAAATGTAGTAATTGTTATGGCTGGGCTTAAGTCTAATTACTTGCTATTTGTTTTCTATTTGCCCCCTTCTGTTCTTTGTTCCTTTGTTCTTCCTTTCCTGCCTTATTTTGAATTAACGTTTTTAAATTTTGTTTTCTTTCGTATTCCATTTTATCTCCTAACAATATTGGCTCTTTAGTTATGTCTTTTGGTTATTGTTTTTCTTTTAAGGGGGAGGTTGTTTGTAGCGGCTGCACTAAGGTTTATGGTTAACCACAATATACATGGTCATGAGTATGTAGGTGGAGAATAATCTGGAATGTTTGGAAACGAAGATGTTCTTTGAACCTGGATCTCAGAGATCAACATAGGGGTTAACATAACCAATTAATCTGACTAGAGTGATCATAATATTTCCATTTATCAATTACTTACTATATGCCAGGCACTGTGGTAACTGCTTTATACACATTAAACTAACTCATTTAATCCTCACAACCACCTAATGGAGTAGATATGAGAAAACTGAGACTCAGTAACTTTCCAAAGGTCACATAGCAAGTACAGAACAGATCCAGGATTAAAACCCTGGCAGAAATAGAGACACAGATGTAGAGAACAAACGTATGGACACCAAGGGGGGAAAGTGGGGGTGGGGGGTGATGGTGGTGTTGGGATTGACATACATACTAATATGTATAAAATAAATAATAAGAACCTGCTGTAAAAATAAATACACAAAATCCAAAAAAAATTAAAAAAAAAAAAAACCAAACCCTGGCAGACATAATGGAGATGAAAGGAAAATTATATATTCTAATTACTGGAGTACATTTGAAGATTTCTGAGCAGAGGTGAGATGTGAGCAGACTTGTATTTTAGCAAAATAACTCTGGCTGCTGTATTGGAAATGGATTGGAGGGTACCAAAACTAGGGCTGAGAAACCAGTGAAGACAATATTGTTACAGCCTAGGTGAGAAATGACGAGGTCCTAAAATTAGTAATTCTGGAGGTGGAAGGGGAAATTCAAATTCAAGAGAAAAAGAGAAATGTATACATTAGAATCAATATGAACTGATATTGCATTAGTCATAAGGAGAGAGAGAAAAAGGAGGAAAATCAAGAATGAAAAGTCCCTACCCTACTGCATGCCTATTACTGAGTAAAGCTGAGGAAGAAACAGTAAGTAATCATGTCAATTATTAATAACAATATCATCGATTGTATATGATGACGTATATGTTAGACTGTATACTACGCTGTTGTCATTAATAACATTATTGTTGTTGCTGTTGTTAATAATACCCCTGTAACCAATAACTTTTTTTTTAACATCTTTACTGGAGTATAATTGCATTACAATGTTGTGTTAGTTTCTGCTTTATAACAAAGTGAATCAGTTATACATATACATATAACTCCATCTCTCTTCCCTCTTGCATCTCCCTCCCTCCAACCCTCCCTATCCCACCCCTCTAGGTGGTCACAAAGCACCGAGCTGATCTCCATGTGCTATGTGGCTGCTTCCCACTAGCTATCTATTTTACGTTTGGTAGTGTATATATGTCCATGCCACTCTCTCACTTTGTCACTCTCTCACTTTGTCACAGCTTACCCTTACCACTCCCTGTATCCTCAAGTCCATTCTCTATTAGTGTCTTTATTCCCATGTGTCTTTATTCCCATCTTGACCCTAGGTTCTTCATGACCATTTTTTTTTTAATTCCATATATATGTGTTAGCATACAGTATTTGTTTTTCTCTTTCTGACTTACTTCACTCTGTATGACAGACTCTAGGTCCATCCACCTCACTACAAATAACTCAATTTCGTTTCTTTTTATGGCTGAGTAATACTCCATTGTATATATGTGCCACATCTTCTTTATCCATTCATCTGTCGATGGACACTTAGGTTGCTTCCATGTCCTGGCTATTGTAAATAGAGCTGCAATGAACATTTTGGTACATGACTCTTTTTGAGTTATGGTTCTCTCAGGGTATATGCCCAGTAGTGGGATTGCTGGGTTGTATGGTAGTTCTATTTTTACTTTTTTAAGGAACCTCCATACTGTTCTCTATAGTGGCTGTATCAATTTACATTCCCACCAAGAGTACAAGAGGGTTCCCTTTTCTCCACACCCTCTCCAGCATTTATTCTTTGTAGATGTTTTGATGATGGCCATTCTGACTGTTGTGAGATGATATCTCATTGTAGTTTTGCATTTCTCTAATGATTAATGATGTTGAGCATTCTTTCATGTATTTGTTGGCAATCTGTACATCTTCTTTGGAGAAACGTCTATTTACGTCTTCTGCCCATTTTTGGATTGGGTTGTTTGTTTTTTGATATTGAGCTGCATGAGCTGCTTGTAAATTTTGGATATTAATCCTCTGTCAGTTGCTTCATTTGCAAATATTTTCTCCCATTCTGAGGGTTGTCTTTTCATCTTCTTTATGGTTTCCTTTGCTGTGCAAAAGCTTTTAAGTTTCATTAGGTCCCATTTGTTTATTTTTGTTTTTATTTCCATTACTCTAGGAGGCGGGTCAAAACGGATCTTGCTGTGATTTATCTCATGGAGTGTTCTGCCTATGTTTTCCTCTAAGAGTTCTATAGTGTCTGGCCTTACATTTAGGTCTTTAATCCATTTTGAGTTTATTTTTGTGTATGGTGTTAGGGAGTGTTCTAATTTCATTCTTTTACATGTAGCTGTCCAGTTTCCCCAGCACCACTTATTGAAAAGGCTGTCTTTTCTCCACTGTATATTCATGCCTCCTTTATCAAAGACAAGGTGACCGTATGTGCGTGGGTTTATCTCTGGGCTTTCTATCCTGTTCCATTGATCTATCTTTCCGTTTTTGTGCCAGTACCATACTGTCTTGATTACTGTAGCTCTGTAGTATAGTCTGAAGTCAGGCAGCCTGATTCCTCCAGCTCCGTTTTTCTTTCTCAAGATTGCTTTGGCTATTCGGGGTCTTTTGTGTTTCCATATATATTGTGAAAATTTTTGTTCTAATTCTGTGAAAAATGCCAGTGGTAGTCTGATAGGGATTGCACTGAATCTGTAGATTGCTTTGGGTAGTAGAGTCATTTTCACCATGTTGATTCTTCCAAACCAAGAACATGGTATATCTCTCCATCTATTTGTATCATCTTTAATTTCTTTCATCAGTGTCTTATAATTTTCTGCATACAGGCCTTTTATCTCCTTACGTAGGATTATTCCAAGATATTTTATTCTTTTTGTTGCAGTGGTAAATGGGAGTGTTTTCTTAATTTCACTTTCAGATTTTTCATCATTAGCATATAGGAATGCCAGAGATTTCTCTGCATTCATTTTGTATCCTGCTACTTTACCAAATTCATTGATTAGCTCTAGTAGTTTTCTGGTGGCATCTTTAGGATTCTCTATGTATAGTATCATGTCATCTGCAAACAGTGACAGTTTTACTTCTTCTTTTCCGATTTGGATTCCATTTATTTCCTTTTCTTCTCTGATTGCTATGGCTAAAACTTCCAAAACTATGTTGAATAAGAGTGGTGAGAGTGGGCAACCTTGTCTTGTTCCTGATCTTAGAGGAAATGGTTTCAGTTTTTCACCATTGAGAATGATGTTGGCTGTGGGTTTGTCATATATGGCCTTTATTATGTTGAGGTAAGTTCCCTCTATACCTACATTCTAGAGGGTTTTTATTATAAATGGGTGTTGAATTTTGTCAAAAGCTTTCTCTGCATCTATTGAGATGATCATATGGTTTTTCTCCTTCAATTTGTTCATATGGTGTATCCCATTGATTGATTTGCGTATATTGAAGAATCCTTGCATTCCTGAAATAAACCCCACTTGATCATGGTGGATGATCCTTTTAATGTACTGTTGGATTCTTTTTGCTAGTATTTTGTTGAGGATTTTTGCACCTATGTTCATCAGTGATATTGGCCTGTCATATTCTTTCTTTGTGACATCTTTGCCTGGTTTTGGTATCAGGATGATGGTGCCCTCGTAGAATGAGTTTGGGAGTGTTCCTCCCTCTGCTATATTTTGGAAGAGTTTGAGAAGGATAGGTGTTAGCTCTTCTCGAAGTGTTTGATAGAGTTCGCCAGTGAAGCCATCAGGTCCTGGGCTTTTGTTTGTTGGAAGAATTTTAATCACAGTATCCATTTCAGTGTCTGTGTTTGGTCTGTTCATATTTTCTATTTCTTCCTGGTTCAGTCTTGGAAGGTTTTGCATTTCTAAGAATTTGTCCATTTCTTCCAGGTGGTCCATTTTATTGGCATATAGTTGCTTGTAGTAATCTCTCATGATCCTTTCTATTTCTGCAGTGTCAGTTGTTACTCCTCCTTTGGTATTTCTAATTCTATTCATTTGAGTCTTCTCCCTTTTTTACTTGATGGGTCTGGCTAATGGTTTATCAATTTTGTTTATCTTCTCAAAGAACCAGCTTTTAGTTTTATTGATCTTTGCTATCGTTTCCTTCATTTCTTTTTCATTTATTTCTGATCTGATCTTTATGATTTCTTTCCTTCTGCTAACTTTGGGGTTTTTTGTTCTTCTTTCTCTAATTGCTTTAGGTGTAAGGTAAGGTTGTTTCTTTGAGATGTTTCTTGTTTCTTAAGGTAGGATTGTAGTGGTATACACTTCCCTCTTAGAACTGCTTTTGCTGCATCCCGTAGGTTTTGGGTCGTCGTGTTTTCATTGTCATTTGTGTCTAGGTATTTTTTGATTTCCTCTTTGATTTCTTCAGTGACCTCTTGGTTATTAAGTGTGTACTGTTTAGCCTCCATGTGTTTGTATTTTTTACAGGTGTTTTCCTGTAATTGACATCTAGTCTCATAGCGTTTTGGCTAGAAAAGATACTTGATATGATTTCAATTTTCTTAAATTTACCAAGGCTTGATTTGTGACCCAAGAGGTGATTTATCCTGGAGAATGTTCCATGAGCGCTTGAGAAGAAATTGTATTCTGTTGGTTTTGGATGGAATGTCCTATAAATATCAATTAAGTGCATCTTGTTTAATGTATCATTTAAAGATTGTGTTTCCTTATTTATTTTCATTTTGGATGATCTGTCCATTGGTGAAAGTGGCGTCTTAAAGTCCCCTAGTTTGATTGGATTACTGTTGATTTCCCCTTTCATGGCTGTTAGTATTTGCCTTATGTATTGAGGTGCTATGTTGGGTGCATAAATATTTACAACTGTTATATCTTCTTCTTGGATTGATCCCTTGATCATTATGTAGTGTCCTTCTTTGTCTCTTGTAATAGTCTTTGTTTTAAACTCTATTTTGTCTGATATGAGAATTGCTACTCCAGCTTTCTTTTGATTTCTATTTGCATGGAATATCTTTTTCCATCCCCTCACTTTCTGTCTGTATGTATCCCTAGGTCTGAAATGTGTCTCTTGTAAACAGTATATATACAGGTCATGTTTTTGTATCCATTCAGCCAGTCTATGTCTTTTGGTTGGAGCATTTAATCCATTTACATTTAAGGTAATTATCGATATGTATGTTCCAATTAACATTTTCTTAATTGTTTTGAGTTTGTTATTGTAGGTCTTTTCCTTCTCTTGTGTTTCTTGCCTAGAGAAGTTCCTTTAGCATTTGTTGTAAAGCTGGTTTGGTGGTGCTGAATTCTCTTAGGTTTTGCTTGTTTTTAAAGGTTTTAATTTCTCCATCAAATCTGAATAAGATCCTTGCTAGTTAGAGTAATCTTGGTTATAGGTTTTTCCCCTTCATCACTTTAAATATGTCCTGCCACTCCCTTCTGGCTTGCAGAGTTTCTGCTGAAAGATTAGCTGTTAACCTTATGGGGATTCCATTGTGTGTTATTTGTTGTTTTTGCCTTGCTGCTTTTAATATTTTTTCTTTGTATTTACTATTTGATAGTTTGGTTAGTATGTGTTTTGGCGTGTTTCTCCTTGGATTTATCCTGTATGGGACTCTCTGTGCTTCCTGGACTTGATTAACTATTTCCTTTCCCATATTAGGCAAGTTTTCAACTATAATCTCTTCAAATATTTTCTCAGTCCCTTTATTTTTCTCTTCTTCTTCTGGGACCCCTATAATTTGGATGTTGGTGTGTTTAATGTTGTCCCAGAGGTCTCTGAGACTGTTCTCAATTCTTTCCATTTTTTTTTCTTTATTCTGCTCTGCAGTAGTTATTTCCACTATTTTATCTTCCAGGACATTTATCTGTTCTTCTGTCTCAGTTATTCTGCTATTGATCCCTTCTTGAGAATTCTTAATTTCATTTATTGTGTTGTTCATCTCTGTTTGTTTGCTCTTTAGCTCTTCTAGGTCCTTGTTAAACCTTTCTTGTATTTCCTCCATTTTATTTCCAAGATTTTGGATCATCTTTACTATCATTATTCTGAATTCTTTTTCAGGTAGACTGCCTATTTCCTGTTCATTTGTTAGGTCTGGTGGGTTTTTACCTTGCTCCTTCATCTCCTGTGTGTTTCTCTGTCTTCTCATTTTGCTTAACTTACTGTGTTTGGGGTCTCCTTTTCGCAGGCTGCACCTTCATACTTCCCATTGTTTTTGGTGTCTGCCCCCAGTGGCTAAGGTTGGTTCAATGAGTTTTGTAGGCTTCCTGGTAGAGGGGACTAGTGCCTGTGTTCTGGTGGATGAGCCTGGATCTTGTCTTTCTGGTGGGCAGGTCCACGTCTGGTGGTGTGTTTTGGGGTGTCTGTGGCCTTATTATGATTTTAGGCAGCCTTGCTGCTAATGGGTGGGGTTGTGTTCCTGTCTTGCTAGTTGTTTGGCATGGGGTATCCAGCACTGGAGCTTGCTGGTCATTGAGTGGAGCTGGGTCTTGGCACTGAGATGGAGATCTCGGGGAGATTTTCGACATTTGATATTATGTAGAGCTGGGAGGTCTCTTGTCAACCAATGTCCTGAACTTGGCTCTCCCACCTCGGAGGCACAGCCCTTACACCTGGCTGGAGTACCAAGAGGCTGTCATCCACATGGCTTAGAATAAAAGGGAGAAAAGAAAGAAAAAAGAATATAAAATAAAATAATTTTATTCAAATCAAAAATAATTATTAAAAAATATTTTTAAGTAATAAAAAAAAAGAAAGAAAGAAAGAAGAGAGCAACCAAACCAAAAAAACAAATCCACCAATGATAACAAGTGCTAAAAACTATACTAAAAAAAAATGGATAGACAGAACCCTAGGACAAATGGTAAAAGCAAAGCTATACGGACAAAATCGCACACAGAAGCATGCACATACTCACTCACAAAAAGAAAAAAAGGGAAAAATATATATATATCGTTGCTCCCAAAGTCCACCTCCTCAATTTGGGATGATTCCTTGTCTATTCAGGTATTCCACAGGTGCAGGGTCCATCAAGTTGATTGTGGAGCTTTAATCCGCTGCTTCTGAGGCTGCTGGGAGAGGTTTCCCTTTCTCTTCTTTGTTCGCACAGCTCCTGGGGCTCAGCTTTGGATTTGGCCCCGCCTCTGCATGTAGGTCGCTGGAGGGCGTCTGTTCTTCGCTCAGACAGGACGGGGTTAAAGGAGCCGCTGATTAGGGGGCTCTGGCTCACTCAGGCCGGGGGAGGGAGGGGCACAGAGGGCGGGGCGAGCCTGCGGCGGCAGAGGCCGGCGTGACGTTGCAGCAGCGTGAGGCGCGCCGTGCGTTCTCCCGGGGGAGTTGACCCTGGATCCCGGGACCCTGGCGGTGGCGGGCCGCACAGGCTCCCCGGAAGGGGGGGTGTGGATAGTGACCTGTGCTCAAACAGAGGCTTCTTGGTGGCGGCAGCAGCAGCCTTAGCGTCTCATGCCCGTCTCTGGGGTCCGCGCTGTTAGCCGCGGCTCGTGCCTGTCTCTGGAGCTCCTTTAAGCGGCGCTCTTAATCCCCTCTCCTTCGCGCACCAGGAAACAAAGAGGCAAGAAAAAGTCTCGTGTCTCTTCGGCAGCTCTGGACTTTTCCCCGGACTCCCTCCCGGCTAGCCGTGGTGCACCAACCCCCTTTAGGCTGCGTTCACGCCGCCAACCCCAGGCGTCTCCCTGGGATCCGACCAAAGCCCGAGCCTCAACTCCCAGCGCCGCCCGCCCCGGCGTGTGAGCCGACAAGCCTCTCCAGCTGGTGAGTACTGTTCGGCCCTGATCCTCTGTGCGGAAATCTCTCCGCTTTGCCCTCTGCACCCCTGTTGCTGCGCTCTCCTCCGCGGCTCCGAAGCTTCCCCGCTCCGCCACCCGCAGTCTCCACCCGCGAAGGGGCTTCCTAGTGTGTGGACACTTTTCCTCCTTCACAGCTCCCTCCCACTGGTGCAGGTCCCGTCCCTATCCTTTTGTCTCTGTTTATTCTTTTTTCTTTCGCCCTACCCAGGTACGTGGGGAGTTTCTTGCCTTTTGGGAGGTCTGAGGTCTTCTGCCAGCGTTCAGTAGGTGTTCTGTAGGAGCTGTTCCATATGTAGATGTATTTCTGATGTATTTGTGGGGAGGAAGGTGATCTCCATGGCTTACTCTTCTGCCATCTTGAAGCTCCTCACCAGTAACTTTTTAAATGAATATGATAAGGGTTAACATTTACTAAATGCTACCTAAGTGCTCAGAACTGTTGTAATTATTTTCTTTACATACATTACCTCATTTAACCCCCATAACAGCCTATGAGTTAGGTACTGTTATTCGCATTTTGCAGTTATGGAAGCTAGGGTACAAGAAGGTTACGTGTGCAAAGTCACACAAAGTAGCCAGTAATGCAGCCAAATATAGTCTGAAGGTGTTGCTATCTTTTGTTTGGTCTGTGCAGCGTTTTTTAAATTAATTTGTTTTCAACATGTAAAAAGAAAGACAATTTACGTTTTTTAAAGATACAGATTTTTCTGCTTCTTTTAAAATATATGCCCAAATCTAGCTACACTTGGCATGTTTTCCCACATGGCAATATTCAGCTGGACTTAATGAGCCTCTGCTTTAGACAGAGCATAGGCTCTCATAGACTTCAATGCCTACCCAGCCTTCTTAACTCATTTATGTTATCTGACCGTCCTTGTAGGGATATGAGTCACAATCCTTAAGACATGGGACATACCTACAGTTCTCAGGGAATTTTAGAGAAAGACAAACATAGATAAAACAGTAATAAATAATACAACTTATAATTTAATAATACACTTACAACTGAAGGCACAGTTTAAAGTTATAGTTATGAACTGGTCATTTTTACAACAGATGGCTTACATTGAAGAGTGGGTGAAAATAGAATCATAGGCAGAATTGATCTACTTTATGAAAAATAATACTCCAATAATAGTAGTGCTCATATGTGCTAGGCATTGTAATAAATGCTTTACATGAGTATATCTCTTTGAATCCTGTCAAGAACCCTTTGAAGTAGATGAATATTATTGTCTCTTTACAGATGAGGAAACTGGTGCCCCTACCAGTTTGGTGATTTGTTTAAGGACACACAGCTACTCAGTGACTCAAGAACGCTGAGCTCCTGATTTCTGGTTCAGTGTCCTTTACAGAGCAGTTTCAGAAAGAGCTGAAGATCTGGGCAGTTTCCCCATTCTCTAAGGACAGTTTGTAAACTGAGGAGCTAACAGTGTTGCAGAGAATTTGCAAGTAGGATTTGCCTCAGGTGTTCCAGAGTTGCCTCTCAATTTCTTTCAGGGAGCTGTTGAATAAAAGATGAGACAGATCAGTAGTGGTAAAAAGAGATCCCAAAAGTTAATCAGTACTACAGATTGTTCTGGATTGAAATTGATGTTATTGCCTGTGGAAAAACTCCTAAGTCCAAAGTGTATCCAATCCCCTGTCTATTATAAAGCTCAGTAAATAACCTGTGGGTCAATGGAGACCTCACTCTTCATTCTGGCCAGTGCATGATCTATGTCTCCAGCCCTGAAGAAATCCAGTTTCTAAAAAGTGATTCAGTTAAACTTTTTTTTTCTTAAATGGCAAGCCATCTATTTATGAACTAGTTTACTGAGATAATCCCCTTAAGCTGTAGAGAGCAATTTATATAGGAAAGAATATCAACAACATTCTTGATTCACAGACGTAAAAACTAGCCTCCTTAAATTTAATCTATGTTAATTAAATATATGAAGGCCTCTGTTAGCTTGTGTTCTTAAAATAGTAGATTGACAGCCTTACCTCATTAACTGAGTGTTGAGCACAAACTCCCCTGCTGGAAAATCTCAATAATGCATAAACCCAGGAGATTCCATGCTGAATTCTTAGTGTGTTGGGTTAGTTAGTGGGTGGATTCTTGGGGTCATTATCAAATACTGGTGGCAGAGAGATGTGTAAGACAGACCACCAGGTTCAGCTTTCTAAAGAGCTCTGAAGACCTCTGCTCATTGGAAATAATGAAGTGAGAGGATACCAAGGGAGTCACAGGGCAGAGCAAATAGAAGACTCTTCATTGCCAAATCCTTGGGGGATATTCTTTCTGTACCACCCAGCCTTGAGAGCTTTTTAAAAATATTAACTTATTTTAAATGCGATATGGAGACAAATCTAGTATTTTTTTACCTGTATGTGCTATAATACTACTACTGTGTCTCCATCGGCTATGAAGTGCACTACAAGTAATATATTAATAGTAACATATAAAATGTGTGGATTTCTTAATATAAATAAAGCAGACTCAAGGTTACTCCTTGTATCAGTCAGGATCTCAGCAAAAAGCATATGGCACACTCAAAAGACTAATAAAAGAGAATTTAATAAAGTGACCATTCACAAAAGTGTAGGCATCCTCCCTGGGCACAAAACAGAGTAGAAAAAGGTAGACAGTCAATCTGGAAGAGCAAGAAGAATATCGAGCACATCCCTTAACAATATGTTAGCCCAACTGCAGTAATAAACAAACCCCAAATTTCAAGGGCTTAACATGATAAAGGTCCAATGAGGGTCCATGGAGGAAATAGGAGCCTCTGTTCCATGCAGTCATTCAGGGACCCACGTTCCTTCCATCAAGTTTGTGTGATGGCCTAAGGCAGAGGTCAGCAAACTTTTCTGTAAAGGGCCAAGTAGTAAATACTTTTAGGCTTGTGGGCCATACAGTCTCTGTCACAACTACAACAACTGTTGTAGCGCAAGAGCAGCTATGGATAATACTTAAATGAACGAGTGTGGCTGTATTCCAATATATATATTTACAAAAAAATAGGTGGCAGCTGGATTTGACCCCCGGACCATAGTTTGCCAACCCTGGCCTAAGGCATCATCACAGTCTTTCTTAGAGTTCTCTGCATCTGAGGGCAAATAAGAGGAGAGAACGTATGTGGAGGATTGCATGTGTTGCTTGTTACTTCCAACTTTGCTGTAAACCGTTGTTTCCCAAAGGATGTTCCACATATGTAACACATGCACTGGAGACTTTCTTAGAGGAAAACTGGGTCTGAGGCCATATGAATTGGGAAATATGTTTAGTAGATTCTCCCTCTGCGTTGAGATTTATAATGGATATTAATATATCAAAGGCTCTGAAAAGTCCTTCAGTATATACACTTTTTTAAAAACTTTGGTGAATGCTGCTTTATAATAAAGTCACTGATACTAACCTGCATTCTGAGTGGGAGATGAAGGAAGCAGGGTTACAGGTAATGCTGGGGGTATTATTTGCAATCCCAGATGTGCTCGTGGGAATTCCTCATGCATGAAAACTTTAAAAAATTAATTGTAAAGCCAATACATGAACATAGTTAAAAATAAAATTCCTTCCCTACCGCCTGTACCAATTACTTGCTTACTTCAATTTCTGTATATTATGTTTGTATGCCTATTACTGTGCTCTGCCTCATGCCTCTGGCGTGCTGTCCCTCATGCCACCTTCACATTCAGCTTTAATTTTGATTCCAAAGACATTTGTTTGTTTCATCCCTCACTGTAGTATTGCCAATGCCTACAATACCATTTGACACATAGTGGATACTCACTCAATAAATGCTGCATAAATGAAATCTTGTGCTGCCTGGTAGACTAGATTTCTTCTTAGTATCCACAGCTATCGATTCTATCTATCTCTCTATCTCTATCTGTATCTCTCTCTCTCTCTCTCCCTCTCCATCCAATAGTCTATTCCAGTTCCAAGCACCCTCCAGTTAGGACAGGTCATTTAGGGTATCAAACACAACCTCCCTATTATTTAGAGCACTGATTCAGAAACCCAGATGATAATAAAAATCACCCAGGAGGGGTTTAGAAGAATATAGATTTCCAGGTTTCCAGAATCAGAATTTCTAAGGATAGGATCGGGGAATCTGGAACTTTGAAAAACTCAATTGTTTTTTCAAATGCATAAATACATAAATATTTAATTCAAATACATAAACATTTAATTAAAGATTGTTGGGTACCAACAGGGAACAAAAGAGACTAAGTTCTTTATTTCATGGAGTTTGTATTCTAGTAGGGGAATCAGCAAATAAAATAGTTAACAAATATGTAATATGTCAGGTAGCATTAAGTCCTATGGGGGGAAAAATATAAAGCAGAGTCGTGGGGCACAGAATGTCAAGAATGCACATAACGTTTTAAGTAGGGTGGTCAATGAAGGGTGCTGTTTTTTCTCTGATTTCCACCACCTCCCCATTCCCACCAATTCATTCTCTGCCCATTTTCGCTTTGCTCTATACCTGTGATAGCCAGTCTCCAAGATGACCCCAAGTGATTCTCAGCTCCTGCCATTGACACCCTTGTGTGGTCATCTCCCACATTGACTCAGAATCCATCTGTATGACCAAGAAAATATGGCAAAGGTGACCGTGTGTGATTTTCAAGGCTAGGTCTAAAAGACATTGCAGCTTCCACTCTGACCTCTTTTCCCACTCTGTGGGAAGCTAGGTGCCATGTCAGGAGGACACTCAAGCAGCCCTGTGGAAAGGCCCACATGAGGAAGAACTGAGATCTCCTGTCAACAACCAGCATCATCTGGTCAATCCTATAAGTAAGCCACCTTGAAAGGGAAGCCTCCAGCCCTAAGTAAGCCTACAAATGACTGCAGCCCCAGCTGACACCTCGATGGCAATCTAATGTGAGACACAGGGCCTGAACCACCAAGATAAGCTGCCCCCACATTCCTGTCTCACAGAAACTGTAAGACAAAATAAACATTTACTACTTGAAAAGAATCTCATCACTCTGATGCTTCGTTAGGTTTAGAAACCCAGGGTTTGAGCGTTCTTCTCAACCTTTTTCTTCGTAAGCTTTGACATGAGATGAAAATTCACATACACGACACATAGAAAATTTTTAACAGTGGCTAGTTCTGAAGAAGGAGACTGGAGTGTATCCGTGGGAGAAGTAGGAGTCTGTATATATATATATATATGTACATCCCAGAGCATGTCTCCAACCCTACAACTAAGCTAAGGGAACTAAAAAACTCAGGCAACATGAACAATCCAGGAAGGGGTGGAAGAATCCAGTTTCTATTATTAACAAGCATATGCGGTAGTGACCAGGTTTCTTTTAGACCCTCATAGCACCCTAGGCATAACTCTAGCTCTGAAAAAATGCTATGATATTTTAAGATTACATGTCTGGACCTGACTAAGCTGAGCTATTTCCAAGGCCTAACTAGAGTACCTGGCACAAAATAGATGCTCATTAAAGCTTGCTGAAGTGAACTGAATAGCAGAGCCATCAAATTATGAGGACTAGGATACAGAATTAGGGCCAGACTGGCAATGACAGTGGTGTTGTGATGACTATAGACTAGAAAGTTGAGTTAGGGTTCTTTAAATGCTCCTCTTTTCTCAGCTATTATTTATCTTAATCCTAGGGGTTGGAGCCTGGCTGAAGCTGCAGGTGGTAAGCAAATGGCCCCCAAAGGGAAAGCCACAAAAGCTGGAAACCAGGTAGAGGCCTGACTGGTATATTAAGATACCTGAAGAAAAGATAGTGTTGGAATAGGTAAGGGTACCTACTCTATACCAGAATACAAATAAGAATGTTAGAAGCAAGAATTTTCTAAGAATCTCAGATACCATGTTAAGTTTCTAAACTCCCACTGATTCTGATGATAAAAATTCTCTTCCCCAGGCAGCTCAGAAAAACAAATCTTTGAGGATAATATTATTTTCTTACATCTTCCATTCAAAGTAGTCCAGATTCTTGCGATCAGCAATTTGTAGCCCTTGAAATGTTAAGAAGAAGCATACCAGGCATCACAGATTAGTGGTGTTCCCCAAAGAGGTAGATTGTTACACCTGCCCACCCAGACCAGCGTTTTCACTACAAACCAGATTGGGGGGGCGGGGAACCTCCCTAATTCCTGAGACAAGCACCATCAACATGATTGAAAAATCTACCGTCCAAATCATTCATGTCTGAATACCTAGAGATGCTCTTCCCCTTCAGCCTAGCTGAGTGAAGAAGGCACCTCCCTGGAGATGGCAATTAGATTAAAAATCTGGAGCCTTCCCCTTGATTACTTAAAATGATACTAAGTCCTTGAGCTAACTTAGATAGGTGGTAATGGTATCCAGGGGACAGACAACTCAGGAAAGACAACTTCATTACACTTTCTGCACAGTTTACTTACTTAACGCTTTGAAAATACTTTTGTAAAGTTTATTAAAGAGGCTGCAAGCTTTTTAACAGTGGATCAGAGAGCTCTCTCCTGATTTCAAATAGCTGAATGAAATTCTGCCAAGGGCTGATAATAACAATCTTTCTGTGTCGTGGATTGCCAACCCTTACTTCCACCCTTTGAGCAAGCGTGAAGTTCTAATCAGTATAATGAATGAAGTAGTTATTAACATTTCGAAAAAACACCTGTAATTGCTGCTCTTTCGTGAATTATAGTGGTAGATTCTAGCTCTTTTTCTTTGGTCAGACTGCTCGTCCAGGCACTTTGTGATTAACAAGGCAGGAGGTTATTTACCAAATAGATGAATGAGGGGGCTGTTTACTAAAGAATTCACTCACCACCAGGAGCCTTCTCTCTGTGTTGAAATAGGGTTTGATTTATACCCTTTTGACAATTACCTTCGAAGACTAAACTGTCAAGCACACCTGTATTTTAGGGACCATCCTATTAGTGATTTATGAGCAGTAAACAAATGTGTAGAATATCCATTCCAGGTATACATACCTCAGATAACTTTAGCTCCCTCCCCACCACCCCACAAGTCGCTTAGCCTGGTTGTCTCAGTTTCCCGGTTGTTCAAGTGGGATAATGATACGCTCCTACCTCTAAAAGGTGTTTTGAGAATTCAGCAGTTAGTGAGCTGCTTCGAAGATGAACTGCCTTGTTTTCAGGATCTTTTTGCTTCTAGTCTGGCTCGGTTGCTACAGCAGTTAAACATATAATGTTGTAAATATGCCATGTTTGGTTTTCACAAAACCGTACTCTCTTGGAAACAAAATTTGCTTAAAATATTTTCCCACTTCTCTGCCTTTGGTCTGTGTGGGACTTGGGGTTAATTAGCATCCACAAGCTCCTATCTAAGCCTTTTCGAAGGACTAATTAACTAGTGTATACTTTGTCAGATTCTAACAAGAACTGATAAGGAGTCTTTTTACCAGGTTTTATTTTCTCTCAGGGGAGGATATATTATTTTAGCAAACATTTGTTTTTTCCAAGGAGACAGTATTTGTTGATTTAACCCATGTTTACTAAGCACCTTTAAGGCCTATGCGGGATACGGAAGAATACAAAAGAAAAATTTTAAAAGGCGCTGATGGATCTGAGGTTAAGCTAGTTATAAAAAATGGTAAACCACAAACATTATGCATATGTCTGAAGGAACTCTCCAGTAAATGAGCAGTGAAGTGGGTATAAGGTAACAGGCTTGACTAATGTAGAGGCCTTGCTTTGGATAGTAATGAACAAGATGATGTGTGTAGGATGGACTTCGGAGGGATATATAAAGGGCTTAATCAGGAAAGGAGAGCTTAATCAAGGAAGAGGGTGGGGAAACGGGGAGAAGGAGGCTATAGGGAAAAGAGTGCTGGGCTGGGATTCAGAAGAGCTGGGTTTAGTCCTGATGCAAACTTCGTTCTGCAGCTTCTTGCCCTTGGGTTGGTCACTTCCCCTCTCAAAACTTTAGGTCACCCCTCCACATTGCAGGGGTTGGGACCACATAAGGGACTTCCAACCAGGGCATTCTAGAATTTGAGAGCTTTCTCAGAGAAGTGAGTTTTAAATTTTAAATCCAGTCAGGTTCTCAGGTTCTCAATAAGTCTCATGGCTGAAGAGTGAAAGATTACAGGGGTGAGGAATGAACCTTCTGAAGGCCCCTCCATTAAAGCTCAGGACCAGAATAAGGAAACACCAGTCATGGAGAAAAATATACATGAGAGAAAATTCTGTATCAACTCCATTAAATTGGGGCTTCCCTAGTGGCACAGTGGTTAAGAATTATCTGTCTTCAAGAGTCCCCTCTTAGGGACTTCCCTGATGGTGCAGTGGTTAAGAAGCCACCTGCCAATACAGGGGACACAGGTTCGAGCCCTGGTCCGGGAAGATCCCACATGCCGCAGAGCAACTAAGCCCGTGCACCACAACTGCTGAGTCTGCGCTCTAGAACCCATGAGCCACAACGACTGAGCCCACGTGCCACAACTACTGAAGCCCCCGTGCCTAGACCCTGTGGTCCACAACAAGAGAAGACACTGCAATAAGAAGCCCGCACACTGCAACGAAGAGTAGCCCCCGCTTGCCGCAGCTAGAGGAAGCCCGCACGCAGCAATGAAGACCCAATGCAGCCAAAAATAAATAAATAAAAAATAAATAAATTTTAAAAAATTATGCAAATCTGTTAAATTTGGGGAGAGGTGGTATCATGTAGTAGAAAGAACATAAGCTTTGGATTTGACTAGACCTGGCCAAGGTTTGAATCCCAGTTTATCCACTTGGTTATGATTTCAGGCAAGTTCCATAACCTCTCTGAGCCAAAACTTTCTAACTCTTAAATTGGAATAATAATACTATATACTTAATAGGCTTGTTTTGAAAACTAAATGAGTTAATCTGAGCAAAGCATGTTTTACCTACCTGGCTTGCCATAAACACTCAATAAATGGTAGCCATTTATAGCTCCCAATTACTGGAGCCCTGGTTTGGCTTGACTGTTTTGCTAGACAAGTTAGATTACACAAAGGGGCCTCTTTAGCCCCTCCTTAGAGACTGAGCTTTTATCATCTTTAAATTGAGGGCCTCCGTGTCAGCTTACACAACAGCCCCTTCCCCCAACGCTTAGACTTCCTCCACTCCCCTCCCAGGAAACAGGTTTTGAGGCATCTCTGCTATTCTCAATTTGTCAGTATCTGGATTTGCCTGGTCCCAGTCAATCTAGATGTAGAGAGTTGGACCATATCCTTGTCCTTTAGATGCCTGTGCGTATATCTGATTTAATTCCTGTCAGTATCAAGAGTTTTCACTGGATACTGAGGAAGCCACTTCCCGTACCAGGCAGTCCCGACCACCCTTCCTCTCATTCACAGGGGCTTACTGGGGGCCTCTGCTGGGGTAAAGACTTGGGCTCTGTTACTCAGATGTTAGGCAAAGATCTGTTTGGCGATTAGTTTGATTAGATAGGAGTTGCACACAAAAGGGGGCTTGTGCATTTATTGTAGTTACTGAGATTAAGGGAGCCAGGTACTGCTGTGGGAAGCTGCCTCATTGAAAAGAGAGGCCATTCTTTGATGTTGAGAGGCCCAGCCTTGCTCAATGAGAGAAAATGACTTAGTTTCCTTGATTTTGCAAAGCACTTGAAAAGCGCTTTAACCAACCAACCCCTTAGCTTGTCTTGTACAATGCTTGTTTGAGGGTGGGGATTTAAGTCTGCGCAGAGGAAGCAAAGCAGAGATTTCATTTTTTACTTGTTTCCCATGATCTCAGCGGCAGCTCAACTGACTCTCCGGCCACCCCTACCCTGGCTTTTGTTGTTTCTCTTTTTTCCATCTTTTACACTTAGTCACACGCTCTTCTTCCCCACCTCCCATGCTGGTCTTTTTTCCAAATAGCGCCTCTGTCATGGTCTACATTGATCTAACCCATACCTCTCCATGGCACTCACCCATTTTAGTTATTTATTTTTGACACATGCAACCCCTCACCATACATACGCCTTGCATTCAAGCTCTTCTCTATATGCTTAGTTATTTGTGTGACTGGAAGAAAAGAAATTATATAATCCTAAAGAGTATAGGTGTGCCTTTGGGAGCTGTACTGTGCTTAATATCAGAATAGGAGTGTTTCTGGGACTTCCCTGGTGGTCCAGTGGTTAAGACCCCACGCTTCCAATGCAGGGGGTGCAGGTTTGATCCCCCGGATGGGGAACTAAGATCCCACATGTTGTGCGGCATGGCCCCCCCAAATTTTTTCTAATTAAAGAAAGAAAGAGGACTGTTTCTGATCTTGCAACAGCCGGCAAAATAAATTCGGAAGATGTACTATGAGGAAGGCCTAAAAGTGTGAAAGCCTGAGAAGTGGTTCACTTTCCCTTCTCTCTGCTTTGTGTGTCCACTACTCTGTAGTGAAGCCCTCAAACTTCAGCCCTCAAACTGATTCTAAAGACAAGCTTAAGCTAAGTGGAGTGGCTCCCTCCCTCCCCCATCCTGTTCTTCTTCTCCCTGTCTTTCATCTCATCATGTATGGAACATACTTGGCACTGGGCCTGGCAAAATAAATGATAGTTTAACCAACCCCTGGTATTTCTTTTCCCCTTTCCCTGCTTTACTTTTCATCATAACACTAGTCACCATCTGCCATACTATATATTTTAGTTAGTTTCTTTGTTGTGTCCTTTCTACACCCCCCATACCCCCTCCCTCCACATACACAATGTAGGCTCCACAGAGGCAGGAGCTTGGGGGTTCAATGCTGCACCACTAGCCTGGCACTTGGTAGTTGCTCAGTGCATATTTGTTGAATAAAATACGTAGCTTTTGTCTGCTCTTCTCTGGGTCGTTGGATTATGCGGACACTCTGCCGAAGATCCCAATGAGCTCACTTCTCCCAAGTGAGGAACTGCACTCGCCATCTCACTCTTGGTATGAACCGTACCAATGGGAAGCTGAGAAATCACCCACCTCAACACCAAGGAGACAACAACCACAATGATAGCTCAAAGCTCTTAAGTCAGCTAAAAGTGCCTTGCTCTCAAGTGCAGGTTTTTGTTATCTAGATGTCCAGAGCAATGGATAAAATGAGACAGCATTTACCTAGAGAAGATAGATCTTTTCCCAGAAGATGCATGATTGGGGGCAGTTTGGGAGGCTGGCTGAAACAATGGTGCAGAAATCTAAGGCAATCAACTAAGCAAGGTTAGGAGAGAAGGCAGAGAGGGCTGAATTCTTTGTTTCAGATCTGAGTGATTTCAGCTGCTCTTGTCGAGGGAGGGAGTGTTTTTCTTGCATAAAATCTCCAGCCCTGCATCTGGCCTTATTGTCTGTCTTGCTGTGCTTTGGCTCAGAGATGCTGCTCCAAATGGAAAACTTGCCCTTTGAATGGCTTTACTTGAAAACTTCTAATTTGCTAGAGCCAATTAGTTGTTGAAATTTCACAGGAAGTCAGAGTATCTCAAGGTTGAAAGTTTGAGAGACATTTAGTGCAATGATTCTCAAACTGTGCTTCATGAATGTAACTTAGGTACAGTCTCTTTCTTTGGCAATTAAAACACTGGCTGTTGCCAAGTGTTGGCAAGAATGTGGGAAAATGGTAGATCTCAGACCTTGCTAGTGGGAGTGGAAATTGATGTAGCCTTTTATTGGGTAATTTGGCAACATATGTCAAAAATTTAAATTCACGTACTCTTTGACCCATCATTTCCACTTATTGGAGATATCCCACAAATATACCATATTTCATTAATTCTAAGATGCACACTTATATTATAGATGTGCATTTTATCCATATCTTAATATTTGTGCAATTGGGATGCACCTTTGATTCAATGAAATACGGTACTTCCCCACATTCACAAGAAGTTACCATATGGATTTTTATTGCAGTGTCACTTGTAACAGTAAGATCAAGAAAAGCATAAATGTCCATAGATGGAATACTGGTTAACTAACTCACATTCATGCCAAATAATATCCTATGCGGTTACTTTAAAAATTAGGTTGATCTATATGTGATGATTCAAAAAAATTTTCTGAGGTATATAATTAAGGGGAAAAGTTAAGGTACATAATATCATGTTTAGAAAAACCTTTGTGGAAAAAGAAACCTGTTTTAATAAGATGCTATATATGTATTCTGACATATATGTACAAATATATTTTTGGCAGGCTGTGTAAACAACTATTATCAAAGATTTCTTTTGGGGTGAGGGTTGGCTAGTGGAAGGGTTTTACTTTTCATTTTGTACCTTTACTATACAGTTTGAATTTTCCTAATATGTTCCTGTATTGCTGTGTTTTCTTAAAAACCAAAAAAGGTTTCTGAGAGATGAATTATGGTTCTTTTTTCCCTTTTTTATACTTCTCTGTATTAAAAACACACAATAGATGTTATTTAAAAAAGGAAATCAGTAAGACAGCCCCTGTCTCAGTAGAGTTCTTAGTGTGATGAACCAGAGAACAAATGCTTTACTAGGTCCAATAATAGAGATTTGAACAAAGTGCTGGACGGGGAAAGCATGGAGGGGAAACTGATTTGGTGTCTCCAGAGGTGTCAGGAAAGTGTCACAGAAGAGGTGACATTTGAGCTGAGGCTTGGTAGAGCAGAGGACATGTGGTGGGAAGCATTCCAAGAAGAATAGACAGCACCTGTAAAGGCACAGTGCTAGTTCTAGGAGTGTTGGGAGGTTCCGTGTGGTCGGAGACTGTGTCTGTGGGCGAGCGAGTGTGGTGAGTAATGAGAACAGATGAGTGCATACTGTGTGCTGGACACTGGGCTAGGTGCTTTGTGTTTTTCACCTCCAATCCTTAGAAGGGTATTCAGGAATGTATGGCCTTGAGAACATCGATGGTGGTAAAGAGAGCCCAGGGTTTCAACGTGAATCAAATTGGCTTCCAATGCAAGCAATTTAGTCTATCTGATCCTTCCTTAAAGAGTTGTGATGAGGTTTTAGGGAAGCTGTATATAATGTGCTTGACATATAATCAGAACCTATACAAGTTAGCTGCTATTAATATTCTCATTCTTATCGTTCCTTCCTTCCCAAACCTAATGTAGTGCTGCATATGCAGTAGGAACTCAGTGAATCCCTGCTACTGAATGATTTATGAGAGAGTCAGGTAGGTGTATGGTAGGACATGATATGACAGAGCCCTCACCTCCTCGTCTCCTCCAGCCCTTAATACTATACAGGTCAGAATATTTTGCCTGAGAGAACCTAGTACATACCCTCTCTGGATATGTGAGGAGACAGAACTCCTACATCTAATAAAACAGGAGTTGTATAATTTCCCTGTGAAGCTGATCTCTCCCAAGGATTTTAGACTACATGGATGATAGAATAAAAAGTAAAAATGGAAAACCACCAATGCAAATCAAATTTAAGGCAAAGTCTGTTAGCTTCAATAAACAAGGCAGTGTAGGACCAACACCAGAACTGAAGCAGGCAGACCCTAAAACATGGCTGCCATGTCATGAGAATTGAAGCTAGAAGTTGGAAGTCCCCACTTTGTCATTTATTAGTGGTGTGACCTTGAACAAGCCACTTCCCTATGGAGAAATGGTCCCTCTCTGCTCTCACCTATAAAATATGGGTTGGATTAGAGTTAGTTAGGGTCAGCAAACTGCAGCCAAATGTAGTCCACCACCAGTAAAGTTTTGTTGGAACACAGCTATGCCTATTCATGTGGTATTATCTATGGTCGGTTTTGCAGTTACAATGGCACAGTTGAGTAGCTGTGACAGAGACTGTATGGCATACAAAGCTGAACACGTTTACTATTTGACCCTTTACAAAAAATGTCAGCTGACTGCTTATTGACGTGTAAGGTCTCTTCCCCCTCTGACATTCTTGTGATGCTGCTAAAGGCTTAATGCATGAGACTATTTGCAATCATTAGGTTCATCTTAAAAACCTTTCATAAAACTTGGAAATTTTCCAGAGGCCCCATCTATAAATTTGTTACTAATGCAGCAACTCTTTGTGAAGCATTTGCTGTTTACTACGGACTCTACTGGTTCTGAGGTGCAATGGGGAGCAAAACCAGACATGATCCTGGCACTCGTGGAGCTTACTAGAAGAGACAGTTTTTAACAGAACCTCAGCACATCTTTCACTTTGGAAAGCAAAGCCAACTAATTATTTCATAGCTGGTTGATGACTGACCAGGTTTACCTATGGGTTTATGAACATCTTCATTCATTCATTTATTAGTTCATTCACTCATTCATTCAGCACATATTTATAGGGTTCTTACTATGTGCCAGGTGCTGGGCTGGGCTAGATACTGAAATATGCTAATGAAAAACATGGACAAATTTCCTGTCCTAGTTGACCTTACATTCTATTGGGGATGATATATGTTAATCAAAAGATCACAAATAAATATATAATTTTCAACTGTAGTAAATGCTCTAAAGGAAAGGAACGTGGTCCTAAGACAGCATATAACAAAGGAATATGCTGTAGACTGGAGAGGTCAGAGAATGATTTCTGAGGAAGCGCTTCGGCTAAAATTTGAAGGATGAGTAGGATTGATAATCTAGATAGTACTAGTGAGATCTGTTTCTTTTCTTGGTTGATGGAAATGGAGTTTGGGGCATCTAAATCAGTGTTTTTCAAACTGCAGGTTGAATGAAACCCATTCTTTTTTTTTTTTTAATCAATTGTATGGATCCTGACCAGCATTTGTTTCCTAATACAATAGAGTGGAATGGACAAGACAGGAGTAGAAATGAATGAAACTTTCGTATTGCATTACTGGAAATAATAGTTTTGTGAAGCTATGTAAAATGCATTTCTTACTGTGAGTCAGTCTAGAAAGTGGGAGCCACTGATCCAAAGGATCTGCCTTGACTCTATAAAGTTACAGTTTATCAGATAACAGCTCTGTTCTTTAGGTGCCTGCCTTTAAAGGCAGAGGGATGTGTTCTTCAGGTCTGTTTCCTTTCACGTTCCTTTCAGACAAAGCATGACAATGAGAGAGCATAAGCCATCATTTACTGAGTTCCTACTTTGGTGCCCGACAGTGCTTTGTGTAAATTATACCATTTAATCCTCACAGCTGTCCTGCAGGATTGACACAATTCATTATCCCCTTTTCAGTTAATGATGCTTGAGGCTCAGAGAGGTTAAGAGACTAGCCCATGGTCACACAGCCAGTAAATTTTTCTTGCCTAAGTAGTTAGTAACAAGATAAACACAAATAAACTCAATTTGGTACTGTCTGAACATTCAACCGATAAGTTAGAAATTAGTCAAATTTGAAATGCTGGTTGAGAACCTCCTAAGGTATCACCTGTTTGATGATACAAGTTCTGTAGACCTTTCAATTGAGTCCATCTCTCTGTCTCTTCTCCTTTCTAGATAAAGTGTTTCTTAATTCCTGAGCTGCTTAGATGGAATTTGGACCCACTTAATTCCAACACGGCAAAACTCATTCTTTGCAACTGAAAAGAAAGCATCAGAAAGTATGACACTGATGCCACACCATCAGTCCCCTAGCCCTGCAAATCTCCAAAAAAAAGTCAGTAAAGAAGGGATATTTGTGAATAATAGACTCCTGTAAGGTCACAATAGGCAATAACAGAGTGATCAATTCTCCAGGCTGGGAGATACAAACAAAAGATGCATGGCAAGTGAAACTACAAAAGAAGGCCTCTGGGAGGAGACTCTGATGCTATCATTAAAAGACTCCAACTGGTTCCATTTAATTTTCTCAAGCAAAATAGATTAGCAGGTATCTCCTCATATTCCTACTCCAATAATTTCATTCTTTAACATACAGTGAGAATGGAGGGGGCAGGGAGAAATCCTTCAATGACTAAATAGAAGGAAATTAATAGCCTTTTAGGTCAGAGAATTATAATTCTAAAGGCAGATTTTCCTTAGCCAGATAATGAGCTGCAGTTAAAGAGAAGATTGGAATAATGTGAAGATAATTTCACAAGTGCCCCTTTTCAGGACCCTCTGTTTTAAAGTGGCAATCTGCAGTGTGATGTGATGAAAAATTACTTTGGAGTGGGTGTCATAAAAACTTGGTCTGGCTATTGTCTCTAATCCAAGTTTGGATAAACTTCGGAAAGTAAGTTCACTTCTCTGAGCCTCAGTTTCCTCATCCTGTAAAACAGCAATGAAAACAAAACACCTGACGTAACTCCCGGTGTCGTTGTGAGGATCAGGTGACAATAATGAGTAAGAAATGTGTCTTATAAACTGAACACTTCTATAACAGTATAAGGTGTGAAGATGATACATCAGGTTCTTAAGAATTTACAAGGGAAAGTCCAGAATCCTCAGAAGAGGCTTTGATGCAGCTAATAATGTGGCCCGACCTCATCTCTCTACCCTTCCCATTCATGCCCTTATGAGACTTCTCTGCTCTATTTACATGGTTCCATTTGCTCTCCTGTGAATAAAACGTTATCTTCGTGCCTCTGTTACTTGACTTATATTGTTCTTCCTGCCTTTTGCCCGTCCCCTTTTATTTAACCTGACTAGAACAGCCAGGAAATGCACCTAGCTTAAGAAGTGCTTCCTCCAAGAACGCTTTCTACATCCTCACTGATATTCAAAGCATGGTCCCCACACTAGCAGGATCAGCATCGCTTAGAAGCCCATTAGAAATGCAGATTTCCAGGCACCTCCCAGACCTACTGAACCAGTTTATGATCAGGCCATCCAAGATGGCTCTTCCCTTGCTCTCTGTACATCCCCTGCTCTACCAGTCCCTGCTCCACCTACGCCCTACTCACATGACTGACCTTCCCTCTTAATCATAGAGCCTAATCAGTAAATGCCTACGTGCTTTCCCCTGGCTCCAGCTAACGATTGTTCTAATCTATAGATCAGAGCATCTCCACCATGATACCTTATCAAAGGGGGTAGTGCCCCTCTGCTAGTTTCCCTGGTAACCAATGAGCCAACCTAACATCAATTGCCCCTATAGCTAGTAACCTTCCCCCTGCCACCGAGTAGTGAAGACTGCCACCATGTCCTGCCCACTGTTGGCCGCACACAGTGGGGTGTCGCTCCAGGACCTTGCTTCAGACACGTAAGCTCCCCCATCCATTAAACCATTGACGTCTCTGTCGCTGACTCCGGGCTCTTTTTTCGGTCTTGAAGCTGGGCAAGTACAGGCCTTGTAGGCCTGCAGGGTGCAGTCCAGCAATCAGCTTCTGCATTTTAACAAACTCCCCACTGTGCATTACAGTTTGAGAAGTGCTGTCCTACACAGCTCCAGCCCTCGTTTACTCCTCCCTTCTCTGAACTTCTAGAGCACTTGGGGTTGTCTGTCTTGTTACTGAATTGCTTCCCAGTTAAACTATTCTTTTCAACTTTTAGACTGTAAGCACTTGGGAGGCAGCTATTTATTTAATGATTTTGTATTTAGGAATCATTTTTTTACCTGCTTTCAATTCCACAGAGGTTTCCTTTGTATAAGCCATTGCGGGTACAGAAATGAGTAAGATGTAGTACCTACCCTGAGGAGCTCAAGGTCTAGTAAAGGGAGGGATTCCTTCCTTCCTTCCTTCCTTCCTTCCTTCCTTCCTTCCTTCCTTCCTTCCTTCCTTCCTTCTTTCCATTCCTCAACGTTTTCCAAACATTACTCTGTTACATACACGACACTAGTTGTGGGAATATAAGGATAGGCAAGACAAAGCCTCTGCTTTTGAGTCTGGTGGAAATACATATGACCATAAGCAAGTATCTTTTTTAAAAAATATTTTATTGAAATATCACTGATTTACAATGTTGTGTTAGTTTCAGATGTACAGCAAAGTGATTCAGTTGTACATATACATACATTCTTTTTCATGCTTTTTTCCATGATGGTTTATCACAGATATTGAATATAGTTCTTTGTGTTATACAGTAGGACCTTGTTGTTTATCCATTCTATATATAATAGTTGGCATCTGCTAACCCCAACCTCCCATGCCCTGTGTGATGAACCAGTATGTGGATAGATAGATAGATAGATAGATTCTATATTCTCTGTAATATTCCATTGGTTTATTAGCCTCTCCTTGACCAGTACCCCATGCCTTAATTCCTAGAATTTCATAATAAGTTGGAAGAGTGGTAACCTATGTCTTACTTTTTCAAGATTACTTTTGTATTCTTGCCATTCTGTATTTCCTATACCTGCACTGTCCAGTACGGTGGTGACTAGCCACAAGTAGCTATTTATTTATTTATTTGGTTGGTTGGTTTTCTGGGGTTTTTTTTATTGCAGTATAGTTGATTTCCAATATTGTGTTAATTACTGCTGTACAGCAAAGTGATTCCGTTATACATATATATGCATTCTTTTTTTATATATTCTTTTCCATTATAGTTTATCATAGGATATTGAATATAGTTCTCTGTGTTATACAGTAGGACCTTGTTGTTTATCCATTCTATATATAATAGTTGGCATCTGCTAACCCCAAATTATCCATCACTCCCTCACCCCCCTCCCCTTTGGCACCCACAAGTCTGTTCTCTACAGAAGCAAGTATCTTTAATAAATGTTTCTTAATGCTGTAACAGTGTTGCCTCGTGAGTGCAGTCGAGTGATTAAGTGATTTCAGAAATGAGGAGATAGGAAAGGCTACAGAAAGAAGTTAGGGTTAAATTTGGAAGTTGACTTTGAACCCCCAGGTAGAAGAGGTTTCCCACACAGAGTGAATAGCGCTCACACACACATACACACACACACACTACATGGTATGTTTAGGGAATGGCAAGTCGTCAGGTGTGCGTACATCATGTGGGCTATGTGTGCATGCTGGGGAGGAGGAAGGCAGAGGCGGCTGGATGGCTGCAGATAAGGCTCAAAGTTAGGCTTGAAGTCACAATAGCCAGGACATGGAAGCAACCTAAGTGTCCACTGACAGATGAATGCATAAAGAAGATGTGGCACATATATACAATGGAATATTACTCAGCCATAAAAAGAAATGAAATTGAGTTATTTGTAGTGAGGTGCATGGACCTAGAGTCTGTCATACAGAGTGAAATAAGTCAGAAAGAGGAAAACAAATACCGTATGCTAACATATATATGGAATCTAAGAAAAAAAATGGTTGTGAAGAACCTAGGGGCAGGACAGGAATAAAGACACAGACGTAGAGAATGGACTTGAGGACACGGGGAGGGGGAAGGGTAAGCTGGGACAGAGTGAGAGAGTGGCATGGACATATATACACTACCAAATGTAAAACAGAGAGCTAGTGGGAAGCAGCTACATAGCACAGGGAGATCAGCTCGGTGCTTTGTGACCACCTAGAGGGGTGGGTTAGGGAGGGTGGGAGGGAGATGCAGAGGGAGGGGATATGGGGATATATGTATATGTATAGCTGATTCACTTTGTTATACAGAAGAAACTAACACACCATTGTAAAGCAATTATACTCCAAAAAAGATGTTAAAAAGAAAAAATATCCTATACAACATGTATAACACTAAGAAACTTATGGGGTTTTTTTCCTTTCGTTATACAATGGGTAGTTCTTAGTGATTTTCAGATATTATCATCTCATAACAAGTGCTCAATAAAACTTCCTTGAATTGATTGTGGAAGGAGAGAGAAGAGTCTCTTCAAGGGGATAGGCAAACTGTCCTTTAATTTGCTCTGGATTCTGCAGTCTTGATTAGGATTGTCAGGGGCCTGCCATGATGGGGTAGGAAAATGTGCCTGACTGAAGAGAGCTCGCTGTCCGAATTGTCAAGTCAAAGCACAACTTAAAGGCTCAGAACAAATTGATCTGAATAAAATGTGGGTTATTATGTCATTGAAACCCATACAGAATGTCTGATGTAGGTGAAGAGCCCTTGAAGGCCCCCTTTTTTCATATTCTTTTCCATTATAGGTTATTACAAGATATTGAATATAGTTCCCTGTGTTATACAGTAGGTCCTTGTTGGTTATCTATTTTATATATAGTAGTTTGTATCAGCTAATCCCAAACTCCTAATTTATCCCTCCCCTCTTTCCTTTCCCTTTTGGTAACCATAAGTTTGTTTTCTATGTCTCTGAGTCTATTTCTGTTTGGTAAATAAGTTTATTTGTATCATTTTTTTCGATTCCACATATAAGTGATATCATATGCTATTTTTCTTCCTCTGATTTACTTCACTTAGTATGATAATCTCTAAGGCCATCCATGTTGCTGCAAATGGCAATATTTCATTTGTTTTTACAGCTGAGTACTATTCCATTGTGAGATATATATATATATATATATATATATACACCACATCTTCTTTATCCATTCATCTGTTGATGGACACTTAGGTTGTTGCAGGCCCCCTTTACAGGTAACAGACTTGCAGGTGTCTCGAAAGTGAACGTGGAAGTACATGAGGTTGGAGTTGGGATAAGTTCACAGCTGTGAAGATGAAGTCTTGTAGTTTGGGGTCTGCACACACAGTATCTGAGCCTTGCTCTTCTACTTACTAGTTATGGGGTATGAGGAAAGTTACGCCTATGTTTGGAGGCTGAAAATAGGCCCCAGCTATTTTTTATTTTTATCACCTGCTTCCATACTTGGGAAAGATCTTCCTGTATGAAACCACGAGCTCAGCTGGGGTGTTAACACTCCTAAGTAAGTGCCCACTAAATTCCTTGCTTTATTGACTCTACTGTGAGAAACCTCTGAAGAGGTTCCAATCATCCCAGATGTAGACATGTATGAGAGACTGTAGGATGTCAGTTGATTCATGGAATCATAGACTCAAGGGCTCAAAGGGAATGGTGAAACATTGCTTACCCCACCAAAATCCCACTACAATATACCTACCAAATAATAATCCCACTTTATGTTTATGCTCCTCCAATAGGCCCGTGTCACGTCCAGCTACAGTTCATGCCCCCCTGTGCTAGTATTGAATACAATTATCTTCAGCCACTCTGGGTTTGAGGAGGTTTCTCCTTGTTTTGAGCTACCGTAATATGACACGCATAAATAGAAGTAAACATGGCAGAGTCTCTAAACCAAGAGACTTGATTGCCCTGTATTCTTCTGTACTAGTTAGATCATACCTCAAAATTTAAGGATAGCTCTGGGCCATGAGGTTTAACACATACGTAAGGCAATTGACTTGTGTTCAGAAGAGAGTGGCTTGAGAAGTGAAGGCACAGGTGAACGAACTGGGGCTGTTGAGACTGGAGTAGAGGGGACTTCTGGGGCAGATTAGTGGTCTTTAAATATTTGAAGGGTCATGCCGTCATGAGGGAAGGAGAGTAACCGTGGGCCATATTGCCACAAGGACTAGAGCTGAGATCAATATGTTGAAGCTACAGGAAATAAATTTCAGCTCAACGTGAAGGAAAGCTGTCTAGTAGTCTGAGCTCTCCAAAGGTACAGTAGGCCACCTTAAGAGGGAAGGAATTCCCAGTAACTGAAGTTATTCCAACATAGGCTGAATGTTTTTCAAAAGCAGAAAGGACGTTGCAGAGCAGAGGTCCCCAACCCCTGGGCTGTGGACCACTACTGGCCTGTTAGGAACCGGGCCACACAGCAGGAGGTGAGCGGTGGGTGAGCGAGCGAAGCTTCATCTGCCGTTCCCCGTCGCTCCCCATTGCTCGTGTTACTGCCTGAAGCACTCGCCCCACCCCATCCGTGGAAAAATTGTCTTCCACGAAACTGGTCCCTGGTGCCCTAAAGGTTGGGGACCGCTGTTGTAGAGGACATTTCAGCATTGGATTGGGAGGCCAGCCATTTTGGCCCCATTGGTGGACCCTGAGATGCTCTCAAGGAAGCCTGATACTCCAAGGAATCATTGGAAAACCACTGGACCTAAGTGACCTTTACAGTCTAGTTTATTCCCATGTTCAAACATCAGTATATCTATAGATTTTACCCATTTGTTCAAGTTCTACAGTCTTGTAATCTGCTTCTCTCTTTAATTTTTTTCTTAAACTTCTAAGTGGGGAGCTCTATGCTTTCTAGTAGACTGTATTTCTCAGGTCTCCAAAGGGGTTCTTGAGCCAAATGACCTTTGACCACTCCATGCAGGCAGAGAAAAGTTATTAGAATTATGTAATACATATTCTCTCTCTCTCTCTCTCTCTCTCTCTCTCTCTCTCTCTCTCTCTCTCTCTCTCTCTCTCTCTTTCTCTCTCCCTCCCTCTCTCCCTCCCTCTCTTTCTCTCTCTCTCTCCCCCTCCCTCCTTCCTTCCCCCCTCCCTTTTTCTTACAGACAGACAGACAGACAGACACACATACACACACACAAGTAGTTTGGTGAAATTGAGATCTAGAGATGCCAAATGACTTTGTCCAAGATCATATGCTACTTATTTTAGATCCAGAAATGTGACCAGAACAACATACACTTCATTATTAATGGTGTGGTTTTAATTTCTAAAGAGATAGTAAGCCCTTCTCTAATATCCTCCCACCAAATATGTATTATATTAATTTATTTATAATTGTGTGTTAGTAAGGCAAATCTATGGTTTCAAGATATAAAACAATATCTCATGGTATTTGTGACTTCTTTTATCTCAAATCAGTGAGGTTTCACTGGCCCCTGAAGCTGCTGTGCTCTTAACGCATGAAACTTAAGATGACTATGGGCATGCCTGTTGCTCACAGGCTCTCGCCTGTGAAAAGATTCTGGGATGTTCTTTATGCATGCTGTCCATGTTTTGTGACTTGAAAGTTCCATCCACCTTCCTTTAAAATCCGTTGGCTAAGGGCTTCCCTGGTGGTGCAGTGGTTGAGCGTCCGCCTGCCGATGCAGGGGACACGGGTTCGTGCCCCGGTCCGGGAAGATCCCACATGCCGCAGAGCGGCTGAGCCCGTGAGCCATGGCCGCTGAGCCTGCGCATCCAGAGCCTGTGCTCCGCAACGGGAGAGGCCACAGCAGTGAGAAGCCCGTGTACCGCAGGAAAAAAAAAAATCCCTTGGCTAAAATCAAATGCTGTCCCTGGGATGACTTAGTGCACTGGGCCTGGGAGAGATGGCTTCCTCTCTTGGATGGCTGAGTAGCTCCTTTACTCTATTTACTGCAAGTGTTCATTGCTCTGGGGCTCTGGGATTCTTCAGGATGAAAGCCCTCTATAAATATTTGTTATTGTTATGATAACCAGTATGGCTTCCTGAGTGAGATAAATTTGTCTTCTGGCTTCTGCTTCTCATAGCTTCCTTCCCTATCCTTTTATTTCTCTCTCCAGCTAATTTTTTGTGTTAGAGAATCAATCTATTTGTGCAGTTAATTTAACTGAACGCAGTGTGATAGACGTTATCAACTTTTCAGGTTGTGACTTCTAAGGGATAAAGGCATTGAACCTGGGGGTTCATACCATAAATATATTATTTTAATCAACCAGAGGGGGAAAGATCCTCAAAAACAGGATTAAAAGTGATAGCAGAAAAATAATTAAATATTACATGGAGAGGTCGTGGGGACTGGTTTCCACAAAATTAAAAATGGTAAATCAATGTTTGCAATATCCTGTAGACCATCATCCTGATAGCCCAGGCTTTCCAGGTTCCTATAGGATGACAGTCAGATCGTTTACCAGGAATACAAGACCTTCCTGATCTGGCCCCAGACTAGTTTTCCAGACTCATCCATTTCTTCTCTCTCCCATGAATCATTCTCATCCCTCCTTGCTTATAAAGTCCCCTTCCTTCCTAAATCACAACACACTGCTCCTTCAGGAGTTTAGGTGACAACTCCATTTTGAAACTGCCCTGACTATGTTTACCCTCAAACATCGATCTTTCTGTTCCCTCTTCTGAAATCCTATACACCTGTCTGCATTCTCATTTGGCACGTCATACTTTAAGGCAGTAAATTCTAATAATCTTCTCATGTGAGTCATTCTTGTCTCCCAAATATTAGCAGTTTGTAAGCTTCTGAGAGACAGAGCCTAGTACTGCTGCCTTAAATGATGTATCACTGTGTTCTTAACAGCACCACGTGCAGATGAGACACTAAATGAATCGGTTGAGAACTTAATGTTGAGGAGAGTTGTAGTTGAACAGAATGGAAAAGTGAGACTAATAGTTAGCATGAATGAAAGGATGTGGGGACCCAAGCAGTTGAACTAAAAGAAAAATGAATAGATCTCTGGAGTTTGGGATTATTTAACAGTTAGGTAAAGGTATTTGATGGTAGCCACCACACAGACCAAAACATCTGGTTGCCTCCAAATATCATTGGCACAGCTGTTGGGGTGCTTAGAAATACTTTGCTCTTGAAGTTAATGACTTTTGTCCAGCTGTGTCCAGTCTTCCAGCAGCTGCTCTGAATATAGCACTTCTGGATCACATCTGTTGACTCTACACAAGGAAGATATATACATGGGGATTCTTTTATTTCCTTAACTCCAAATATGTTATGCAGGTAGTATTTCCCTGAAACTTGTACATCCCAAAGGCAAATGATGACAGCCTCTGTCATTTAATTTTGCTGAACATGTGAGCATTTGAAATAAATAATGTACATTTGCTCACTCGTGCCTACTTCCCACCATGTTGCATTCCATATTGATACACCACTCCCACTTCAAGCCAAGAACTTGTATTGAGTTCTGAAACACAGAACAGGTACCTAGTAGGCACTTAATAAATATTTCCAGGTTTGGCTGATTTAATTAGAGATCTGCTAAATAGAGTCTATAGGCTAAACCATCTGTGTTTAATTTTAAGAAGAAATGATTAAGGAGAGACATGATCATGAATCTCCTGGTACAAGGTAGAGTATTACATGGATAGTGTAGACAGTTGTCCTCCATTACCTGGGAAGACATGATAATAGGAAAAAACCTGCAATTGCAACTTGCTTGAGTTAGATAAGAAGACAAAATTAGCAGAGTGGTTTAAAGCAAGGACTTTGGTGTCAGACAGATCTGGATTAGAATTCTGGATTTGGTCACTTGCTAGCTGTGTAGCCCTGGGTAATTCATTCTCTGGCCCTCAGTTTTTTCATTTCTCAAATGAGGATAATGATATTGCATACTGCATGCAGTTGGTTTGAGAATCAAATGAAATGATGCAGGACACTTGGGCATTTGCGGGGAGGTAGGGAGGGAGCCAGTAGAGAATAAGAGGTTGATACAAAAAAGGGAGGGAATCACTGATTAGCAGGGACTTGGAGATAGTATCTTTTGAATACTGTGGCTAGAATGCAGTGGCTAAAGCTGCTTCCAGAATGGTTTGGGATTCTGTTCTGTCTTGAACCATGTTCAAACTATATCTTTAGTATAGATCCAAGCCCTAGCATTCTGAAGTTCTCTTCAAATGATACCCTCTCCCCGTGCCTGGTCTAGAAACGCCACCCTCTGGAAAGGATCTGGACTCCTAAGTTTCCATTTCAGCTACTTTATTCTACTCATACTTCAATTTATGCTGTATTGTCAGCTCATAGAATTCAAAAGGAAAGGACTGCTGTAGAAAGACTTCTGCTCTGTTATGTCTGCAGCCTCCCAAGTCGAAAGGAATATTGATTGAGTTCCCTGATAACCAATAGAATGAGAAGATGAGACAAATTTTTAAAAGTAATTATCCATTGAGCTTAGGTCTGCTCAGATGTTATAGGTGAGGCAGAATGAATTCTTAGTGTTTTCTTAGCTCCTTTACTTATCAATGTTCATGCTCCCATTCAGCATATGCCTATGCTGTACCACATGCTGTGCCCAGCACTGGAAATACAGAAATGAAAATATATTCTCCTGGCTCTTGAGGAACTCATAGTCTAGGAAGGAAGACAGACAAGAAAACTGATAGTTCCAAGGAAGAGTTCTAAGTGCTATGCATAGGGGTATGGTAGAAATCTGGGACACATGAAATAGTGTGGGAGGTATCAGGCAAGACTTCTTGGGGAACCTGAGTGCTAGTGATACTATATAAGAATATCCTTGAATCTGCTTCAGTCATTTGCAAACGTTGGTACTTTAACAACTATTTGTGACAAATTGTTTATATATAGCCTACTACTGTTTTTAACAGGTCTATGTGTTATGACAGAAGACTATAAAATACCTTCTTAACTAGGGACCCTCCCAGTTCCTAGCTAACCCTATTCTGGGCCATCATATACTAAAGGCCAGAGTTACTCTTCTAAAAGTTCCCAAGATGAGTTGGCGAGTTGGAATTATCCAGAAGAAGGGGGAGAGGGAGAAGCAAAGAGAGGAAGGGGTGGCATTGCAGGAAGGAAATAACAGTGTATGGAAAAGGAAGGGGATGAAAGAGGGGAATTTTTAGTGAAAAAGGAGGTTGGTGAAAGTAACAAGAGAAGGTGGGAGGAGCAGACACAGAGGGCCTTGTATGCCATAGTAAGGGAGTTGGACTTCATCCTGTAAGGTAATGAGAAACCACAGAAGCAGCTGTATTTAAGAGTGAGGGTCACTCCATGTGTTGTCATTGATCTATCTCAGTGGTTGTCAGGGAGAGAAACTGAGGCAAGGGGTGCAAGTGGAATTTTACCAAATTCCAGGTTGGAATGACATTTTAGGGCCAAAACCGGCATGGAGTGAAATCATTTTATCATGTCTTTATTGAGAAGTCACCAACCTCTGGGCTAGGGACTGTGAAATAGCCAGTAGAGGAGGCCTAGCCTATCTGTTGCAGGTTTTTGGATCTTGTATAGTCTAGTTCCCAGGGTGTGTAATGTTAAAACTCTACCAGATGTCTTCCAGCTCTAACATTCGTTTTTCTCTTGTCCCAGTCCTGTTTTTTTTCAAGCTCTCTTCCCATCATTGTAAGCATTCACTGAATGAATTGTCTAGACTTCTCTGTTTGTATAGAGTTATGTATGTTCAGAATATAATATTAAAAGCATGATACAACTGAAAAGGAACAAAGGACAGTCTAGTATGAGGTGGTGTGGACAAAAATATTTCAACTTCAAAACCCTTCTTTTTTTCCCTCCCTAAAAGGAATTGAAAAGACGTTTCTACACTTTGCTCTTAATATCATGAGGACAATGAGTTAATGTCTGCAGGCATTTTTAGTTTTTTCAGACAAAAGGTGCTACTTCTGCTTTTATTATTTCAGTAGATAAGTACTGCAGATGAAAAATTCCAGGGGGAGATAGCCTCATCCACCAGAGGGCACACAGCAGAAGCAAGAAGAACTACAATCCTGCAGCCTGTGGAACAAAAACCATTCACAGAAAGATAGACAAGATGAAAAGGCAGAGGGCTATCTACCAGACGAAGGAACAAGATAAAACCCCAGAAAAACAACGAAATGAAGTGGAGATAGGCAACCTTCCAGAAAAAGAATTCAGATTAATGATAGTGAAGATGATCGAGGACCTCAGAAAAAGAATGGAGGCAAAGATCGAGAAGATGCAAGAAATGTTTAACAAAGACCTAGAAGAATTAAAGAAAAAACAAACAGAGATGAACAATACAATAACTGAAATGAAAACTACACTAGAAGGAATCAATAGCAGAATAACTGAGGCAGAAGAACGGATAAGTAACCTGGAAGACAGAATGGTGGAATTCACTGCTGCAGAACAGAATAAAGAAAAAAGAATAAAAAGAAATGAAGACAGCCTAAGAGACCTCTGGGACAACATTAAACGCAACAACATTCACATTATAGGGGTCCCAGAAGGAGAAGAGAGAGAGAAAGGACCAGAGAAAATATGTGAAGAGATTATAGTCGAAAACTTCCCTAACATGGGAAAGGTAATAGCCACCCAAGTCCAGGAAGTGCAGCAAGTCCCATACAGGATAAACCCAAGGAGAAACACGCCAAGACACATAGTAATCAAACTGACAAAAATTAAAGACGGAGAAAAATTATTGAAAGCAGCAAGGAAAAAGCTACAAATAACATACAAGGGAACTCCCATGAGGTTAACAGCTGATTTCTCAGCAGAAACTCTACAAGCCAGAAGGGAGTGCGATAATATACTTACAGTGATGAAAGGGAAGAACCTACAACCAAGATTACTCTACCCAGCAAGGATCTCATTCAGATTCGATGGAGAAATCAAAAGCTTTACAGACAAGCAAAAGCTAAGAGAATTCAGCACCACCAAACCACCTCTACAACAAATGCTAAAGGAACTTCTCTAAGTGGGAAACACAAGAGAAGAAAAAGACCTACAAAAACAAACCAAAAACAATTAAGAAAATGGTCATAGGACCATACATATCGATAATTACCTTAAACTTGAATGGATTAAATGCTCCAACCAAAAGACACAGGCTTGCTGAATGAATACAAAAACAAGACCCATATATATGCTGTCTACAAGAGACCCACTTCAGACCTAGGGACACATACAGACTGAAAGTGAGGGGATGGAAAAAGATATTCCATGCAAATGGAAATCAAAAGAAAGCTGGAGTAGCAATACTCATATCAGATAAAATAGACTTTAAAATAAAGAATGTTACAAGAGACAAGGAAGGACACTACATAATGATCAAGGGATCAATCCAAGAAGAAGATATAACAATTATAAATATATATGCACCCAACATAGGAGCACCTCAATACATAAGGCAACTGCTAACAGCTATAAAAGAGGATATCGACAGTAACACAATAATAGTGGGGGACTTTAACACCTCATTTACACCAGCGGACATATCATCCATAATGAAAATAAATAAGGAAACAGAAGCTTTAAATGACACAATAGACCAGATAGATTTAATTGATATTCACAGGACATTCCATCCAAAAACAGCAGATTACACTTTCTTCTCAAGTGCACACAGAACATTCTCCAGTATAGATAACATCTTGGGTCACAAATCAAGCCTCAGTAAATTTAAGAAAATTGAAATCATATCAAGCATCTTTTCTGACCACAACGCTATGAGATGAGAAATGAGTTATAGGAAAAAAACATAAAAAACACAAACACATGGAGGCAAAACAATACGTTACTAGATAACCAAGAGATCACTGAAGAAATCAAAGAGGAAATCAAAAAATACCTAGAGACAAATGACAATGAAAACACGACAATCCAAAACCTTATGGGATGCAGCAAAAGCAGTTCTAAGGGGGAAGTGTATAGCTCTACAAGCCTACCTCAAGAAAAAAGAAAAATCTCAAATAAACAATCTAACCTTACACCTAAAGGAACTAGAGAAAGAAGAACAAACAAAACCCAAAGTTAGCAGAAGGAAAGAAATCAAAAAGATCAAAGCAGAAATAAATGAAATAGAAACAAAGAAAACAGTAGCAAAGATCAATAGAACTAAAAGCTGGTTCTTTGAGAAGATAAACAAAATTGATAAACCATTAGCCAGACTCATCAAGAAAAAGAGGGAGAGGACTCAAATCAATAAAATTAGAAAGGAAAAAGGAGAAGTTACAACAGACACCGCAGAAATGCAAAGCATCCTGAGAGACTACTACCAGTAACTGTATGCCAATAAAATGGACAACCTGGAAGAAATGGACAAATTCTTAGAAAGGTATAACCTTCCAAGACTGAACCAGGAAGAAAGAGAAAATATGAACAGACTAATCACAGTAATGAAATTGAAACTGTGATTAAAAATCTTCCAACAAACAAAAGTCCAGGACCAGATGGCTTCACAGGTGAATTCTATCAAACATTTAGGGAAGAGCTAACACCCATCCATCTCAAACTCTTCCAAAAAACTGCGGAGAAAGGAACACTCCCAAACTCATTCTATGAGGCCACCATCACCCTGATACCAAAACCAGACAAGGATACTACACAAAAAGAAAATTACAGGCCAGTATCACTGATGAATATAGATGTAAAAATCCTCAACAAAATACTAGCAAACAGAATCCAACAACACATTAAAAGGATCATACACCATGATCAAGTGGGATTTATCCCTGGGATGCAAGGATTCTTCAATATACGCAAATCAATCAATGTGATACACCATATTAACAAATTGAAGAATCAAAACCATATGATCATCTCAATAGATGCAGAAAAAGCTTGTGACAAAATTCAACACCCACTTATGATAAAAACTCTCCAGCAAGTGGGCATAGAGGGAACCTACCTCAACATAATAAAGGCCATATACAGCAAACCCACAGCCAATATCATTCTCAATGGTGAAAAACTAAAAGCATTCCTCTAAGATCAGGAACAAGACAAGGATGTCCAGTCTCACCACTATTATTCAACATAGTTTTGGAAGTCCTAGCCATGGCAATCAGAGAAGAAAAAGAAATAAAAGCGATCCAAATTGGAAAAGAAGAAGTTAAACTGTCACTGTTTGCAGATGACATGATACTATACATAGAGAATCCTAAAGATGCCAACAGAAAACTACTAGAGCTAATCAATGAATTTGGTAAAGTTGCGAGATACAAAATTAATGCACAGAAATCTCTTGCATTCTTATACACTAATGAAGAAAAATCTCAAAGCGAAATTAAGGAAACACTCCCATTTACCACTGCAACCAAAAGAATAAAATACCTAGGAATAAACCTACCTAGGGAGACAAAAGACCTGTATGCAGAGAATTATAAGACACTGATGAAAGAAATTAAAGATGATACCAACAGATGGAGAGATATACCATGTTCTTGGATTGGAAGAATCAAGATTGTGAAAATGACTATACTACCCAAAGCAATCTACAGATTCAATGCAATCTCTATCAAATTACCAATGGCATTTTTTTTACGGAACTAGAACAAATAATCTTAATATTTGTATGGAGACACAAAAGACCCCGAATAGCCAAAGTAGTCTTGAGGGAAAAAAACGGAGCGTAAAGAATCAGACTCCCTGACTTCAGTCTATACTACAAAGCTACAGTAATCAAGACAGTATGGTACTGGCACAAAAAACAGAAACATAGATCAATGGAACAAGATAGAAAGCCCAGAGATAAACCCACGCACCTATGGTAAACTAATCTATGACAAAGGAGGCAAGGATATACAAAGGAGAAAAGACAGTCTCTTCAATAAGTGGTGCTGGGGAAACTGGGCAGCTACATGTAAAAGAATGAAATTAGAACACTCCCTAACACCACACACAAAAATAAACTCAAAATGGATTCGAGACCTAAATATAAGACCGGACACTATAAAACTCTTAGAGGAGAACATAGGCAGAACACTCTTTGACATAAGTCACAGCAAGATCTTTTTTGATCCAACTCCTAGAGTAATGGAAATAAAAACAAAAATAAACAAATGGGACCTAATAAAGAAAAAAAAATTCCAGGGAAATGAAGAATGATAGTTATACCCCTGAACTGACTTGTCTACATTGATGACATGTTGCCAGCTTCTTGACACTTATTTAATCAGACTGTTTCTTTGGAGAGGTCTTTAGGTAGGTGATGGAGACTTGGATTTATGGTTGTTGTTTATGAAGAGGGTTAATATTCCTACACTCTGGTATTTCCTGCCCTTTTTATGATTCTTCTGAATGTTTTATCAAAAGTTTAAGCCTGGGTGCTAAGGCACAACTCCATAGATCAAAATCCCATGTTTTAAATCTGATTCAATATAAAGTGAGTTATTTCACTATTCAAACCCACCTGCTTCCTAGGGTCCCAGCTACTTGGGTTAGCCTCATAACTTCCTAGGTTGCTATGTAAGACTTTTCAGTGTGTGTTATGCAAATTTCAACTCTTAAGGATAGATTCTTATAGTGCTTGGACACCTCCCCCTTGTATGGTTTAGGTACAGACTATGGAGCAAGATTGCCTAGATTTCAATCCTAGTCATGTCATTTAATAGGTATTGACTTTTTAAAAAATTTATTTTATGGAAGTATAGTTGATTTACAGTGTTGTGTTAATTTCTGCTGAACAGCAAAGTGACTCAGTTGTATATATAGATACATTCTTTTTCATATCCTTTTCCATGATGGTTTGTCACAGGATATTGAATATAGTTCCCTGTGTTATACAGTAGGACCTTGTTGTCTATGCATCCTATATGTAATTGTTTGCATCTGCTAACCCCAAACCCCCGCTCCATTCCTCCCCCATAATAGCTATTGACTTTAAGCTAGTCTTGAAACCTCTGTCTCTTTGTCTCTGTATATCATGCAGTTTCCACCTATGAAAACTGGGGTTATTAATAGTATCCACCTCAGGGGGTTCTGGTGAGAATTATTAGTAAATGACTTCAACAGGTAAAGCATTTGAACAGTGCCTGTCACAGAGTTAATAATATTATTTGCCTCTGAAACTCTGTATTCACTATTTCCTCTCTCCATAACTTTCTTCCCTAAGCGATATTCATGACTGACTCTTTACATCATGCAGATGTCCACTCAAATGTCATTCCCTCACAGACGCCTCCCCTGTCCACCTAATCTAAAGTAGGTCCCTCCCTGCCGTGCTCTATCACATTGCACTGTGATTACTTCATTGTCTGTATCCACTCTCTGAAACCATCTGCTTTCTGTATTTACATATTATCTGAGTACTCTCCCTAGAACGTAAGCTCCACAAGGCCAGTGTCCTTGTCTGCCCTGTTCACCACTGTATCTGTATAGTAGTGCATAACACGTGGCAGAGTTCAATTCATATGTGTTGAACGCAGAAACAAATACAGTTATTCTATTTTCTGAACCAAAATCCAGGCAACCTCTTCTGTCAAAGAACCTTTATATGTTTCAAGGTATAAGAAACAATTGGAAGATATACTTTGGATCCTAAAATACTGAAATTTCTTGTACATTTTCAATGGTTTAGGTGGGATAGAAGAGAGAATGTCATTAGCACTGGATTGGAAAATCCAAGCATATGATCTCTGCAATGCTGGCATTTCCTACGGAGGTCATTGCAAAATGGGTACCTGATAATGTTGGTCCCAGCCTCCCATGGGTCTCTCTGGATAGATCCTGACACCTCAATGGGTATGACCTTGCCATTTTTATTATATCATCACTAGAGCATTTAGCACATGATTTGCACACAGCGGGTACTCAATAATTATCCACTATATAAATGAATTTGCTTTTTTTTTTTTAGCGTCACAACTTTATATGTCAATGAGGTGTGGAAAGAAAAGAGACCACTTGCATAGGAATTTCAAGAGTTAGGGCTTATTCTTGGGGATTTGAGAAGTGGATACACTAACAACAGCTAAGCTCTTAACAGAGACTGTCTAACCCAGGCCCTGGAGACTTCTCAAAGAGACCATTGTTTGGTGGTTTCAAGGTGGGCTCCCTCTCAAACTTTCAGGTTGCCATGGAGATGGCATGTTTTTCTTCCTAAATGATATTTGCTTGTAATCTCAGAAGTCTGGTCAGCAAATTAGCACAGGTGATTTAAGAGTGGGGAGGGGGTGGCTATGGTAGCTTGGAGGTCTTGCTACCCTATAAAGGTCTAGTTTTTTTAAATGAAGTGAGGAAAGAGAATCTAAAGACCATCCTAAAAAAAGGCTATTGTTGGAAAGCCTTTCCTTTCCCCTCTGATGAATGAGGATGTGTTAATATGAGGAAAGACGGAAGGGTTCCAGGTCACAAGGTTCAAAGGTCAGGGCTGCAATATGCCTGTAATAGTTGTTGTCACAGAAAATAACATTTGTAGGGGGAAATGTGTGTTCAGAAGTTGTTATAGTCAGTGTCCTACAATAAAGCACTTATACGGTAGAAGTGAACTAAGCAGCCCGGAATTATTTCATGATGTTTGTTGGTTTCAGTTTATCTGAGTATATGCTTCTTGAGGGAAGAGACCGTATCTTAACATTCCTTTTGCGTCCTGTATAGCACCTTATCCTGTCTCATCTGCAAGGTTTCTCTTGTTTTCCCACTCCCTTGTATTAATCTTTCTGAATCACTTCTCTGATAGCTTTGCTTTCTATCCAAACATTTAATGGTGCTTCCCTGCCAATTAAATAAAATCAAACCCTTGAGTCTGATACTAAAACCCTTTCAAGATCTATCTTTCTAGCTTGCTTTCCCACCCCTTCCAAAATATACCCTAATCTCAGACATCCTGGAGTACTTATCTTGCATTTCCTGGTTATTCCCTGTGCTTTGTTGGATCAATCTTTCCCATCACCCCTTCCCCTGCCGAATGTTTGCTTATGCTGTTCCTTCCCTCTGGAATGCCTCTCCCTCACCCTATAATCTCTAGCTAATGAAATTCTTCCCATCCTTTAAAGCCCATTTAAATGCCACCTCAGTGGGAAGTGATCTTTTGGTGTTGCGAATTCCTTTAGCCTTTTCTCCTAATCTTCTTTTCATCCTCCCAAGGCTCAACACAAAGCCTCCATACAGGTATTCAAATATTTGTAGACTCATAAATGAACTGTAGGTTGATTCACATATATCCCAGGGCCGTAGAGGCAGAATTGACCGCCATCTAGCAAGGCTAGCCAGGAGGTATTCTGTATACTGAAGCCTGTTTTCTCATTGTCTTCCATGATACAAAGAGAAGATGACTTGGGGGATTGTTTGGGAAGTGATAATCAGGCAAAGAGAAGGAGGCTTACTTGACTACCACTGAGAAGGAATTTCTCAGAAGACCTGGCTTTTCACTGCCCTGAGCAGTACAACACAAGCCTTAGAGGGAAGGGCACTGGGACCAAACACTGAGGACTGTGGCCTTGTCTGGTCTTTCTTATTTCTTGCCACCACTACCCTGTGTAGCTCAGCCTGCCTGTCAGAGAACTCATCACCTCTTCAACCAGTGGCCTATCACCCTGATGCCAAGGAAACTATATAATGGGATTCCACAGGGAGGGAATAGATAAGAGGAAAGAAAACCATATATATTCCTTTCATTAAGACATTCTCATAAGGAACCCAAGTTCTAGCAAATCGCATGAAATGATAGACAAAAATTGCCTGCTACCTTGTTTAGAAGTAGTATAACAGAGTGTAATGCCAATGACAGAGGGCAGTAAGCACATAGCCTTTAGGGACCTTAGCATGGTGGCCCAAAGCACCTTCCATAAGTTTGATGCTCATGCTTTATCTTAAAATCCAGACCTGCTTTGTAGTCTCATCCATAATGTAACTGTGTTTGAATATTTAAACTAATGTTTGAGGGAATTTCCTGGCGGTCCAGTGGTTAAGACTCCACGTTTCCACTGAAGGGGGTGCGAGTTTGATCCCTGGTCAGGGCACTAAGATCCCACGTGCCTTGTGGCATGGCCAAAAAATGAATAAATAAATAAAATAATGTTTGAAGTTAAAGTTGGTGCTCCAAATACGTGTACCAGGTTTATGCTGCTGTGGCTTTCAGGGACTACCTGGCACACCACTGAACATTCCAGAATATTCTCAACCTGGATTGGATTAGTGAGGATTAGTGAGATAATACATAGAAAGCATGTAGCCCAGCGCCAGATAGATAGTAAATGCTCTCTACATGGGACGTGTTTGTGGTTAATTTCTCTCAGAATACGGTTTTTTGGCCATTAAGAGATTACTATCTTCCTCAAAGGTTTGTCACGAGGATTCTGTGAAGCATGGGTACAAAGCACATTGGCTCCTTGCTTCCTGGCAAAGTAAAAGTCCACTTTTGAGGGAAGCACTTTGCAATTCACACCTTCCAGGGTACAATGTTGGGTTGCATTCACATTAACACATTTTTAGAATTTGTTTCTATAGGTCAAGTGTGTCCCTCCCTTTCTATCTAGAAGTACGCATGCATGCATGAGGGCACGTGTGCCGCACGTGCGTGCGCGCGCGCGCACACACACACACACACACACACACACACACACACACACACACTCTTCATGACAGGCTCATGAATACTCCTCCTAATGCCTGCGTTCACCTAAGTCCAAAGCAAGGACTGCAGGCCAGAGGGTTCTGATCAAGATTCCTGTGTACCCAAAACCTTGCCATGTTGATCAAGGAAGACGAGGTTTTGTAATATGATGTCAATTATCCAGGCAATTTTCAAAGGACACAGTGCTCTCTGGCAGAAATGATCTCTGATTACAAGCCTCGGGCAGTGAATATATGGGTAGCTTGTTTTACTCTCTTGCTTCTGTGTATGTGTGTTTAATTTCTATTTCTTGCTACCTGAAGAAATACAGCCTCAATGGTTTTTCTTTGCACATAGCATCACTATTTATCCCAGTTGGAAATAACTTTATTTTGTTGTTCTTGATTTTTCCCCTTCTTTCTGCCCTTCTACAAGCAAAGTCTCCTTTTCCATCTTGAAGCATCTGAGTTTAAGATCAACGTACAGTCCTGTGAGTGTATCACCATTTGGGATCTGTCACAGGGCAATACAGTCATGAACTTCAGCAATAGACCACAGGTTTTATTTTTATTTGCTCAGGGTGTGGCTGTGAGACTCTTCCCAGCTACCCTTCCAACACACACACACACACACACACACACACACACACACACACACACACACAGAGTCATCTCCCTTTAAAAATACTGCTTATTTTTTGTCTTTTTTTCCCCACCACACCGCGTGGCTTGCGGGATCTTAGTTCCCGGACCAGGGATAGAACCCGGTCCCTCGGCAGTGAAAGCGCCGAGTCTTAACCACTGGACCACCAGGGAATTCCCAAATACTGCTTATTTTTATGTTTAAACCCTAAATTTAAAAATTAAATTATACTGGTTAAAGGGAAACACAAGAGGGAAGAGATATGGGAACATATGTATATGTATAACTGATTCACTTTGTTATAAAACAGAAACTAACATACCATTGTAAAGCAATTATACTCCAGTAAAGATGTTTTTAAAAAAAGAAAGTTAATAATTTAAAAAAATACTTTATTTTTATTTATTATTATTATTATTTTTGCAGTATGCGGGCCTCTCACTGTTGTGGCGTCTCCCATTGCGGAGCACAGGCTCCAGACGCGCAGGCTCAGTGGCCGTGGCTCACGGGCCCAGCCGCTCCGCGGCATGTGGGATCTTCCCAGACCGGGGCACGAACCCGTGTCCCCTGCATCAGCAGGTGGACTCTCAACCACTGCGCCACCAGGGAAGCCCTACTTTATTTTTAAATTTAAAAATGCAGATAAATATAAAGAAGAAAAGACCATCCCACCACCTCTCCCCCAAAATAGCCACTGTTAACATTTCTAACAGTGGGTATTATATCTTTCCAGAACACAGATTCATTTAATTTCAACTTAGTAATGAATAGTAAACTGTCAATAGGGCACGTTTCAGAGGGATTGACTGTCCCTGCCCAGGCTCTGTAATGTAAGCAAAACTTTCCCTGCTCATTGCTGGCTAAAACCTTGAGTTCTAGCTTTCGAAAACGTAAGGGTTAGTTTTGACAGTCAACTCTCCGTGCTCTCCAGGCCCTCACTGCCCCCAAACTAGAAACAAAGTTAGTACTAAGTACCAAGGTCCTTTGAACATCATCTATTTTTCAGAAACCACTCTTTCAAAAAGAAATCAATTATAGGTGCTTTTTGGGAGAGTAGGATGTATGGCAAAAGGACATGAAGCTCAGTGTTCGGCAGGATTTAGTTGTTATGTATAAAACAACGATGAATCATTTAAATCTTTCTTGAAGCTGTAGCACTTTTACTACATTGTCACCACCCATCAGCACGTTAGGGCAATATATTTATATATAAAGATTTCTTTAGACACTTGAATTCTGTTTTTCACCCTTTCCACTTAACACCTACAGCTCTGGTTCTCAGACTGTAGCATGCCTCAAAAACACCTGGGACACGGGAGGATTTAAGAAAAGGGTGTTTGCTCCCAAGTTTGCGATTTAGTAGGTTTGGGATGGGGGCCTGAGAATTTGCATTTTCACAAGTTTCTGGGTGGTGCTGTTGCTGCTGCTTTGAGGCCCAGATTTTGAGAACCACTGCCTTACTAGAATGTATAGGAAGGATCCTATCCCAAAATATTTAGGGAGAAGATGAAACTGTAAATTATCCAAAATACTCTTCTTGCTTTAGGTGAGTTTTTCCAGAAAATTATTGGACTTAGCTACCACCACACTCCACCACTCCATACATATTGCAGATTTTACTTTTCAGATCTCTTAACAGCATTTCTGTTCCAGAGTTCCTTTTTATCTACCCCTGTGCCTTCTAATCAACAGAATTGCTCTGATATTCGTGTTTCTGAAAAAATACAGCCTTCCAATACCTTCAGATGATATCTGGGCCTGTCTCTTTGGGAGAGAGGATTTCTGGCTCTGCCAATTATTAGCTGTAGATCCTTGAGCAAGTTCCCTAATCTCTCTGAACTGCAGTATCCACATCTGTAGAAAGGAAAAACCCCAAACAGAAAAACACCTGGCTTGCCCAGGGAGAGTGAGCATTAGACAAGATAAAGCATGTATGAAAGACCTAGCATAGGGGACAATAAGTATTAGGCCTCTATCCCTCTTTTATTATCTACATTTATACTGCAAGTGACGCTCTACCACTATTTCCAGTGCTGATTACTCTGTTATAGATTATAAATATCTGAGGGAGCCTAGGCAACATCTCATAGATATCTTAGCAAATCAAGTTTTCCTTATAGTTCTAAGGCATTTTTGTGTCAGGGACAAGCGGGAACAAGTTTAATAATAATAGTTAGAATCTATTGGTGCCCTCTACTATGACTGCTGAGAATGATCTCATCTAATCCTAATAACAGCCCTATAATGAAGGCATTATTATTATCATCATTATTTTTCAGATGAGGAAATGGAGGCTCAGAGAGGTTAGGTAACTCGCCTGACGTCACACAGATACTAGTGAATGCAGAGCGAAGATTTAAACCAAGGGCTGTCATTCAATAAAAAAGAAATAGAGAAAAATAAACTAAGGGCTGTCATCTGTCCAAAGGCTGAACCTCTAACCACTACCTCTTCAGCTTAGAATCATAAGCTGTCCCTGTCTAAAAGGGACCTTAGACATCATAGTCTGGTCCTCCCACTGTAGAGAGGAAAGAGCTGAGGCACAGGAAGGGGATCAAGATACTCCAGCTCACTAATGGCAGAGTTCAAACGTGGGTTGAACCCAACCTCTGCAGTTTTTACGGCGGTGTAGTTTTGCTTTCCTACAAATAAAAGTTTTCACTCCCCAGCGAAAGCATTGGACAAACAATGGCTCTGCTGAATTAGGAGGGGAAGTTAGATATTCCCATGTTTAACAACCAGTTCTCTATGGGAGGAGGGGAAAGCCCTGTTTTGTAGCATTTGCCAATTTCCACGGTATAAATACTCCCACCAAATCTGATTTCAAGCTGTCACAGTGATGTCACTAAATGCATCGTTGGGAAGAGATGTGTACAATCCAGAGTCTTGAGCTGACGTGAGCTGACTCTAGCATGCCACCACCTCCATCCTTGTAGAGAATGACAAACCAAACCCTGGGTATTGTTTCAAGGTAAGATTCCAAGAGTCAAGAGCAAAAGAAATGAATGTTTCTTATATGCCAGGATTCTAAAATTCAATAGAATTGGTATTCTGGCCAACTCTTCTTTGAGAGTTTAGGCCTGGCTCTATTACTGATATTGAACCCCTGTCAAGGGCCTCTTGTGACTTATTTATAGAATCTTTTTTCCCCCCAAAGGGTACAGGAATATATTGTGTCATGCTCTATCTTTAGAAATGCAAATCCCTTTTCTCAAATGATATCTTTGAGATTGAGGACAAATTAAGGCACTTATACGTTGTTTGTTTGTTTTTATTTTTGAAATAAAAAATCTACAACAGCCAAAAACCCTTTTAAAATTTAGAAAATAACCTAAGGAATATATGTTTATTTTCGGAAATTTAGAAAATACAAACAAACAAAGGAAAATAGGTTAGAGACTTATCTGTTATTCCAAGAGCCAGAGATAAACAATGGCTAACATTTTAGTGTGCATATTTCTAATTTTTTTCTCTTATATGCAGATAGATTTTTTTTTTCAGAAATGGCTCTACTGTAAAAGAAATCCATTTACAGAATGAAAAGATACCACAGATTATTATCCTCCCGGTACAGGTCCTGCCACTCTATTTGTATTCACGGAAATGGTATGTTAGCTATATTTATGTTGATGTTCTACACGCATTTGAAGATAATATTACTAATGGGGATTGTTATCTGTGAGTACAGATGGGGCTCAAAAGACCAGGGTGACAGTCTCAGCCCTTTCCAGTCTGTAGACCACTGTACACACAAAGACTGTTTTTGAGTTACAATTGCAGCTGTGCTGATAGGGGTGGTTGATTGGGACTCTGCCTCCGAGACCTCAGGTCATCCTGGAACTCAGAAAACAACCCCCTCCTGCACTCCCTTATTGCTGTAGCCAGGCTGGCCTGCCTGCTGCTTGTTTCCTGCTGCCTGCAGCTCGGCCCCATTGTTTGAAGTGGGGCTTCAGAGCCGCTTTAATGGGTTTTCTTCTGCCCTCCCTGCTTGGGGTTGCCTCACTGCAGCTCACCATACAACAGTCTGATCTGGTGTCCTGGGGCCATCCATCCTTCACACATGTCCAGCCCAGTGGGGTGCTGTTAGAAATGGAATTTGTTCATTCCCTCTACTCAGTCTTGATTTTAGTGAAACAATACCCTAGAAAAATTTACCAGTCATAATAACAATGCGAGATCATTGACTCTGGGAAATTAATGTTTCTTTCTGAAATAGATGCTCATTATTAAGTTGGGGAATAGGAGCCAATCAGAGTTGCCGAAACGTAAGGTAAAGTAGCTGACCTTTCTGGAATCTTGGCTTTTGGCTCTTAATCTCAGTTGTGGATTTTCTTGACAGATCCTCTTCTCCCATGTTCTCTGAGTTTGATTCCCTACCTGAAGGCCACAGTTGAAAGATGGATAACCACAAAATGTTTGGGGAAACGTAACTCATAATTAGGAGTTGCTTAAAGTTGTGGTAAATTGCATATATAGAAATGGGTGATGTTTGATGCATTTTTGCTGACATTTTTGTTCTAATGCATCATTATTGGTGAGGTAGACTGTCGGGCTCCTTCCAGGGAGACGAAACCTTTTTAGCTGGGAAAACAATGTGACCAAAGAGAACCCAGGCCTCTGGACAGTTTGTGAAAGACAAAGTATTTTTTAGTTTCAGAGGAGTGAAGAGTACTAGCTGTGTGACCTTAGGAAAATCACTTCACCTGTCTGTGCCACAGTTTCCTTCCTCCTCAGTAAAAGGCAATAACTAATATATGCCTCGTAGGGATGTCACAAGGATTAAATGAGACAGTGCACATGCAGTGCTTTACACACAGTGCCTGCCACAGAGTAAATGCCCATCCAATGCTGACTATTTTCTCCAAGGGGAAGCCAATGTCCTCATAGCCCTAGTTGTAAGGTAGCAATCCCAAGACAGGGAGTCAGCTGACCCTCCAGTTAAGTGTCGGTGCCATGGAAGGGGGAGAGTGGCTCCTTGTTTCCCTCTATTGTGTTGCTTCGAATCCTTGTGAATCACAACATTTAAACCTGTCGTTCTCACCCTTGGCTGCACATTGGAATTGCCTGCAGAGCTTTAAAAACTACAAATGTCTGGGCCGCACCCCCAGAAATTCTGATTTCATTCATCTGTGGTGGCGCCTGAGCAATGGGATTTTTCAGAGCTCCCCAAGTGGTTGTAATGTGCATCGAGAGTCGAGAACCACTTGATTTTAGGCAGATGCCGCACATCTGTGATAAAGATGATGAAAATCAGCATCATACCACTGAAGGCAGCAGAGTGCCACTACAGCCACTGCTGCCACTGCAGCCTCTGTCACAGATTCCTCCCAAATCTCTTGACCCAGGGCAATAATCACCAATCCACGGAATCCGCATTGGCCCACCTGTATTTACCAGATGTCACCCCTAGCCATACTGTTCCCCTCTCCATTTAATGTGTCCAATGTGCATAAGGGAGGATAAAAAAGCTCACACCTGGCCTTGTGATTAAGTTGAGTAAACATATGACAGTGGCCTAAGAGTTAATCTCATTAATGCTGATCTCCTATGCTTGGGCTGTTAGCTATTGCTCAGCTTTTATTAATTTAGGCTTCAACATGTATCTGCCTTGTCCACAATTCCAGATGGTGCTATAACTCATGGCCTTCTGTCAGTTCCAGAAGATGACTACATGTGTTTTATTGAGATAAAATGTAATTATGCCGACTTTCAACTCTTTTGGTAATTTTGGCCCATTTGTGGATGATAAGTGGTAAAATGCACTCTTCATTATTACACACTAAAAATCATCTGAAAACAGATTTGTTTGGTTAATGAAGTCTCATGGGATGGGAGAGATGAGGAAGGGAACATAGTACTTGAGGTTTTCGTTAAGTATGGATTACAAACAAGTAGGACAACTGTTGTTTGCTTGGAGGGCTCAAAGCCAGGCAACAAAAACTTACCTTGAGAGGGCAGCAGTTAGGAACATGTCTCCACCCTTTATGATTTTGATGTATTCTAGCTTGGTGTAGACACTTAATCCAGGGTGGGACATATTAGTAATATAGGCACAATCATCCCGCCACCTACCCCCCATGGTTAGTGTTCATCTGGGTAACAGGCTCAGTGTGCAGTTAATTTCTATGTAAAATGGAAATATAAATCATCACTCAAATACTGGCATTTCTGCCTGGATTCTTTCCTGTAAAAGTCTCATTGCTCTTGATGGAGGAAAATGGATATGGTTTTTACACAGGGACATGATCTATGAAGCAACTCTCTGAACCCCAAAAAGCCCAGTTGCATATAAATTTACCAATTTGAAATCAGATGATCTCGAATCAGAAACAAATGATGGTTGATCATGTAATATGTTATTAATTTAAAGCATTCTTAGGAGAAAGAACATTCACTGGAAATGAATTATTGATAATATGGCTTTTAATGTGTGACTTAAGTTGCTGAAGAAAAGTTTAAAGTATCTTTCAGAAATGTTAAAAATAATGCCTTCTGGAAGGGACTTACTGCTAAACCTCAGCAAAATTTAAGTTTTATCTTAAGCACAAATCTTATATATTCCAAGATCTTCCCCAAAACTCTGTTACTCTGCCAAGTAGGATGAAGAAAGCAGAAGGGGAGGATAGTTCGGTTTGTTTTGTTTGTAAAGCTGTCCCTCTTTCTTGTTTATTTGTGGTGGCCAGGAGAGAGGTCCTGGGCTGCTTTGTTCTTTATCTGGGATCACTACTTTACCAAATGAAGGGTTTCGAAATCCTTAGTCTGCTCCCTTGAAGTGAAAAGCAGAGGCAACTTTTGCCTCTAAGTACACTCTAAATGGAAACTAATGTTTTGGGTGTTTCAAGGGGCTGACTTTAGACACAGAGCTTTATCGTGGAACTTTTAATGCAGATCTGAGGCTTCCAGAAATATTACTTTTTGGAATGGAGTTGATTTTATCCTTGGAGTTTGATTAAATGGATGCAGTACATACCAGCTACTGTCGGCAAAGTGGATCTTTACAGATATAACATTCATGAAAAAGAAAACAACAAAAATCAAGCTATTGTATGTTTTGAAACATCTTTATTGGAGTATAATTGCTTTACAATGGTGTGTTAGTTTCTGCTGTATAACAAAGTGAATCAGCTACACATATACATATATCCCCATATCTCCTCCCTCTTGTGTCTCCCTCCCACCCTCCCTAATCAGTAAGTCAAGCTATTGTATTTTATCCCTACCATTTGGTAACAGACAGTTAAGGTTTCTAATCAATTTCACTATTGTTTGATTGGACCACCTTTTGTTAACGGCTAGATACGTTTAAATGGCAGCAACTTAACTCTCCCCAGTCCTTGCCCTCCCCCCCACCACCCCTGCCATTTTTGGCTTTTTGCCTCTGCAGCCAAAAATAACTGGTAAATTATGTTCATTCTCATCCTAATTTGGAATGGAAGGATAAAACCAAAGTTTTACTGCAATCTTTTTGGTGCCTCAATCACTTCTGGCATTCAGTCACTCTAAACTTTTAGTAATGCTCTGGTTTCTATTTCAGCTAAGAGTTAATTCATCAGTGAAATCAAATCTCAAAGCCAGGTTCCCTTCCAATCCCCAAATCCTGTTTATCTCAAACCTATATACTGCTATACTGCTATGGCTAGGAATATTTATTGTTAGATAGTGTTTTTGTTAGGTTTTTCTTCTTGAAAGAGAGGGACTGTTCTATATGCAGTAGTTTTCATTCTGTAGTTAGACATCCTATCCAACCAAAAATGAACCTTAAGAACCTCAACCTCAATTTTTCACTGCCCTAGATTGTTATCTATGCCTCCCAGATAATGCTACACTGCTGTCCCGCTGGTTTATATGGTATGAAGGCAGGAGCCATATTTTAGTGGCTTACACATAGCAGATGTTTGTTAAACTGAATTGAGTGTACCTTGTAGTTTATGGGAACACTGCCAACCCCCAACCGTTGTACATATATAGTAGGTGCTCAATAAATCTGGGGTAATTATGTTAATAGTGTGTTTTTGAATTGAAAAAGGATAGGAAATGGAGAATGTCCTTGCTTAGAATATAATTTGTAAATAAGCGTGCGTGTTTATGATGTATCAACTGGGCCCGTATGTGCTTTGCTTAGAAAACCAGATTACTGCTAAAGTATTCATATTCCTAAAATTTTAAAGTTTAGTGCAATTTAAATCAAAATTTTCAATACCTTTAAAAAATGTGTCCATAAATATTTCAGTGTGTATCTCTAGAAGATAAGGAGGCTTTTTTTTTTAACACAACTATAGTACTGTTATCACAACTGCAAAAATTACCAGCCATACATTTTAAAAGTTAGATGTTCTTAACTATCACCCAAAGTTCCCAACTTCTACCTACTGAGTACTTCTTGCTGCTCTCCTAGTCCACCTTTATTTTGCTTCTTCTACTCTGCTCTTTTGCTTACTCAGAAAAGAGAGCCTCATGTGGTTTTTGATGGAGTATGACCAGTCCTTCTGAATCACCCATTGTGGTGTCTTGGGCTTGGATATTTTTTCAGTTAGACTTCTCGGGGTTGGGGAATATGAGATTTATTATGTGTGGATACTAGGCCAGGCACATGACTTATCTCCTTTAATCTTGACAATAACCCTGCCAAAGTAGATTTCATCAACAAATACCTGATAGTTGAGTTTTTTAAGTCCCTTTCGAACATTGGATATGAGTCTATGTAGGTGACCTGGACAAGGCAGAAAGAATAATAAAGGAAGCCAATGACCATTTATTGATTACTTGCTATGAACCAGGCACTATACTAGAGGCTTTTTAATTCTCAAATAACCCTAGGAAGTAATTATTCTAATCCCCAGTTTACAGATAAAAAAATGAAATTCACAGATATTAAATATTTTGCCTATCTTTCAGACCTTTAGTTCAAAAATCTGAAAATCCTAAAGGCATGAGATATGGGTGTAGTTAGTTGTCTAGAATGAGAAAGGAACTAAATGTTCTATGTCTGCTCTGCATGATTTAAAACATCTCCCCAAAACCCTATAACATATGTAGTATTCATCCTCAATTTAAAGATTAGGCTCAGCAAAGTTAAGTTACCTACCCAAGGCACACAGGTAATCAGGCAGCATAAAGGGAACTTGGATCCAGGTCAACCCTGAAACCTGTGCTTGTCCCCTTGCCCTGTGCTGCTATTTCTCTGGTTACTGCTAAATCTGAACACACAGAGTTGTCTTTGCACCTTACTTATGGCAATTAACATGTGTTACTCTGTATTCTGATATATGTATCACAGTCCATTGTATTTTCAACTGAATGTAAACTCCATGAGGCCAGGGATCTGTCTTTTTGTTTTGTTTTTATTTTTTGGCCGCGCTGCACAGCATGCGGGATCTTAGTTCCCCAACCAGGATGGAACCCGTGGCCCCTGCAGTCTTTTTGGTTCACTGATCTATCACCGAGATCTATTGGGTTGGCCAAAAAGTTCTTTCGGGTTTTTCCAAAAGAACTCTTTGGCCAGCCCAACAGAACAATGCCTGATACACAGTTGGTATTAAATAAAGAATTGTTGAGTGGATATGTATGATTTTGCTCCCTTGAGATATACACTTCTTGAGCATAAGTGAATCTTACCAAATTATTATCATGTATGCTAACTCTAGTGTTAATATAAATTGAGAAAACAAGACCAAGATTTATAGGAGGTGTCAGGGAGTAGAGAGAGGTGGTCCCCAGAAGAGGCTGTGACACTTTGAATGAGGGAAAGAAGAAAAGGGAAAACTGCCAGGGAAAGACAATGAGCTTCCCTCCCTCTGGAGGAACCAGTGAGGGTTAGCAACCTGTAAGTCTTAGCTTGAGAACAAGCTAGAAGGCCTGCTTAGGAGGCTAGGGGGACGCTGCAAATCACTGTGTGGTCTCTGGAAGCAGAGTGGGTCTCATCTCGGCCTGAGTTCCCATAACGTCACCCATCCAGACCCTCACTCTCATCCCCCGGCAACTTGGCCTGTGGCTGTGAAAGGAGATCAACATTTCCTGCCTGCTTCCAAGATTTGGTGGGTACTTCAGGGGGAGCCGGGGAAGAAACAAACTTCAACCCCACTTGGGGGCCTTAGGGGAGGCAAAGTCAGTTCCTTCAGGTCAGTTCCAACTCAGTAAGCTCAGAAGCTGGGAGCAGAGAAGTTACCACCTCCAGCATTGGGGAGGCACATGGAAGCTGGTAGATGGTAAGGGAATGGTGGGAGGGGGGTGATAGAAAGGATAATACGGCATGGAAATTCTCATGGTCCTGACACAGATTCACCTAACATTTGTGTGCACTGTGTAATCTTGTTACTTATGCCTCTTAATGCAACCTTGTGGAATAAATAACTGTTTTTATTTCAGACGTCCCCAGGAATGCCAGGAAAGGAAGGCAGGCCTAGACCAATCTGACTGTATTCCACATAAGTAATGTCAAATTGCACGGATGCAAGACCCAGACGTTACACATTCATCATTTCATTTGTTCTTCCTGCTGATCCTATGAAGCAGAGCAGTCATTCTGATCCCCATTTTCTAGATGGATAAGCTGGGTAGCAATGAGGTTCATTGGCATGTATGGCATGTATGTTCAGGGACATACTTGCCCAGTAACTACTGAATGATCTGTTTGTAGGAATATTAATCTGGTTTTGGTATATTGGATATAAAAGAAAAGGGAGAGGCAGAGGGCAAGGTGATATTGCAAAACCGCTGCAAATATCTAGGCAAGAGATAAGGAGCCTGCGCTATCACTGAATAAATTGTTCCCAAGTCCAGTGGTAACTTCTATCCCTCTTATTATTGAACCTCTCATCAGCTCTCAACAAAGTTGTGTATTCTCTTCCTTCCTGTGTGGAAGTGCTTTCCTATTCCAGAGACTCAGCTTCCTCTGACCTCTAAATTATGTAGTGCTCTAAGGCTTGGCCCTAGGCCCTCTTTTCATTTCTTTGTACCCTAATCAGTCTTAAGCATTTTCATGGCTTTAGTGATCTCATATATGCTGATGATTTCCCAAGTGATAGCTCTAGTCCAGACCTTAGCTCTGAGTTCCGGACCCACTTTGGCATTCATTCATTCAACAAGTATTAATCAAGTGCTTGCTATGTGCCAGGCACTCTTCTAGCCACTTTGGTTTCACCATGAAACAAAACAGACAACAGCTTTTACTTCACTTACATTAGGAGAGGAAACAGACAATACATATAATAATTAAGTTATATAGTATGCCAGAAGGTCAGAGGTGCTATGGTAAAAAGGAAAGGTAGAGCAGGGTAAGGAGGATTGAAAGTTCTGGGAATGAAGAAGCAGTATTTAAATAGGGTGGACAGGAGAGGCTTCACTGAAAAGGTGAGATTTGAGCCAACACTTGAAAAAATGAGAAAATTAGCCTTGTGGATATCTGGAGGAAAACTGTCCCAAGCAGAAGGAACAGCCAGTGCAAAGGCCCTGCAGTAGGAGTGTGGCAAGGAGGCCAGTGTGGCTAGAATGAAATAAATGGAAGGTAGAGTTTTAGGTCAGCTTAGAGAGTTTAAAAAGGGAGGAGGTAGGTCATATAGAGTCTTGTAAGCCATTGTAAGGATTTTAGCTTTTATTCTGGGTAAAATGGGGAGCCTTTGGAGAATTGGGGGCAGGGGACAGACATTATAGACTTACGTTTGCAAAGGATGACTGGCTATTGTAGGAAGGCAAGAACAGATGGAGGAAGACCAGTTAGGAGATTATTGCAATTGAATTGTCTACTTGATAGCTCTTCTTGGATGTCTCAAAGGAAGCTCAAACTCAACAAAAGACATCCCCCTCTACTCTCCCCACAAAACCCCAACCCGGTCCTGCTCCATTGTTCTTTACGTTAGTCAATGGTCCTACCATCCACCTAGTTGCTAGAGGAGAAACCTGCATACCATCCTTGATTCCTTGTGTGTGTGTGTTCATATATATACATATGAAACACTTTGCTGTATGCCAGAAACTAACATTGTAAATCAACTATACTTCTTCAATAAAAAAATAATCTGTTCTAGGGACTTCCCTGGAGGTCCAGTGGTTAAGACTTCTGCTGCACGAGGTACGGGTTTGATCCCTGGTCGGGGAACTAAAATCCCACATGCTGTGCAGTGTGGCCAAAAAAATAGAAAAAAAAATTGTTTAACTATACAAAGCTAAATATGAGAATCGTTCCCCTGTAAGCTTCTGGCCATTTTTCTCCTCTCATGGCCTTCATAAAGCATAGCTATTTGTGTAAATACACAAGTTTGATCTGCCCTCCTGTCTACTCCCCTCTATTAGTAGATTTTAAGTTACTGGAAAAGAAAGGACTCTATTTTTTAATGAACTATTTCAGATATTTATCACTCCTATGCATGTCTTTTTTTTTTTTTTTGGCTGTGTCTGGTCTTAGTTGCGGCACGCAGGATCTTCATTGCAGCATGCGGGATCTTTCGTTGTGGTGCATGGGCTGTTCATTGTGGTGCACGGGCTTCTCTCTAGTTGTGGTGTGTGGGTTTTCTCTTCTCTAGTTGTGGCGTGCGGGTTCTCTCTTTCTCTAGTTGTGGTGCTTGGGCTCAGGGTGCGTGGGCTCTGTAGTTGTGGCACACAGGCTCTCTGGTTGAGGCATGCAGGCTCAGTAGTTGTGGTGCATGTGGGCTTAGTTGCCCCGCAGCATGTGGGATCTTAGTTCCCCAACCAGGGATCAAACCTGCGTCCCCTGCATTGCAGGATGGATTCTTTACCACTGGACCATCAGGGAAGTCCACTATGCATGTCTTTATACTTTTACTACATTCCTCAAAAACACAGAATATTGTTTTACATATTTATAAACTTTATGTAAATGATACATAATTTGACAGCTGTTTTCATCCAACATTATGTCTTAAGATTCAAATATGTTATAATTCCATTTCTTTCATTTTAACTATTATCTAGTATTCCATTGTATGCATATAATCATAATTTGTGTATCTTTTTGTCTCTTTTTGGCTATATTTTTTTTTTGGCCATGCTGTGTGGTATGCAGGATCTTAGTTCCCTGACCAGGGATCGGACCTGTTGCCCACTGCAATGGAAGCACGGAGTCCTAACCACTGGACCACCAGGGAATTCCCTCTTGTTGGGTATTTAAGTTATTTTTCTATTTTGGGATAACACAGACAACCATTTTAGGAAAATTTGGTGATATTTAGTAAAAGTAAAATGGATGGACCTAGAGGTTGTCATACTGAGTGAAATAAATCAGACAGAGAAAGGCAAATCATATGATATCGTTTATGGGCGGAATCTAAAAAAAATGATACAAATGAACTTATTTACAAAACAGACTCACAGACTTAGAGAATGAATTTATGATAACTGGGGGGAAGCGTAGGGGGGATGGATAGATTGGGAGTTTGGGATTGATGTATACACACTGCTATATTTAAAATGTATAACCAAAAAGGACCCACTGTATAGCACAGGGAACTCTGATCAATATTATGTAACAATCTAAATGGGAAAATAATTTGAAAAAGAATAGATACATGTATATGTATAATTGAATCACTTTGCTGTACACTGAAACTAGCACAACATTGTTAATCAGCTATACTCCAATATAAAATAAAAAGTTAAAAAAATATGTATACTTTTCCAAATCATCCCATGTATTGACTCTCAAGAAACGAAAAAGAAAACAAACAAACAAACAAAATGCACATGCTCTTCAACACAAGCAAGTCCATCCCTAGATACATACACTAGATCTACACTATCCAATATGGTGGCCACAAACCATATGTGGCTATTTAAATTTTAATTAATTTAAGTATCAGTTCTTCAGTTGAACTAGCCACCTTTCAGGTGCTTAATAGCCACATGTGGCTAGTGGCTACTAAATTTAACAGCGCAGATATAGAGCATTTCCATCATTGCAGAAAGTTCTATTGAATTCCCCAGTGTTGCCTTGGAGAATGACTTTATCTGCACATGCCCAGTATACCATGAACATAAAAAGCATCTGATATCTACGGAATGAATGAATGTGAAAATATTGCATTACAAGGCTGTATATGGTAAGTGTTAAATGAGTTCCAGGAAAAATAGCTAAACAAGTTTAGAAGGGGTGGGATTTGAGCAGAGTTTCAGGGTCCTGTGCATGAGTTTGGAGGAGAATTGAGCAAGGTGTTTATCCAAGGCAGTCAAGTGCAACATAGCAAGAAAAGGAGTTGGAATCATTATTGTGGAGGAAATCAGATAGCTCAAAAACAGAGAAGCTGTAGCAAGAATAAGATCCAAGGCAAGACTGTGAGTGGGGAAAATGAGTCATGAGGTCAGAAGCCAAAAAGATTAAAAGGAGGCCAAGAGGTAGAGTGCAAGGCAGGTCAGAGAGAGCAGTTCAGGACAGAGGCTGTGAAAAAAATGTGAAGATCTCTGAAGCCTGTGTACTCCTGGCTTTGAGATGAAAATCTTGTTGTTTCCTGAGCAGATTGCCATCACCCACAAGACGGGAGGCCTCTCCACTGGAAGCTATGGTTAGGAGAGGGTTATCTGGAAGAATGTGGAAGAAGATTAGAATTTGGGTCCCATTACAAGTAGCTGTGAACATTTGGAGGTTGGAGGATGGGGCCTGGACTAGGCTGCTGAGAACAGCATTCTGAGAGAGTAATTACTCTGGAAAGAGTAAGAGACAGTGAGGGAGCAGGTGTGGCAAAAGAAGAGCAGATCGAAAAGGAAAGGGGGATGAAAAGGGCAAGGGTAAGATGAAGCAGAATACGAGTGGGGGCATTTTACATGTCTTAATATTGGCTTTCAATTAATTGTAGGGTTCTTTCTGGAAATTCAAAACAAAACAAAACAAAACACAGGAATGCTGTGTGAGGTTCAGAAGCCATGGGTCTGATTCAGTTAGAAAGTACAGTTCTAGCCCCAGGCTCTCTGAGTTGCTCTGAAGTCCACTCCTAGTTTTCCGGAAAGCTTCTCCCCGGAATCCACTAACTTCCCCAAGTCAGAGGTAGTGATGAAAAAATTCTGGTCCCCAACATTTTTGGCATGGAGGGGACAGGTGTGTGGCCACAGGGGAAGTTGGCTCTGAGTGGAAAATCAGAGACAGCCATTTGAAAGTGCATGAGTCAAGCAGGGTATCCCATGTCGCTGTCTGAAATCTTGTGAAGCTTAGCTTGACCATAAAAATCCTATCTCTCCTGCCCACCCCTCATCCTTTCACATGCTATAGATAGTCTAAACTCAGTTCAGATTTCTGTTGTTATTTTCAAAACTCAATCAGAGTAGTACCTACCTTCAAAACAAATAAAGATGTAACCAATTCTAGGACCAGACGAAACAAAGCTCTTTTATAAGCTTGCTTACAATATTGCAAACTCATTTCTAACCATGGCTTTTGAGGACCAAAGCCAATGACAGAAGAGCGAGACACAGTGCACCCAAAGGGGAAACAAACTCATCTGACCTTAGGAAAGTAATCATTCAAGTGGAGATTATGCATTACGAGAGCAGCCAACTGTCTACCAACAGTGGGTTTGCAATCACAGAAATCTTTCTCAATGGCTTTCTATACCCTCTAGCAATGTTGTCAGAGGTTTGGATTCCTGAACAAGACCAGTCTGAAAGAGCTGTGTGTGTGCATTGCTAATTCTTTACAAAGATTACAGCTCTTTGATTCCCAAGGCTATTTCTTGTTCTGACTCCCCTGTTTCTTTCCACCTCATGTAACTTCACTCTTCAGCCTCAAATCCCTGTGCCCAGGCATGAGCCAGTCTACTGAAATATGGGCAACTGTCTTGGCATGCATGGGCAATCAGATGTTTGAAGAAAATTGATGAATACCCATGTGTCCAAGAGATCCATGGGGCTTAGGGAATTAAAAGGCTTATTCTTGTGGTTAAACACTGGGAATGCCATCTCATTCCCGTGCACTGATTTCTCTATTATCAGCTGGTAAGCCACAAGCAGATCCCTTGTTCATCTGCCAGGATGCAAACTAGCCCTTCTTTCAAGTCCCACTTTTGTTCTCAGGCTTAGGAATGCTGCAGTTATTCCAAAAGGAATCTGGCTGGCACAGTTAATTGGACTTATTAGGTCATAATTACAGTATCAGAGCATCAGCCTGCATTTTTCTGGATGTGATTATTGGCGCTTCCTAATGTATATCTTTGGGTCCTGATGCCACCATTTAGGATCCAATGGTTGAACTGATAGAAAACTAGCATATAGACAACTAGGCTGAATGCTTCCCTGAGCCCTAAGTCTATGAATAAACTGTGTCCTTAGGAAGGAGTTTTGGGAAAGCAATTGATAATCATAAATACTAATGTATATTGAGTACTTGCTATGTGCCTGGCACTATGCTTGCATTATCTCATTTATATTTTTTTACTTTGTTTTCTAAAAAATTTTATTGAAGTATAGTTTATTTAAAATGCTGTTTCAGGTGTATAGCAAAGTGACTGATATACATATATATATATATTCTTTTTTTTTACATTCTCTTCCATTATAGGTTATTACAGAATATTGAGTAAAGTTCCCTGTGCTCTTCAGTAGGTCCTTGTTGATTGTTATCTACAGTAGTGTGTATATTTTAATCCCAAACTCCTAATTTATCCTTCCTCCTCCCCTTTCCCCTTCGGTAACCATAAGTGTGTTTTCTTTGTCTGTGAGTCTATTTCTGTTTGCTAATAACTTCATTTCTATCATTTTTTTAGATTTCACATATAAGTGATATATTCACAACACACAACAAGCGGAGGTACTATTATTAATATCCCACATTTACAGATGAGCAAACTGAGGCTCAGGGTGGGTAAGGTAACTTACCCAAGATTACACAGCTAGTAAACACAGAATTGGACTTTACTCCCATGTCTGTTTTGATTCAGAACATATGCTCTTAACTAGTACACTACATTTTCTCTTCTTGAAAAGCGTCTGTCTGCTCCTTGCTTCGCTAGCGAGAGCTCATCTGATTTTAATTTGTTAGAAACTAAAACGCAGTAGAATAAACAGATGTTTCCTTTCTGATGAAGTGATGGATTTTATTGTTCTATTTTACATGTCACTAATGGGTTTGAGGCAGATTGTGGAAATTTGTAGGTCACACATCAAAAGTATTTATTGGGCATCTATCATGAGCCAGCACATGTTGGGTGATTCAAAGACGTGTAAGAAACAGGTATTACCATCAAGAAGTGTCTTACCAGAGAAATAAGGCTAACCCACAGGAACCCCTCCGAGAACATATACACATGTATGTATAAAAAATAATACTCCAGGACTTCCCTGGTGGCGCAGTGGTTAAGAATCCGCCTGCCAGTGCAGGGGACACGGGTTCAAGCCCTGGTCCGGGAAGATCCCACATGCCGCGGAGCAACTAAGCCCATGCGCCACAACTACTGAGCCTGCACTCTAGAACCCACAAGCCACAACTACTGAGCCTACATGCTGCAACTACTGAAGCCTGTGTGCCTAGAGCCTGTGCTCCGCAACAAGAGGAGCCACCACAATGAGAAGCCTGCGCACCGCAGTGAAGAGTAGCCCCCGCTCGCCGCAACTAGAGAAAGCCCGCGTGCAGCAGCGAAGACCCAATGCAGCCTAAAATTAATTAATTAATAAAAAAAATAATAATACGCCAGTTCAGGTGACATCTCTAAGTGCTATGGGAGACAGTGAGGTGTTAATAGAAAGGACACAGGCCTAAGAGCCAAAAGGTGTTGTTTTAGGAACAGTCATGCAATGTTAACTTTTCATATTAATTTTAAAGTAAAGTGGGCTTACCTGGGTCATTCTGGGTTTCTTGATTAGAAGCAGAAGACAAGAAATAATCAGGAAGTCTTCATGGAAGGGCGGGTCGCATTCGAATTGGTAGGGAGGAGGGAGGAGACTCCAGGTCCCGGGAAGAATCAGGAAGGGACAGAAAGAGTTATGGCAAAGAGAGGAAAATGAGCCCGGAGTGTTGATGGGCCAGCAGAGAAGAGACACTTAAATGCTTTACGGGGCACAACCCACGATTAGACACAGGGAAAATCAGGGACCAATGGACTGATGGATTGATTTTTATTGTGGTAAAATACACATCACATAAAATTTACCATTTTAACCATTTTAAAGTCTACAATTCAGTGACATGAGTACATTCACAATGTTGTGCAACCATCACTACTATCTTATTCCAGAATTTTTTCACCATTCCAAGTGGGAACCCCATACCCATTAAGCAGTCCCTCCTCATTCCCCCCCTCTCCTCAGCCCCTGGCAATGACTAATCTCCCTTTGTATCTATGGATTGGCCTATTCTGAATATTTCATATAAAGGGAATCACACAATATGTGGCCTTTTGTGTCTGGCTTCTTTCACTTAGCATATTTTTAAGGTTCATCCATGTTATAGTATGTATCAGAAGTTTTCTCCTTTTTATGGCTGCATAATATTCCATTGTGTATATGTGTGTGTGTGTGTGTGTGTGTATACCACATTTTGTTTATTCATTCATCTGTAGGTAGACATTCGGATTGTCTACACCTTTTGGCTATTATGAATATAGCTTTCGTGAAGGCTGGTATATAAATGTTTGTTTGAGCTCTAGCTTTCAGTTCTTTTGTGTATATAACAAATAGTGGAATTACTGGGTCATACGATAAACCTATGTTTAATTTATTGAGGAAATGGCATGCTTTTCATGGAAATCTAGCATAGTGGTTTAAAACAAAGGTTTTGAAGTTTGAGTTGAATCCTAGCTGTGCTATTTACTAGTTGTATGGTTTCGAGCGAGTGATGTAACCTCTGAGCCTCAGTCTTCGCATCTGCTGAATATGGTTGCTTGGGGGGTTACATGGCATATACATGCAAAGCACTTAGCACAGTGCCTGGCACACAGTAAGCACTAAATACATGGCAGCTACTAGGAATACCCTATATAAGTCTCACGCTAAATGTGATGTATAGTCAATAGCACAGATAAGTAGAGGCACAGCCCTTTTATTGACTTTGCCACTTACCCGTGCACCCCCTTGTAGAACTCTGGAAGTGATCTTAATCTCCAGAGAAATGAGGTATGTTGGTTTCTTAACACCTCAATTTTTAACTATGTAAATTGTGTGTATACATGTACAGATATGCACACACACATACATACACATATACATATTAATTTTTCTACTCAGAAAGTTTCTTTAAAATGTCAAAAGCCTGTGTGTTTTTTATATAAGACACTGTCCAAGAAGAGACAGTGTACTAGTTAAGAGCATGTGTTCTGAATCAAACAGATGTGGGACTAAATTCCAATTCCGTGTTTCCTAGCTGTGCAATCTTGGGCAAGTTACCTCACCCCTCTGAGCCTCAATTTCCTCATCTGTAAACATGGGGATATTAATAGTACCTACATTTGTTGGTTTGTTATGAATGTTAAGTGAGATCACGCAAGCATAGTGCTTGCCACACAGCAAGTTCTCAACCCTCTGTCTGTTGCTGCAGAAATACCCATGACATTGCCCTTCCCTGCTTTCCCACACCCTCCAAGCCATCGATGTGGCCCATGGGAGTTAAAGAGTCAAGGGACTTTAGCCAGATTCGAAAGAATATCAAATGATCATAAAGATTCTTTCCAAATGAAATGAAATTACACCATAACAAAAGCAGCTCAAGACTCTATAATCTCAAATGTATCTTTTGAATTTCCTGCTTATGATTAGTCTCTTGGCTGGAAGCTGTATTTTTCTAAGAGGGATTAATGTTCCACCTACACAAAACAGAATCATATAGTATTTGTGCTGAAAGGGGAAGGGGCAGTGAAAGTAATTAACATCCATTGTACACTGTGCACTCAGTTTGTCTTATTCGATCTGTGTAACAACCCTGTTGTGAGCTAAGTATCCATATTCCCACGTTGCAGCTGCGGAAACGAGCTCAGAAGCAACTTGCCCAGAACTAGTAAGTGTTATAAACCAAGATTTGAACCCAGATCTCTCTGAAGGCTTCAATTTACTATACCACACTTGCTTTAAAGAATGTCTGAGATCTTGTTTTGCTGTTGGTGAAGCAGAAACCAAGAGAGGTAAAGTGAGTTACCCAAATTCACTTAAGCCAGTTAATAGTAAAGAAGGGACTAGAAACCAGTTCCAAGAATGCCAGCTCACGTTACTTTTTTGACTCTAAATGAATGAATAATGTAGTGGCTCATCAGTTAAAAAATGATTAGAAGATTGGAGGGAATCTGAAAATAAGTTTCATCTGTACCTTAATTACTCCCATTTCATGTTTCACAGGCTTTATTGAAAAACTGTTTTGTCCAGTTAGAAATAAACCAGTGACCTGTGTTCCCAGATGCCTGTGTGCCCACTGCATTTGCTACTTGATATTCAAAAGTAGATATGCAAATGTGGGCAGTCCACTGATTTCAGTTCTATTTTATAAACATGTATTAACCACTGTGGTGGTTAATTTTATGTGTCAACTTGGCTAGGCTATGGTGCCCACATATTTGCTCAAACACCAGTCTAGATATTGCTATGAAGGTATTTTTTAGACATGATTACATTTAAATCAATAAACTTTGAGTAAAGCATACTACCCTCCATAATGTGGGTGGGCCTCATCCAATCAGTTGAAGGGCTTAAGAGGAAAAGACTGAGATCTCCTAAGGAAGAAGAAATTCTGCCTCCAGACTGCCTTTGGACTTGAGACTGTAACATCAACTCTTCCCTGAGTTTTCACCCTGACAGCCTGCCCTGCATATTTCAGACTTGCCAGTCCCCATTGTATGAGCCAGTTCCTTTAAATATGTACAGACAGGGCTTCCCCGGTGGCACAGTGGTTGAGAGTCTGCCTGCCGATGCAGGGGACACGGGTTCGTGCCCCGGTCTGGGAAGATCCCACATGCCGCGGAGCGACTGGGCCCGTGAGCCATGGCCGCTGAGCCTGCGCGTCCGGAGCCTGTGCTCCGCAACGGGAGAGGCCACAGCAGTGAGAGGCCCATGTACCGCAAAAAAAAAAAAAATGTACAGGCATATGTACAGATGTACATGCATGCATACATACAGTAAACACACACACATCCTCATAGTTCTGTTTCTCTGGAGAACCTTAACTAATACAGCCACCTACTAACATACCAGGCCCAGTACTAGGCTCTGGGAAGATAGAGAAGAGATCTCTGTACAAAGAGATTTGTACAATGTGGCAAAATATGGCAAAGCACATTGACAAAGGTAGGACAAGGTAGGAAAATAAAGCCACAAGAAGAGTACACAGGTGTATTTCCTGCTGCCCTTTACACCTGCTAATAATGCTCATGGCACTCAGACTTTGTCTGTAAATGGACAATATACTTAATTCTGAAGGAGAAAGCTTGCCACCAGGCAAAAATAGATTCTGCTTCTCTCTTTAGGCTATTGTTTAAATCTATTGATTGAATTTATTAATTCAGTAAACATGTATTGAATCTTGGCTTTCTACCTGGTGTATAATGACAAAGTGGTGACGATCTAAGAAGTCTCAGTGTTGCCAGGGCTTTTTCCCTAATATTGTCCTAATCTCTGGAGCCCAGGTTAGGTATGGAGAAGTTGCTTGATGTCACTGTGCAGTGAAAACCGGGCACATGGATGCTCCTGGTCAGCGCATTTGTCTCTCTGACAACTTGATTTGAGCCAAACTAGACAGTGCATCTATGGGCTGGGACAGTAAGCTGTCCCCCGGCTCCCACCTCCTGGTTTTCAGGACTGCCTCTTCAGTTTTCAGGCTCTATCAGTGCCTAACTTGCACGTAACACCCATCAGAAAGGCTGGCCTGGTATTTTAGGGAAGACCTATGTCCTTAAAATGTGCTGAATTCCACTTATGCCCCAAAACGCAAGCTCTTCTCTCACTCCCTGCACTGGAGTCATTTACAGCCTTGGGGGAGAGAAGACTAATGAATGTCCATAAAATACTTGGAGAACCATGCAAGGTAGCATGTGAATATTTTCAAAAGTTTGTCTTCTCCCCAGTATCTGAGCCAGTACCAGTCTTATAGAACTTAAGTGAATGTGTCTCACTGGCTAAAGTGTGAGCTCCCCAAAGGCAGGCTTTGTCCCATTCCGCTTTGTATCCATACAATTTTAGACCCGACTTTCTCTGCTCAGATCTTTAATGTGAGTGTTCCTCAGGCCTTTTCCCAAGGACCTCTTCTCACCATGCACAATGTCATTCCTGCACAATTATATCTTTCAGCCCAAATCTTTCCAAGCTCTAAGGACATATATAGCTGACTACTTAGATATGTCACCCTGGCTTTCACAGTTTCCTTAAATTCAGTGTGTCCAAAACAGAACTCATTCTCTACACACACACACATATTGGTCCTATTCCATGCTTCCCCATCTCAGCAAATAGCACCACCATCCTCCCTGTTGCTCAAGCTGAAGGAGTCACCTTTGACTCCTCCATCTCCCACATCTCATCATTCACCTTCATCCGTCCATTCACCAGTTCGGAAACCTAAATTCCTTTCCTAAAATCCTTTCTTATCGAAAACTTCAAACATATACAAAATAGAATAGTACAGTGAAACTCCTCCCATGTACCAAGTGCTCAGCTTCAGATTGACCAATTCAGACACTCTTGTTTCATCTATCCCCACTTCTCACTCTCAATTATATTGAAACAAATTCCAGAGATCATTTGACTTCATCTGTATTTCATTATGTATTTCTTAAAAATAAGTCACGAAAACATCCAAAATCCCATTATCATACCAAAAACAAAATGAACAATAATTCCATAATATAATCAAATAGCCAGTCAGTGTTCATATTTTCTCATTGTTTTGCTTCCTTACACTTGAGTGTCCAAATAAAGCCCCTACATTATGATTAGGTAGTAAGTCTCTTAAGTCACCTTTTCCTGTAACAGTTGCCCACGGTTTTGATTTGTTGGTTGCCGTTTCCTGCATTTGCTCTTGCATTATTGTAAAGCATTGGTAGTTAGATCTAGACACTTGATCAGATTCTTTCTCTCTCTCCCTCCCTCCCTCTCTCTCATCTCTACCTCTATCTCTATCTCTGTCTTCCCTCTTTGTCTCTTTCTCCCCCTCCCTTCCTCTCTCTCCAAGACTGTTTCATCATATTTCATCAGGTCGTATTTTATCCTTCCCATCAGGAGGTGTAAAATGTCTGCAATATATGCTTGTTTCTCTGGGATGTCAGCAGTTGTTGATATGCATTGCCTCAATCCTTTACCTCATAGGGGCTTGCAAATGTTGATTCTGTAATTCCATCTTTTATTTTAGGGGAAACATTCCTTCACTAATTCTTATGGTTACCCTGAGTTATAGTTCATTTAGTAAAGGCAGGATAAATGCTTGGTTCCACCACCACTCCCCCCCATTTATTTTTCTACCAATTTAAAAAATACTTAATTCTCTAGCATCCTCCAAAGGTGACTAGTGAGGGGTTTTTGTTTGGGGGTCTGGAGGAGAGTACCATTATGAACTCATGGAGTTTTAAATATTTTAAGCATTTCATTCACTGCAGTTATCATTATTGATATACAAATCATCACTTACTTGGCCAGTGGAAGTGTATTCAGATTGGCTTTTGAGTCCTTTTGAGTACCCTAATAGTATTTTTAACAGCTTTACTGAGGTATGATTGACATACAGTAAACTGCATATATTTAAAGTGTACATTTTAAGTTTAGACATATGTATACAACCGTAAAAACATACCCCACAGTCAAGATAATGAACACATTCATCATCCCCAAACGTTTCCTCATGCCCCTTTGTAATCCCTCCCCTCACACTTTTGCATCACCCCCTGTCCCTGGACAATAACGAATCTGCTTTCTGTCACTATAAATTAATTTTCATTTTCCAGAATTCTATGTAAATGGAAATAAAGAATATAAATGCTTTCTTACTGGCTTCTTTTACTTAGCATATTTATTTTTTATATTCATTTATGGTATTGACTCTATTATAGTCCCTTCGGAGATACGTGATTTGCAAATATTTCCTCTCAGTCTGGAGCTTGTCTTTATATTCTCTTAAGAATATCTTTCAAACAGTAGAAGTTTTTAATTTGGATGAAGTCCAATTTCTCAATTTTTTCTTCTTTACATCAAGCTTTTGGTGTTGTATCTAAGAAATCTTTGCCTAACCTAAAATCTTTGTCATAAAGATTTTCTCCTCTGTTTCTACTGAAAATTTTAAAGTTTGGGCTTAAATTTAGATCTGCAATCCATTTTAAGTTAATGTTTGTATATGGTGTGAGGTACGGATCAAGGTCCTTTCCTTTCTCCTTCCTTCCTTCCTTCCTTCCTTCCTTCCTCTCTCTCTCTCTTTCTTTCTTTCTTTCTTTCTTTCTTCCTTTCTTCCTTTCTTTTCTTTTGCATAGGATATCCAGTTGTTGCAGTACCATTTGTTAAAATCTATCCTTTATTTACTGAATTGCCTTTGCCATTTTGTTGAAAATTAATCGGCCATATATGTGTGGGTCTATTTCTGGACTCTCTATTTTGTTTCATTGGTCCCAATAACACACTGTATTGATTGCTGTAGCTTCATAATAATACTTTCAAAAGTCAAGTCCTGGAAGTCTTAAAGTTTTGTTTTTCTGTTTCAAAGTTGTTTTGGATATTCTAGGTCCTCTGTAGTTCTGTATGCATTTTAAAATGACATTGAATCTATGATGACCAATTGGGTAGAAATCGATTTCTTAACAATGGCTTTCCATTTACTTAGGTCTTCTTTAATTTTCTCTTCAATTAACTTTTCAGTGTACAGGTTTAGCCAATATTTTGTCAGGTTTATTCCTAAATGTCTCATATATTAGATGCTATTATAATTATATTTTAATTTCAATTTTCAGTTGTTTGCTGTTAACATATATACAATTGATGTTTGTATATTGAACTTGTGTCATTAAACATTACTAAACTCACTTAGTTCTAGTTGCTTCTTTCGTAGATATCGTAGTATTTTTACATTGTCATCTGTGAATAAAGACAGTTTTACTTCTTCCTTTCAAATCTGGGTGCCTTTTTCACCCATGCTTTATCAAACTGGCTAGAACCTCCAGCACAATATTGAACAGAAGTGTAAATGTGGACATATTTGCATTGCTCCCAATCTTAGTGGAGAAAGCATTCAGGCTTTCACCATTAGGTATAATGTTACCTATAGGCTTGTTCATAGATGCTCTTTAGCAGACTGAAGAAATTCCCTTCCATTTCTAGTTTGCTTTGGGTTTTTATCAGGAATAGATGTTGAGTTTTGTCAAATTATATTTCTGCATCTATTGAGATAATAATATTTTTCCCTTTTGGTCTACTAATATGATGAATTATATTGATTGACTTTTGAATGTTAAACCACCCTACCATTCCTAGGATAAACTGTACTTGGTCATAATGTACCATTATTTTTACATACTATTGGATTCAATTTCCTAAATTTTTGTTAAGAATTTTTGTGTCTATATTCCCAAAAGATATTAGTCTGTAATGGTAATACTTGATTCATAGGATGAGTTAGGAGGTAGTCCCTCATCTTCAATTTTCTGGCAGAGTTTGCATAGGAATGGTATTTATTCCTTAAAGCTTTGGTAGAAATCACAAGGGAGGCTATCTGGCCTAGGAATTTTCTTTGTGGGGAGGGTTTAACTACAAATTCAATGTTTAACATCAATATAGGACTATTCAGATTATCTATTTCTTCTCAGTGAGCTTTGGTAGGTTGTATATTGCAAAGGACTTACCAAAGGTGTAGTTGAGGCCTTGTTATAGATGGGCTTTCTGAAATGAGTTTTGCATGTCACTTTGCCTGGAAACAAAAAGCAGATGAGTTTCAAAGCCATGAAACAGAATCAGAGACAGAAATACTGGCCCACTCCTTTGCTTGTGGGCTTTGGCTAAGGCCAAAAAGTTTGAATTGGAGTTTAACTTTGCTTACGACATATCATGCTTTTATTTTTATTTTTATTTTTTGGCATGTTTCTTTTTGAAAGTCTGTTCCCACAACCAAGTAGACTACTCGACTAGTTTCTATTTTCTGCATATGAGAAGGGATTAGGGCTGTTTCTCCTAATTTTAGAAATGCAGGCATATGTGACAAGTTAGTTTGTCTTTCTTACCGTGCAAGCAAAATTAAAAACAACTTCTGAAAGGATTTACAGCTTAAAATTACAGCCATAAAATTAGGTAAAAGTAACATGCAGTTCTTGGCAAATGAAGACAGAGATCCTAGTCTTCTATGTACTGGGTTTTGTAATTTGGGGAGGGGTTCCCTCTCATTTTCCTTCTAGTCATGAGGGATGGACTTGCTATGAACCGTTCTATTTCCCTGGTTTAGATCCTCCTCCCCATGTCCTCTTTGCTCATTTCTGAGCAAGCAGAACATCTATACTCTCATCTATATCAGTATGCCTTAGAGACTGTCTATATCATGAGCTAAATATCTAGCTAAAAAATTATAGAAACAACCTGCATTTGTTTCCCATTCTATATCCTTCTGATAGTTGCTACTGCTGGTGAATTCCACATGGACTCACTGTCTGTCTCAACTGAGCATTGGTTAAATTCTCTCTTCCAAGTACAAAAGACAGAAATGGCAGCGTCCTTGATCCTTTGGACTCAGTAATAGATGAGACAGTCCGTCAGGGTATTTCCAGCAAGTCGAATACTCTGTCCTGGAATCCCAGTCCTTCCTATTCCTGTAGGTTCAACTCTTGGAGAACTTATTGACTCTTCCATCCTAACTTAGGCTACCAACTAGAAACCCTAAGGGATTTTTTTTCAACTTGGAATGATTTCCCTAAAAACATCATATTATAAATAAGCCATAAGGCTCTGGGACAGGCCACTAAAGCCCATGACACTGTATGCCTAAAGTCTAGTAGCAAGAATAGGCTCACAGAAAGTAGGACATGAAGCCCCACCATGCTTTACACAGCTGAGGAACCTGAGGATCCACCTGGCCACTCAAAATAATCTTGTATATTTTTATTAGAAACTGTCGCCACAATTTCTCTGAAACAGTCAAAAGGAGAAGCTGTTAGAGTGAGCAATGAATACCATAATGAAACATAAATAGTGCTATTGGAAAAGAGGGAGGGTAAGATTTAAGAAAGGATGTGTGAATGAATGTATTGTATATGAATTATATCTCAATAAAATTGTTACAAAAAAGAGAAAGAAAAGATGTGACTAGGATTTCCAGAGAAATGGATAAGATATGAAAAGCATTCCATGAAAATGGAATAGCTGATAAATAGAACTCAATGAGTAGAATATTGGAGGTGATAGTTTGGCCTACAATGGTGGTTTAGCCTGATTTAAAGGGGCTCTTAAATGTTATGCCTGGATTTAGAAGTTTACAGATAAGAGAGGGTCATGAAAGGTTTTTGAGAGAAGACAGGACATAATCACATCTAAGTTTTAGAAAAGTATCTCTTTACCTTTTCCAATAATACTTCTCACTTTCTTCTTTTGATCATAGTTGTCATTAGGCTTTAAGCTCCTTGAGGGTAATAAAAGTTTCCTAAATATTTGTCTTTCTTTCATTGTGCCCAACACAGTGATAATACATAGCAGGTGTGCATTGAAGTTTGTCCTCAAATCAGTGAAGTAGACTTGGTGTGAGAAAGCCTTGTTCTAGACTTGTCCCTTTCTGGTCGTGTCCCCTCTATTTAAATATGTCTCAGGTTCATTCACTTCTCCTCATCCAACTGCCATAACCCTTGTTCAGGCCACCATCTTCTCTCCAATAGTCTCTCTTTATATATATATATATATATATATATATATATATATATATATATATATAAATTTACTTATTTATTTATTTTTGGCTGCTTTGGGTCTTTGTTCTTGGGTCTTCACTGCTGCACGCGGGCTTTCTCTAGTTGCGGCAAGCAGGGGCTACTCTTCGTTGCAGTGCACGGGGTTCTCATTGCAGTGGCTTCTCTTGTGGCAGAGCTCAGGCTCTAGGCACGCGGGCTTCAGTAGTTGTGGCACACGAGCTCAGTAGTTGTGGCTCGCGGGCTCTAGAGCACAGGCTCAGTCGTTGTGGCGCACGGACTTAGTTGCTCCGCGGTATGTGGGATCTTCCCAGACCTGTGGGAAGGGTCTCAAACCCGTGTCCCCTGCATTGGCAGGCGGATTCTCAACCACTGCGCCACCAGGGAAATCCCTCTCCAACAGTCTCTTAATTGGTCTCCCACCTCACTATTACCCGCTCCTGTCCACTAGCGATACTGCCACTAGAAAAATTTTTCTAAAATATCAATCTGACCATGTTAGTCTCTGCTTAAAATAATTCAGTGACTTCCTGTTGCTCTGACAATTAAACCAAACCTCCTTAACATGACCCACAAGACTCTGCATGAGCAAGTCTTTGCCTGCCTAAACAGCAAAATCTTCTGTCACTCTCCCCTTTACTTTCCTGTTAAAGTCACTCTGGCTTTCTTTAGCTTCTCCTAGCTGCCACGTTCTTTCTCACCATAGGGCATGTGCATTGACTTTTCCCTCTGTCTGGAAGATTCTCTGCCTCACTCCCATCCCTTGACCTAGCTGATGCTTCCTGTTCTTCAGACGTCAGTTTAACTGCACTTTTTGGGGTTTTTTTGGCCACGCCGTTCGGCGTGGAGAATCTTCCCCGACCAGGGATTGAACCCATACCCCCTGCATTGAGAGCATGGAGTCTTAACCACTGGACCACCAGGGAAGTCCCCCTAACTGCACTTTCTTAAATAAACCTTCTCTGATCCCATCAAGGAGGCCAAGTGTCCCTGTTGTACGTTCTCATATCCTTCCATTGGTCTCCTTTGTATCGTATAGCACAATTATAATTAAAAGATTATTATTTACTCTTCCAACATCTGTCTCCTCTACAAGAACATAGAGCAAAGGAGCAAGTCTATTTTGTCTAACAGGGTACTCCCAGGGCATAATCCAGTGCCTGGCACAGAGTAGGCATTCAGTAAATCTTTGTTGAATGAAGAAGTAGTGCTTATATCTTAATGACTTGAACATTGTAAACTTTCAGAGTATCCTGTTTTTCTCCATCACACTTTGCACAATGATTATTCTTCAAATATTTGTGTAAGTATTTATCTGTATCCCATATGAGAATATCAGCTCCATGATGGCAAGTACTATGCTTACTTTTTAATCAATTTATATATATATATATATATATATATATATATTTTTTTTTTGCGGTACGCGGGCCTCTCACTGTTGTGGCCTCTCCCATCGTGGAGCACAGGCTCCGGATGTGCAGGCTCAGCGGCCATGGCTCACGGGCCCAGCCACTCCGCGGCATGTGGGATCTTCCCGGACCGGGGCACGAACCCGTGTCCCCTGCATCGGCAGGCGGACTCTCAACCACTGCGCCACCAGGGAAGCCCAATCAAATTATATTTTACAGACAATAAAATGTGCTGATTATACATGTGTAGTTTCATGAGTTTTGACAAATGTGTACACTCATAAACATCTCTCCAAACAAAATATAGAACACATCCATTATCCCAGGAAGTACTCATGCCCCCAGTCAACCTCACTCTCACAACCCTGCAGAGGTAACCACTGATTTCTGTCATCATATATTCGCTTTGCCTATTCTAGAGCTTCGTATAAGTGGATTCATACTGAATATGCACTTACGTGCATGGCTTCTTTCACTTAACATAGTATCTGTGATATTCATCCATGCAGTTACATGTATCAATACTTTGTTCATTTTTTAAATTCATGAATAGTATTCCATTGTACAAATATACCACAGTTTGTTTATCTACTCACCTATTGATGGAAGTCTGGGCTCTTCTCACTTTGGGATTATTACGAATAAAACTGCTATGAACTTTCATGAAAAAGTCATATTCAATTTTTTTATCATCCTACCCCTAGCACCTAGCACAGTGCCTCATACACAGCAGGTACACAATACACATTTGTTGAGTAAATGAATGAATCTAATCCTTCCAATGTTAGTGATAACTGTACCTTTCCTTCCTGCTTTAGAAACCATATTAGAAGGCAGAGAAGTTAGAGTGACTCAATTACAGAAGGAAATGTGAATACCCTCTTAATATGTTTAAAAGTAAGTTGCAGAGTTTGTACTTTAAAATGTTATTACTAACAATTACTTTTGACACTCCTCACATCTGAACTTGTCACACAGGTGTGTCATGATGCTACTTGTAGGATTTCCGGATAAAATATAAGATGCCCAGTTAAATTTGAATTACAGGTAAACAACAAATAGATTTTTAGTGTAAGTATGTCCCAAATATTGCATGGAACATATTTATGCTAATTGGGGACATACGTATAAGACAATATGCTAATTGGGATATACTTATTGTTTTTCTGAAATTCAAATTTAACTCAGCATCCTGGATTTTTATTTGTTAAAACTGGCTACCCTAACTACATGTGAACTGTGTGACCTCTGGTCCTCAGGCCCCTTCCAGCTTTAAAGCTCAAAGATTCCTCACTTTCTCCCAGTCTCTTTCTCACATATTTTTCTCATATATCCTTCAGAAATGTTGTTCTACGAACATTATGGACAAGATTTAGTTTTTCTGTTTGTGTGTCTTAAACATTTGCTTGGTGAATTCACTTTAAGGTCTAGCTGGACAGTACATCCCTTCAGGCCCTGGTTCATTCTGGCTGGCTAGGGCTTTTCCAAGTGAAATCCAAAATGCTTGTTCCTCTCACCACCCCCTGAGCCCATCTGTTGCGTTTGTGTACGTGTGTGAACACAGTTGGACAGACGGAGGGAAATGCCTTCCTGAACTACTCATCAATGTCTGGTGTCAGCTTCATCCTTAAAATAAAGTGTGGGTGACAAGTCTCACCTTGTAGGGAGCCAGCTCGTACAGATCCATTCCTTCTCTTCCCAGAGCCTTTCATTCATAAACTCATAGGGAACTGTTCTTAAAAGGCAAATGCACATTAAACGTGGGAGAAGACTAAGGTTGGTTTAGCGTGTGTGTGTGTGTGTGTGTGTTTAAATTTCAATGAATAGGTTTTGCTTTGGAATTGCTCAAAGTAAAGCCAGACTCTCTGTATTATTATCACAAAGTACAGAAACCTAGGATGATGCTACAGGGGGCCAGGCTTAATGGAAGGGCACTAAGATTTTGAGTCAAACTTGGGTCTGAATTTGTGCCACTCCCTAGCTATATGACCTTGAGTAGGCAAACTAGTAAACCCCTTCAAGCTTCAGTTTTCTCATCTGTGAAATGATGGCGGTAATAGTGCCTACCACACAGTGCAGTTGGGACAGTTCTGTGATACAGCAAAAGTGAAGTACTTAGCCAGGCACATAGCAGATGCTCCATGAGTGGTACCCATTATTATGAATGTGGCCCCAGGACTAGTTCTGATACAGCCAAAGAGGCCTCTCTCGGTTTTTGGACCCTGAGGCAACCAGCAGGGAATGAAGATTTTAAAAGGGCACCTCAGCATCTTGTATTATTTTTCATTTTAGAAGTTTACCTGTGCACTGAAAAGAAAGGCCCTGTCTTTGAGTCTTCACTACTGCCAAGTAATACCAACTCTGAGACTCAGGTTTAAATTTTTTTTTAATCTGGAAAATTTATATATAAATGTTCCTTGTTTCAAAAGTAGTTGTGAGAATTATATCTATAGGATGGTTGTTTAGAAAGTGTACAAACAATGCAAGTTATGGTAAGTGTACAAACAATGTAAGTTATGGTAAAGTCAGTAAACCCATCTTGATAAAAAAAGCAAAAGAATAAAAAGACACCTCCCAGGGCTTCCCTGGTGGCGCAGTGGTTGAGAGTCCGCCTGCCGATGCAGGGGACGCGGGTTCGTGCCCCGGTCTGGGAGGATCCCACATGCCGCGGAGCGGCTGGGCTCGTGAGCCATGGCCGCTGGGCCTGCGCGTCCGGAGCCTGTGCTCCGCAGTGGGAGAGGCCACATCAGTGAGAGGCCCGTGTACCGCAAAAATAAATAAATAAATAAATAAAAAGACACCTCCCAACACTCATCTTTCTCTTCCTGACTTCCCAAGTTCAAGCTGATTCCTGGAATTGGTGGCAGTGGGTTTAGTGGGGGGGGGGGGGAAAGGCAGAGAATGAGGATAGCCGGTTTCTTATCCCAACTCTGATACTTAACTTCCTATGGTGAGGAAGTCACTAACAGCTGAGCCTTCATTTCCTCATCTTTAAAATGCAAATCAGTCATCCAGTGATCACCTAGTAGGCAGGCACAGTACTAGATAATTCCAGCTAACATATATTGAGCATACTATATGTGGCAAGCACTTTGCTAGGGGCATTACCTTTAACCTCCCAAAACCCAATGAGCTAAAATATTATTATCCCTATTTTATAGTTGAGGAAATTGAGGCTTAGAGGGTTTAAACTGATTTGCTTTATAGCGAACAAACCAACATCACCTCAGAGGAACTTACTGTCTAGGGGGATAGGTGAAGATATAAAGAAAGCATTGTAATATTGTGTATGTGTGTATGTTGCTGCATATACCTGTACCTCTAAAACACCTATGTCAGATTTGTGGTAGAGAATCAAATGAGATTTGGTGTGAAAGGTGTTTTGAAGAAATCTGACAGTGTTAAAATAGAGCTTTACCATGAGTTATTCACCATTTCAGAGAATCACTGCACTCATAGCAGCTCCATCTGTGGTACTTGAGTCAGCAATACCACATTCCAGAATCATTCTGCTTCAGCAGACTGTAGCATTCCTGGTGATTCTGCATCAAGCTGCTAGCCTCTGATGACTTCATTACATCTTCTTTTTTTTTGATTAATTAACTTATTTATTTTATTTATTTTTGGCTGTGTTGGGTCTTCGTTGCTGCACGCGGGCATTCTCTAGTCGTTGTGAGCAGGGGCTACTCTTCGTTGTGGTAGTCAGGCTTCTCTCTGCGGTGGCTTCTCTTGTTGCAGAGCACGGGCTCTAGGTGCGCAGGCTTCAGTAGTTGTTGCATGCGGGCTCAGTAGTTGTGGCTCATGGACTCTAGAGCCCAGGCTCAGTAGTCGTGGCACATGGACGCGCCATGCATGCATGCTCCACGGCATATGGGATCCAGGGCTCCACGGACCAGGGCTCCAACCCGTGTCCCCTGCATTGGCAGGTGGATTCTTAACCGCTGCGCCACCAGCAAAGTCCCTACATCTAATAGAGCCATGTATGAGTATTTACATATTAAAATAGATATTGTTTCATTATGAACTACTTTTGTTTTTTCTTTGCAATACAATTATGGCATAATAAGTGCTTTTTTTTTTTTTTTTTTTTTTGGCCACACTACGGGGCTTGCGGGATCTTAGTTCCCCGGATCGAAACCAGGCCCCCTGCAGTGGAAGCACAGAGTCCTAACCACTGGATATGCATTGCATACATATACATGGAAGGGAGAAAGCATTCCAGCGTGGGAATGACACCAGTGATGTGGCCTGGTTTAGCAACGGTTAGCGTGTCCCCAGACAAGCCAGGATAGGTCAGAGACTTCCTCTGTTCTTGGTCTTGCCATGTTCCCTGGAAGCCACTCCTTTTATCCCTGCCCTCCCCCCGGCCCCCTCCCCCGCCCAGTGTAATTGAAGACTCCTGGGGGAACTGCCAGGACCAGCATTACAGGAAATTGCCTTGTGGCCAGTGGGGCTTCTCTGGTTACTTTCCTCAGTGACAGAAGACAGTGATGGCTTCCTGTCTGTTAGCTGGGTGTCTTTGCCTCCTTGTTATGCCAAGTTCCCAAGAAACCTCAGCTTGTGCTCCTTATATTTTTGTTCAGCTCCTGTTATTGGGATTTTTTCCCCCTGTCTTATCCAGCTCCCTGCCTCCAGCCTCCTTGCTCCATGCTAGAGATCTGGAAACTTTTGGTCCATGATGGACAAATTTTATGGGACACCTAAAGGGCATTGTTTCGAATTAGGCCATAGCTCCAAACAGATACCAGTTTGGCAATGCCTGTTGAGTCCTCTCCCTTGAAGGTGATGAATTTATCATCCGGAAACAGACTGGTGTTTTTTCTCCTTACTAATTATACGTGTTCATTGAAGACTGCTTGGAGAATACAGAACTATATGGAAAAGCAAATAGAAATTATCCATTATCCTGAGAAATATAGCACTCAACATTAGACAAAGGGGGCACAGCACTGGTGAGGATTAAATTCAATGCTGCTCTGCCTCCCTGTTCTCTATTCCATTCCAGCCCCCAGCTTTCACCTTCCACAGCACCTCTTGATCTCACCCTTATGAAAACTTGCCTGTCCTGTATACCATAAAGTGGAGGGCAAACTGGAAACTGTACAAAAGCACTTACCATGTCAAAGGCATATAAGAGAGATAAAATATCTTTCATATCAAGAAGGTGTTTGGAATCTAAAATAGCAATATTTTGTCATAGCTCTGCCATCACTACCTTATTACCGAGGTGTTGTGGTGATAAAGGGTTGTGGGAATGTCTAAAGAGATAAGAGACCATCTGAGAAATTCACAGGGCTCCCTGGGAATTAGGAAAAGGTTCACAGTACAAAGAGGCAAGAATGATTAAGTGTGAGGCTGGCTCATAAATATGCCTTTCTCTTTTGAACAAAACAGCCAACATTAAACAAAAAAGTTGGATGATACTAAATCCATCCCAGAGATAAAGTTCTTATTACAGATAATAGTTAGAATTTATGTGTTGCTGTTTTCCCAAGGTGGGTAGGGTCAGAATGGCAGTTTCCTCATTTTTGAGTCTGCATTGAGACAGAAGACTTAGAAAACACTAAGGCATAAGGGTTAAGGTCAAGGCTTGGGAGTTAGACCTGTGTTCAAATCCCAGCTCCGTGAGGTCATCAAGCATTTTTCACATGCCATCCACTGTTTTAGACATTGGGGATGCAGTGTTGGACAGCACAGATAAGGTCCCTACTTACATGGAGCTTACATTCTAACGGGGCGGGGGGGAGACAGAATGTTTAATGTTGAAAAGGTAACATAGTGCTATGATAGGAAGTAACTGGGGGCTACTTTAGGTTGAGTGGTCAGGAAAGGCCTCTCTGAGAATAGACAATTGAACTGAGACTAGGGTGATAAAAAGAGGCCAGTGATCAAAAACATCTAGGGGAAGAGCATTCCAGGCAGAAGTAACAGCTGGGGCAAAGGCCCTGAGGCAGGAACAGGCTTAAGTGTTTAAAGAATAGCATGAATACCAGTGTGATTGAAGCAGAGTGAGCCAGGGAGAGAGTGAGGAGAACAGGTTGGAGAGGGTCAGCACATGTCAGGTCATGCGGGGGACTTTGGAGAAGTTCACCTTGTTATAATCATCATCATAAAACAGAGAAGGTGGGAGTTCCCTGGCAGTCCAGGGATTAAGATTCGGCGCTTTCATTGCCGGGGTCCTGGTTCGTTCCCTGGCTGGGGAACTAGGATCCTGCAGGCCACGCAGTGCGGTTCCCCCCCAAAAAAAAGCAGAGAAGGGAAAAGGAAGTTGGATTGGAGAGTTTAGGGAATAGTGTACAGTATCACCTGAGAAACTTGGATCTGACTAACTGGGCACAGGGGTTTGAATGCTGTGCTGAAAGTGGGACCCTGAGGAGAACAATTCTGAGGGCAGAGTACAGGGTGGCTATTTTCATCTATCATTACATTTCTGGCACTTGAATTTCTCTCAGGTTCTCTGCTACAGTTGCTGCTTTCTCAATGAGTGCAAATATATAAGTCCAGCGGGGCTTAGGGATACAGCTAGAGTCTATTTCCAGCCCCATGTAAAGAAATGCTCTTGTATTTTGTGGCTGGAATTTCTACCTATGTGGGGAGACGTCACAGTTCCCCAACCAGCTACCAAGCTGGCTATATAGTGAGGTATAGACCTGACCTAAAAGGGTGCTAGCTTAAGATGGCTTTTTATTTCATGGGACTCATGACACCGCCAAGCTGCTCTGATTTATTTTGTTAGGAGGAGTGTGGCTAAGGGGTATGCTTCCTGGGCAGCATTGCTTCTTGCTTCACATGGTTCCCTAACTTTTTTCTTTTTTTCTTGTTTTTAATAGGGAGAGAAGAAGCCCTATGGAAAGCCATGTGGAGGCCAAGACTGCATTGGGGGCTGTAAATGCTCTCCTGAGAAAGGAGCCCGAGTAAGTTGCTTCCTTCATTGTTGAAAGACAGATAGTCACAGGAGCCGATATCTGAAGTGTGTGTGTTTTCTTTAGAATTAAACTGCTTAGAATTTTCTCTTATGACCTCATGGAACAAGCAAAGTGATGAAGACCAGCTGGAAGGAGCTTTGCTGACTAATGATAGGCAGAACTAGATTAGTCAAAGTCTCTGACGGACCGGGAAGAGGTTTCTTTCATTGACTCAATAGCGAAGTTTCCTCAGAGTTTCATCTGGGGTATTTCCAAAAGGCAATTAAGTTGTGCAGAACCAGATTATGATATGTTTGTAGATGCACATCAATTTTCATAGCTCATTTACAGATAGGTTCTTCCCTACCACTCTGGGGGCAAGTGGTCCAATCGTTATCTACAGACTAGGGATGTGCTTCATCCAAAATCAAGGGTAGCCATAAAGTCCAGAAATATAGGTGACTATAAAGAATGATTTATAGATATTATATTAAGGCATAGGACACGTTTCAAAACATTAAGTGATTTATTCAATGTATTGTCCTTTAATAGCCATGACCAGTTCAAATTGTTGTGCAAATTGCAATGAACACAGTGCCTTGATACAGCATTTCTATCAATCCTCATATATGCATATGTGATGTGTTGCCCCAGATGATTTGTATTTTTGATTTGCACTGAAGAAACCTGCATCTTTAGTATAACTCAGCAAAAGTATTCAAGGGGGGGGATCAATCCATAAAAAAAATAAAATCCTATCTGCGTTTTCAAAATTTATGGCCACCCTGTAGAATTGAGATCTTCCGACTTGCAGCATTGTATTTACACTCTCATCACATTCAAACCAGCCTAAGAGCTTACATTGTCAAAGGAAGGTAGCATAAATAGGTCAACCAAACCCTTAAAAACATAGCCGAACAGGGAACAGAGTGACCACTCTACCTCCTCTTTCATTATTTTCCATTTGCAGTACAGTGAAATGTCAAACTATGCCAGAATTTGAAGGAAAAGTATAAAAAGCCATCTCTTCATCAAAAGGGACCAGACATATTATACATTAAAGGCAGAGACTTAGGGAATCATAAAATATTAGAAAGCGAAGGTATCTTTGTGAGCTTCTCGTCTTATCCACAGATGGTAGAGGAAACAGTCTCTGAGAAGGAAAATGACTTCCCAGGTCACACAGCAGATTGATGACAGATTCAGGCTATTACCTGGGTCTTTTGATTTCTCGCCTATTTACTTTACCCACTGCTGTCTCCCAGGGAAGTCGTGTTCACTACAGCCAGCGAGGCCCACGTTCTTCCTCTGATCTATATCTAGGCAACACTTTAGAAAAAAAATAATTCTACAACAAATATATGAATATGTTCTTAAACAACAGCAAGCAACACAGACAATGCAAAAGTCTCCCTTGATGTTCTCTCGGTCCCACTATTGTCTTTCTGGTCTTTTTCTGTGCATGATCAAAGGTAGGTATGAATATGTATAACAATAGTTTCATTTTCTGGGTTTTTTTTCCCAAACTATAATCATAAGTATACTATGCCGTTTTGGGTTGGTTTGTTTGGTCACATAATATGTCCTTAAGATCTTTTCCTCCACCCCAAAGTTTAATCTAGCCATTTGCCTTTTGATGACCACATAGTTTGTTTCCAAATTTTTGCTATTTTGAAAAATGGAAGTGCTACAGTAGAAATCCTTGAACAGTCGTCCTTGTACTCATTTCTAGTGTTGACGCTAAGGATACGAATTACCAGATGTAAGGGTAATGGGCACTTTTAATTTTAAAAGCCAATGACCAATTACCCCACAGAGTATCTATTCAAATTTATTTACATCAGCATTGTTGTACAAGAGTGCCCATGTTTCTATACCCTTGCCATCACTTGATATTTTTGTTAATATGGGTGAAAATCATCTCAATTCCCAGACTACATGTAAGTTTAAGCATCTTTTCACATATTCATTGCAGGTTTGTATTTCCTCCGTGAATTTCCTGGACATATCCTCTCCCCACTTTCCTAAGGGGTGATTCTTATTGATTTACTTTACCCCTGCAAAGATACAGCAAGTAAAAATGGCCCAAGTGGAAGCAGATGAGATTTGAAGTTTGACACAAAAGGGCATTTCCTGATGGAGCATGAGAGACCCAGCAGCCAGGGAACTGAGAAACAACTCTGAACTGTTTGTGGGGCTGGGGAGCCTTTAAAACTAGAAATTCTTGTATATTCTGAACAGAGGTCAGTCCTACACCAGGCAAACATGCCTACGATGACCTCATTGTTTCACCCCTGGCTGAGATTTTGATCTTTGAAGATAGAAGGCGGTAGATTTCCTCTGTGAGGAGCTCTCATTTGGATTCCAAACATCTGGAGCCCTAATCTGGCTTCTCCTTTGAAAACATGAGTGGTTGAAGGGTCGTGGGATGGAGAAAAATAGAATATCACCGCACAGATTTTTTTCGTCAATATTTAAAAGACTCGGTGTCCACACAGTCAGATATGCTCCTAAAACTTTATTTGTGAAGCCTGAAGTTTCTGGGAACGCTTGTCAAGGTTAGTGAACCAGACCAAGCTGTATTTCATGAGTCAAGAGCAGGAATGTCCTATTTCCCAAGTAGATCAGGAGGCCGGTGCCCATGGGGCCGATCCTGTGCACACGGATGCTTGAAGCTGCCCACGCAGCCAGGTCCTTTTTACTCATCTTCCCTACCCTCTCGCGTTCCCAGGGCCAAGCAGGATTGTTTAAACTGGACCCAGCACTGTTGACCCTGCAGGGCAGCCCCTCAGTACCCCTTTTGTGCAGATGTCAGAAAGATTTGAGACTGTTTTCCTTAGCTGAGAAGAGGGCCCCTTTTGGATTTCAAGCTGTTCTCTCCAGCTCTGCGAGCTGGGAGGGGAACGGAACGTTGGTTCACCCCTGAGATATGCTGCAGCCCTTTGCAGGGCCTGCCTCCTGCCTTGGGGAGACATCAAGCACGTAGCTTGCTGGGCAGTGTGTATTTTTCCTTTGCCAAAGGCCTCTTGAACTGATTAAGACATTTACACAACACCTAGCACTCCTGCGCAACTGTGATCCAACCCTTTTGGGCTTTAAGCCATCTCAAACTGATTTCTCGAAGGCATGCCATGCCTGGTAAAAAGCCCTTGCCTAGCGTTGCTGCACTGCTCTGTGCTTTCCAAAGCATCTTTTCCCAGGGTCTGTATCATTATCTGTATGCAACAAATAAACTGATAAGTGATTTGCCCAAGGTCACTAGCCTGTCAGCGGCTAAACCTTATTTGGCCTACTTTAGGAGAATGGCAACTTTAAAAAATGACATGCCTAGTAATGTTAAATAAAGGTGTTTCTCCCCCGCCCCTGGACATTTAAATTTGGATTTAATGTTTGACTTCAAGCTTTCTTTCTTGCGGGTAAGTGTTGTTATCTGGAAAAACCATTCTTTTGAGTTGTTCTCTTCCCTGGTTATTTTTTTTTCTTCTGCCATTGGATTGATCAAATCGTTGTAGCTTGACATTTCCATCCCTTGCTCTCTTTTCCCTACTGGATTTGAAAGCTGTCTCTGCATTACCGGCCGGTGTTTGTCTGAGTTGGGAGCAGGCGGGACTGTTTGTTTTATTCTGAGTCTACTATTCCTTAATAGCGTTTCAGAGTTTTCCCTGTTTTAAGTGTTCTGGTGTTTACATAAAGCATGGAGAGCTCCTGATTAGCCATGCCATCTAAGGGTGCATTATCACAGAGAATCCCAAACCACAGGGAATGTTTGGATTCCCCACCTAGGTAAGGGCTGTTTTATGGCCCCTGTTTTATGGCTGTGGAAGCTATATGCTAGCTAGAGAGTTTATGAGACTAGCCTGAGTTTCACGAGAAACAGCCCAGGGTTCTTAATTCCTTATCTCCTGCCTGCATCCTGCTGCTTCTCTGTCACAAAGTGTGTTTCCCATGAATTCCAGAGCCCAGATGCATTCACCACCAGCCCTTCAATTTACTCTCCTCCTGCAAACAGCTGGCATTCCCTGTGTCAGCTGACTGGCGCCATGGCTACCGAGAGTACCCAGAGGTGGTTCCATTTTCTCCTGAATTAGGCAATTCCGGTAAAACATCTTTCTGTTCTCTCTGGGTGCCCTGGCCAGCCACTGTCCTTAGCCTCTCCAGTTCCAAAGCGAAAGCTCATAATGCGCATGACCTCCTTGGGTGGCCGGGCCTTGCTCCAGCTGCCTGCGGATCAGGCGTCTTGCCCCTCTGAAGGCTGGCCTCACTGCTAACGCTGGTCACCACTAACCTTCCTGTTGCCAAAAACAATGGACATTTTTCATTCTTATCTTCTTTGACTTTGCTGCACGAGACGCCCCCTTGTTTCCTGCAACTCTCGGTTCCCTTGGATTTCATCGTGCTCTTCTCTCCTGGTTCTTTCCTATTCTGATTGGGACTCCCCAGCGTTCTCTCCTCATCCTACTTCTCTTCTCACTGTAGGCCTCTCCCAGGGTGGTTTCATATATCCCAGAGATCTCAGCTACCACCCATACGATGATAGATATTCAGTGTCTATCTCTAGTTCAGACCTTTCTCTGTAGCTTCGGATCAGCATTATCAGTTTCTCGCTGGATATCTCTGCTTGGAGTTTCACTGGCACCACAAACATGTATCACACAGAATTCAACCAGCAACTCCCACCAGACATGTTCCTTCCTAAGTCCTACCTATGTCTTCCCCATCTCAGCCCCACCAAGCACTCCATTGCTCAAGCCAGAAACCCAGGAGTCATTCTTGTCTTCTCTTGCTTTTCTCTACCTCCAATTCGTCATCAAATCCCATCTATTTATCTTCTTAAATTGAGCTCAAATCCATCCACTTTTCTCCATACCTATTTTTCTCCAATCCAGGCCTGTATAATCTCTTACCTGAACTGCCGTAATAGCCTCCAGACTGGTCTCTCAACCCCCAGTCCCGCTATTTACTGTCCACTTGCCACTCTGCTGTCATCATCTTTCCAAAACATAAATATGATCACAAAACTCTTGCTTAAAATCTCTCAATGGCTCCCCATAGATCTCACAATAAAATCTTAACTCTAGCAGGCTTACAAAGTCCTCCATGACAGGGCCCTTGACTACCTCTCCAACATTACCTCTCATCGCTAGGAGCCTCCCTCTTCGGAAAAAGAAACAAAACAAAACCCTACACATAAACCGAACTATTTATAGTTCACAGAACCTGCTATGTTATTTACTACATTCCAGGTTTTATACCTGCTACTCCCTTTACATGTACTTCCACTTTATATGTACTTCCACTGGCTCTACCCTTTTTCTGCTGACTTGCCTCTCTTTACCCATCCTTTAAAACTGAACACAGGCTTCACCTCCTCAGAAGCTTTCCATGATCGAAGGTTATCTACTCTTCTCATCCTTCTTCTCATGCCGAACTACAGCAATCTAATGACTTGTCTGATCTCCACTATCTTATGAATTCCTAAGGGGCAGAGATTTGGTCTCCTTAGACTCTGCAGGGGCGGTAGGCAGTACAGATTGTTTCATGAAGGACTGACCAACCAACCAACCAATTTGGTTGGGTATGGTTCCAGCCCTGCTCTCCTGGATCAGCTCTTAGGTTGCTGTGAAGCAGATGAGAGTCTCTTGTCTAGAGAGGAATCCATTCTGCTAAAAGAAGGCAAAGAGCCAGGGCAGTCATTGCCATATCTTTTTTTAGGTCTTGTTAGCTGTAAGGATCCCAGCTCTTGCCCACACTCTGGTTCCCATAGCTTGCTTTGGGATTTTGCTCTACCTAACTCCTCTGGGGTTTTGACCTTGAAAACCCTGATTGCTTCTTACTCTGTTTTACTACCAGCAATTCGTTCTCTTTCCAAGATGAGGACATTCATGAATAATCGTGAGTGAAAGATAATCACAACCTTTCTTTTTGACATTGATTTCACCCTCCTCTCCACCAAACCTTTTGCTTAAAGCCTCTTAACCTTATGCAAAGTTGATGGTCTTGAGTTTCCCTTGTTCCTCTTCCTTGTGGGGGGAGAGGAAAAGTGTTTGCACAGGGAAGTAGCCACTGGGTGACAGTAGGGGAGGGAAGTAAAAAAAATCAAAGAGCCCTGTGTATTTTAAATATAGTTGTTTGGGTCAAGGATAATTGATGGTAATGTTAAAAGTTAGTGTCTCTGCCCGGAGTCAAGATGCACTCGTAGCCCAGCAGATGTTTGTGGTTATCTTAATCCTCTCTTTGATTATATTGGGACAGTGTGGGATTTATGGAACATATTATCCGTACTAGCGAGGCAGGCTTCTGTTAAAGAGGAGCAAAGGAGCTGGAGGAGGAGATTAATACGCAGCTGTGGAGTCAAGAGCACTGCTTTAGGTAGCCAGAGACCTCAGTGCCATGCCTGAGCTTTGCCAACTGGATGACATTGGGCTGCTGCTTTCCCCTCTCAGCATCCCAGTTTACCAGTCAAAAGAGTGAGGGACCCCGTGCTACTGTACCATGTCGAAGTCAGACCCCGTGCTACTGTACCATGACAGTTCCTTGCCCCTCAAGTGTCTTATCATGCTTTCTAGCGTGGCAGTGAGATACGGAGGCCATTTTTGACAGTGTTCTACCCTCTGGAATGGTGTCTTGGCAGTTGCCTCAGACGTAAATCACTCGCTGTGGCTTTTTACTGCCGATGCTAGAAGCGCCTAACAGCTGAAGTTGCACCCCTGCAGGAATGTGCCGTGCTCTCCTCCTTGGCCATCTGGCTGGTGTGATCTGAAGAGAGTCACAGGGATGTCGACTCACCACACACCGCCCCCCAAATACCTTCCCTGCCTGGCCTGCCTGCAGTTCTAGCTTTAGAGACATACTCTTCAGGTTAAGCATGGCCCCATCTTTGCATTGCTTGAATAAATTGCATAGGCCTCTCCTCTGGGGACGAGTCGTGTGTACAAATCTTTAGAGACTGCTCAGTTTCCTTGTCCTGCCCTGCTCATCCATATGTCAGAGACATTGGATATCAAGACATGGGTGAGGATCTTGCCTGCTAATGTGTGACGTAGTCTCTCCTCTCCCAGAATCTGCCTTCATCTTCCCTCCACAGATGTACCCTCCTCTCCTCTCCTTGTTTTTCTCTGGTCTCTAACTTCCTTCTTTCTCCTTCCCGGCTTCCCTCCCTCCGGCTCTAGCGTTTCTAGCTCTCCATCCCTCATTCTCATTTTCCTCACCCAGTTACTGCTCTCTGCTTTCAGTTGCCTCGGAGTGCTTCCTGTGTCACCAGTCCCTGTTTTCTGTCCTCTATGAGCAGGTGTGAAATGATAGCAGCAGGAGATCGGAAAGAGTGGCTGAGATGTACTTACAGAAGCATTGCACTTCTCCAGAGATTCTAAATCTCAAGGCCTGGATCAGTGGTCTCCAAAATTGGTGGGTTTGGGTGGAGGGGGAGGTTGGCACATGCAAATCAGTCCATTGTAAAAATCAGTGTGAAAGGAAATATTACGACTTCTATTTCCATTTAAATTGAAAACATCTAGAAAGAAATTAAGATTTGGATTAAAGCAATGTCATTTATGTAAAGTGCTTAAAACAGTGTATAGTACACCAAGTGCTATCTAAATATTAGCTATTATTAGCACTACTATTAAGCCTTTCAAATATGCAATACACGTATTGTCACTGGCACCCTCTGTTGCATATGCTTTGTAAGGTATTCTGAGGGAAGAATGGGAGCCCACAGGTGGAAGGGTTGACCCTGGAGCCCTTACTTTTTTTTTTTTTCCTCTATGTATACCAGAGGTATTGCTACCTCCTTGGGCCCAGTTAAGCAGCTTTACGGATTATATTATCTAACTACATTAACCCTCACAAAATGGACAAGTGTCTTAAGAAGATTCCTGCAAATAAACCATGTATTGAAGATAATACCAATTGCGCTTCCCTGGTGGCACAGTGGTTGAGAGTCCGCCTGCCGATGCAGGGGACACGGCTTCGTGCCCCGGTCTGGGAGGATCCCACATGCTGCAGAGCGGCTGGGCCCATGAGCCATGGCCGCTGAGCCTGCGTGTCCGGAGCCTGTGCTCCGCAACGGGAGAGGCCACAACAGTGAGAGGCCTGCGTACCGCAAAAAAAAAAAAAAAAAAAAAAAGATAGTACCAATAATGTAAGCACATGAAAATGGCAGCGCTCACACTTCTCTTACTACTTGAATGAGTTTTTCCATCAGCCTCATTGTGAGGTAAAAAGCACAGCAACCTAATCATACCTGACAAGAAGTCAGCAAAAAAGTAATGATGCAAGAATAATCAAGAAGACTAAATGAAATATGGATTTATACCCATTCTCAGTAATGAAAGATCTTTCCCTAAGTGTATATGGTGCCTTGAAATATTAACTAATAATACAATGAACAAGACATTTGACATGCTATTTATTTCATCTTTAGCTCATCCTTTTACATTTTCTATTTATTTTGTGCATTTCATAATATATGTGTAGGTACATATATATGCAGAGTAGGACATGTATATAATTTATATAATCATTAATAATATAGTGTGTATATATATAAAGTATGCTCTCATTTGTGTGTGTGTGTGTGTGTGTGTGGTACGCGGGCCTCTCACTGTTGTGGCCTCTCCCATTGCGGAGCACAGGCTCCGGACGCGCAGGCTCAGCGGCCATGGCTCACGGGCCCAGCCACTCCGCGGCATGTGGGATCTTCCCGGACCGGGGCACGAACCCATGTCCCCTGCATCGGCAGGCGGACTCTCAACCACTGCGCCACCAGGGAAGCCCTGCTCTAATTTTCTTTTAACTGAAAAGGGTGTGCAATCAGAAAGACTTGGAAACCACCGGCCTAGACCATACTTAAAATAGATGGGACCCACGAGCAGAGGCAAAAGAACTTGAGATGAGATAATAAATGAGATAAGAAAAAGAATAACTGTCCCCAAATCTCTTGTTCTTTCCCTATCGAACAGCCATGCCACCAACTTTAGAGCCTCACCTTGACAACTTTATATAAAATAAAGCAATGGATATCTCAGGAGCTGGGAGAGGTGAGACAGCAAAGAAATTTAAAAATCATAAAATCTCAAGCCTGGGAGGTTGGATCCAAGCCTCAAGTGGCATATCGTGGTTTCTAAACCATGCGTGTGAATGCTCTTTCCCTCTCTTTAAACGTGAAGACTTTTAGAAGAAGCCATTTCAGAGAGGTTAAGAGACTTTCCCAAGGTCCCTTGCGAGTGGCATAGCTGAGATTTGAACCAAGTATTCTATCCCCCTGCTCAGCGTTCTTTCCACCATGTCAAATGGCCTCTTAATTTCATGGCCATAATCAGCTGAGCTCATCTTGATTAGATTGTTGTGAATGGAGGAATACTTGTAGTGGAGAAGAAAAAGATGCCAAGAAGATGTAGACCAGATCTCAGCAAATCAATCGTCCTTTCCCTGCCCCAGTGAGAAGTAAGCCCTGACCATGTGTACAGCATCTGTTTATATCCTTGTCTGGGTTTTAAAATGTTTTCCTAATATCCCTGTCTTTTAAAAGTCACAAGAACTGAAATCCATGCATAAGGAAAGCCTGGTTTTCATCTGTGATTACACAGATGAAAGTTTTGTGAGGTGTCACATCAGTTTTTACAGCTCTGATACAGGTCTGTCCCTTTATGTAGGCCACTCGCTGTATGGAAGTTCTCTGCAATGGAGTTAGAAATGTGTAGAGATGAAACTACCAAGTATATGTCAAGGAAATAATATGGTGTCTGTTCTGAGAAGACTTGCATTAATGGAAGTCTTCCAAGAATGTTTAACAAAATTAATTCATGGCATCTCTCTTAAGCTATAGAAGTCGATGGGAAAAAATGTGCATTGCTTTGCAGAAATTTACCTCACTGTCATCTTTTCAAAAGAGCTTTTATTTTAACACATAAGGCAAATGGCCAATTATTTAGTGACCACCTTTACTTATAGAGGTAGAGGTCCTAGACTATGTTCTGCATTTTGTTTTTCTCATTGTGTTGCATCAGGTTCAAACCCACTACACAAACATTTAAGGAAACACTCTGGGGGGGTGGTGCAGGTACTCCGGAGAATGCAGACATATCACAAGCACCAGAGTTAGGGAGACTACACACATACACACACACACACACCCCCCACAGCCAGCAGCAGCCCTTAACTACACAGCACTACATCATCTGCTTGAAAGTCTGAGTGCCAGAGAGCACAAGTCCTCAAAAGGAGGTATTGGTATAGACTGGAGTGATTAAACAAACTATTTTTTAAAATATTATGACAAAAATGTTTCTTTAGGAATATTAATTTGATGGGGGCTGTACAGAGTGGATTAGAGTGAGAGACATGATAGGTGGATAGAATGCTCTCTATTTTTAGAGGTTAAGTGGCATGTCCAAAATCCCCTAGCACAGCAGAATGGAAACTTTGCATTTTCTGCTGCTCAGATCCTATCTTTCTTAAATGATTCTCTCCAACCTTAAACACACGCAGAGATGCATACACATTCAAACAGTGATTTGACGATGAAGGCTCGTCTTCATTGAAGGTATCACCTTTTTGTTTTTTATTAACTGAACGATGGTACTAGTTCCTTTCCACCACATTCCTCTAACTCCTTGGAAACCAGTATCCCCATTGGTTAGTCTCTACTGATCCCAACTGAGGAAAACTCATCCCAAAACCAAGTGGAATCAGCAGCACTGAAGTGACCTTATTTTGATTACAGAGAGGACAGTAAGGTGCTTCTCTCCATCACATGCTAAAAGCTCCTACAGTTACTACAATGCCCAGTGAGAAAGGCCACCTCAGTGGGTTCTGAAAGAGCATCTGTTTCCTACTTGATGCATTTTGTTGTGGGAGTTATGAGTGAAAGGTGGGGTTTGAGGAATCATGAAAGAAGGAAGGCACTGGTTCACATAAGACAGATCTTAAAGCTTGATCAGCGGAGAAATCTACAGAATACCTTAGAATGGTTCCCTTATCCTGAATTACCAGCTAGGACCTTAGCAGGCTCTGTGGACTTAACTAAGCACTCGGCTTTGCTATGACAGCTTTTACAGTTTTTACAAGGTTAGTTTTACTCCTTAATTTTTGAAAACCCAGAGGAAAAAAGGTTCGTTCCTTTAGACCCCAGGAAGATTAATGTATATGTTTGGTTATCAGCCATATCAAAGAAACCATGGTCTCTGGCCCTGTACATGTCTTTTCTAGTTCAAGTAATTGGAGCAACTTGGCATTCCACTGCCTTGGTTGGGTTCCTTCTTGGGGTTGACACCAGTCAGTGGTTGCTGCCCCCTTCACATGTTGCTGCGGGAATGCCAGTAAAGCTCTGAGCAAAGCAGGGAGCTGTGGAGAAACAGGCTGTGAGGCCCTGAATGGAATGAGGGGTAACCAGGGTTCAGGAGCCAGGTTTCCCCAGAGAGAGACAAAAAGAAAGCAAACAAAAGGAAGAGACAGGTCTAAACAGGCTCCCCAGACAGGGCCCCTGTGCTGTAAGAACAGAGCCTTAAACTTCACAAAGCTCAGGAAGGGAGGGGAGCCAGGGGTTAAACACAGCCTTTGCAATTCAGTTGAAGAATGATTAACTGAGCACACACAGAAAAGCCACACGTGTCCATATAGAGCAACATTTGTTATTCTTAAAACCAGCGCAGACACTCCATGAATTTAAAAACGTACCTAAAGCTGTACATCCATAGAGATATTAGTATTGATCCCCAGAAACCCCAAGGGTACCACCCCTCAGAAACAGACTCAGAGAGGCTCAGCAGCGCAGAAATACCGGGAGTCCCACCATGCCTAACAGAGGGCTGGTTTTTGAGGCATGTGACAGAGCTTAATGCCTGATGAATCCAGTCCCGGCACCTGGGGCCAAGGTTCCAATGACTGGCACCGGAGTAAGACACACGAATCTCTCTTTGAGTTTATCTTCCAAATCAGGCCCAAGCCTGGCTCTAGCTAAGAGCAGGATGGAAGCCAGTCTCCTCCCGCCCGTGTGAAATGAGGGGCCGGGCGTGAAGGCCTCCCAGGTCCCTTGGAGGAAGCAGAGCAGGCGCTGTAGCAGAGCCCCTGCCCCCTCGTCTCCCCCAGGCTCCTCGACAGCCTAATGACAAGCCGCCCCCAGGCCCCAGTGTCCCAGATCCCTGAGGGGAAGCTCATCGCCCGCCCGCCTGCCCGGGAGTGGCACGGGCTCCTCGCGGGGTCCCCAGAAGCCCCCACTCCCCGAGGGCCCCGAGCCAGCACCCACTCCCACACCCAGTCCGCCCCCGGCGCCCAGAGGCCGGGTCTCCCGGGGGCCGCTCAGCTCACTTCGCAAGGCTGCCTCCCAGGGGAGGAGGACCGGCCGGGAGGAGACACACAACTTCCTCCGCAGCCAGAGGGGGAGGCCCGGGGCGGCCCTGAACCACCGACCCGCCGCCCCACCGCGTTCACGGCCCAAACCGAGGGCCCGCCGGCCCTTAGCCATGGGAGAAGCCAGTGGGGAAGAAGCAAACACGGAAACAAACACAACCTGGGAACTGTGGACCAGCTTCCAAACTGAAAGTCCTCAAATATACCTTGGCCTCCCCCTCGCAAAAAAAGCATTTGCCTCATGAGAAAACCTAGGCACTTAGACTGCAGGATGGCAGAGCCAGAGCACCTCGGGGGATCATGTCGTCCAACCGTTTCATCTTACGTATGGGGTCCATAGTGTGGAAGAGACTTAAGCTCCAAGGAGTTTTCCTTGATTATGAAGGCCAGGGGTGTGTGTACTGAACCATGGAACTTGTGAGCAGGAATGCCCTTAGCCCAGTGACCAGATATTCTTCCCACTTCCCAGGGATTCACAGGTACCCAGAACAGGGTAGGGGAAATTTCCCATTTTGGTAGTACAAGAAAGTACAGTGGTTGAGAGCACAGGTTTTGGAGCCACATAAGCCCATCTTTTAAGACCTGGCTTTATCAATTACTAGATGTGTGGTCTTTACCCAGTGATTCACAACCAGGGGCAGTCTTGCCCCCCAGGGAACATTTGGCCAGGTACGGAAACATTTTTGGTCACCATTATTGGTGGGGTGCTACTGGCATCTAATCAGTAGAGGACGGGGATGCTGGTAAACATCCTACAATGCACAGGACAGTCCCTCACAACATGGAATTATCTGGTCCAACATGTCAAGAGTGTCAAGGTTGAGAAATCCTGTGTTAGGCAAATGACTTAACCATTCTAAGCTTTAGTTTCTTCATCGGTGACCTGGAGTAATAGTACCTATCTCACAGGGTTGTTATAATATATAGACTAAAACATATAAAGCCATTAGCATAGTGTCTGGCACAAAGTAAGTGCTCTACTAATTATTAGCTATTAGTTCCCCAAACCCTCCATTAACTCCACCTTCTCTTATAGCTACTGCCCTGTATCTCTGTTCCTCTTACAGCATAACTCATTGAAATAGTTGTTTATACTCAAAATCTCCACTTTTCACATTCTCTCTCGAACCTACTCTAATCAGGCTTTCTTTGCCACCACTCCTTTCTTATAAATGTCACCCGTGACATCCACTTCCACTTTGTTAATTGCAACGACCGTTTCTCAGTCTTCATCTTACTTGACCTGCCATCAGCATTTGAAATGGCTTTTCACTCCCTCTTTCTTGAAAAACTTTCTTTGCTTGGCTTCCAGGACACCACTCCTTTGATTCTCCTCCTACCTCAATGTAGAAAGCTTTGCTGCAAGAGGAGGAGGACTTGGTCTGGTTTGTTTTGTTTTGTTGAATGAATAAAGTAATGAATAATATTTATTTTAAGGATTAAATGAGATCATGTATGTAAAGTGATTAGCACACATCAAGCACTTAACAACCGGTCACTGTTACCAGTACTACTACAACTATTACCACTGATGTTATTGCTATTATTATCCTTCTCCCCTACTGGGCTATGAGCCTCGAGCACGGATTAACGTTTAGCTTTATTCAATAGCAGGGTATATATCCAAATCTGGGTATATATCCAGAAAACAGTTTGCTCTGGATGAGAGTACTTGACGAGGGCACGAGCCTAGAGCAGGACCTTAGAGGAGAAATAGGTTTGGAAGAGCTTGATCGGGGGTGGGGGTGGGTGGCTAGAGTCTCATGGGAACAGGCATCCAGAAGGGAGTCACATCTTAGCCATTTCCACTCCCCTCTTCATAAATGATGAGACCATAAAAGGTAGGGAGTAGCAGTTCTCACCCATTAATCATCTCAATTCCTCCTCTCCCAAGTATGGGGGAGAAGTGGGACTGTGACCAAATGTTAGCATGAACAGAGCTTATCTGTTGGACTTGACAGAGTAAAAAGCAACATAAATTCACTTGACTCACAGTACTGGTTGCACTTCATTTTCAGTCATCTTGAACTTTGAGCAACTTTGTACACTAATCAGCTCCTATTAGCATCTGTACAAATTTGCAAGTGGCGTTTATGTTAGCCTGAGGATTTGGCTCCTTAGGGATAGCCATTAGAAAAAGTACATAACCCAAATTTTATTAGAAAACTTGTGAACACTCAAAACATCTATTAAGTGTTGCTGATCATTGTAATAACATAATTTGTCAGCGTTTTAGTGAAAATGAGGTAATAACCAAATAGGCTATTTGAACCAAGATTCTCTTTTCCATTAAAAATGGAATGACTGGTTTTTATAATATTCATGCCATTAACTACTGCCAACTGTGGCATTAAGTAATGACTAGCCTTTCCTTTCTTTCCTTCACCACCTACTCCAAACGAAATGTCCGTAGCTTGGACCCTAAGAAATGCTATTAAATAAAACCCATATGTTTTCAGTCCCTGACCATCTAAAACCTACACCCCTGCTCACTTGCATTGCATTATAGCCCATGTGCAGTAACCAACCTGCTTTACAGATGGCTCAGCCTATCTGTAACTTGCCAGATGGGACCTGGCCAAGTGCAGAGAAAAATTGCAACCTGGTTTACATTAACAACCGAAGACTTTTTTTTTTAATCCACAAAACTCTAACCATTGACTTCAAAAGGAATTATGGTAATACAACTTTATTTTCAAATCAGCATTAATTTTCTTTGGGTTTGAACTTGCCATCAACTCAGAGATCTTCTAAAAATTAACTTAGTTTCTAAATTTTCTAAACCTTTTCAACAGGCTTGTTTTTTTAAGCCTTCCAGTAGGTGCTGAATAAATACACAAGTGACATACAAGTGACATAAAGGCCACCATGATTTTCCAACTGGCTGTGCTGTTGGTGACTTCTGGCAGCTCTACTATTATTTGTCAAAGACCCTCCAATACCCATCTGGGCCCACAGATAGCCAAGGCTCCTGAAAGAAGTGTTGATAGAGCCCAAGGGGGGAAGTTGTAATTCATTCTGGAAAGGTGACCCAGCTGCCCGAGTCCCCTGAGCCCTCTATAGATGCCAAATGAGCTCCTAGCCTAGTAGTCCCATCTGTGATCTAAATGTGTCCAGAAACCACCCACTCATCTCCTCATGTCGACTGATGTGCTCACAGAGACATATTTTTCCTACTAAGATATAGACATTGCTTTCAGAGCTGTCCGAGGAAATGATTGTCATCTTTTTCATGGTCGCCGTCATAAAAGTGATAACACATAACAACGAGATAATAATAGTTGTCACCACTTATGAAGTATTTACTATGTGCCAGGCATTGTACTAGGTATTTTACGTATGTTGTCTCAATACTTTAATGAGATATAAATATCATACCAGAAAGCTAACCCTTTGAAAGAGTACAATTCAGTGGTTTTTAGTACATTCACAAGGCTGCCCAAAACCATCACAACTATCTACTTCCATTACATTTCATCACCCTGTCTCATTTAATTTTCACAGTAGCCATGGGGAGTAAGTATTTATTTTAAACACCATGTTACAAATGAGAAAACAAAGATTTAGTGAGGTTAAGTGATTTACCAAGTTCCCACAGCATGTAAGAACTGAGAGTTCTTTCATGTGGAACTGAGAGTCAAAGGCAGATCTCTCTGGGCCCCAAACCCATATATCTCTTTCTGTCCCCTTGATGGTCCTTTATTTGTACCATGGTCCATTATCGGTTCCACCAACAGGGACACTAAAGGGAAAAGTCGTAACTTTCTTATTTCTCTCTTCCACTTCTTGCCCTCCTCTCCTTTATCCCTCGTGGGATTAATGGCTTTGGTATCCCTAGCAACCACCCTCCTCCTGCTCACACCGCCTTCATATACATACTAATATACAGCACACAGTTCCCCTGTCAAAATCTCTTCTCAGCTAGTGACTTGACTTTGCATTGAAGGTCTAAAAGACTTACAAAACTTTAATTTGTTATACTCTCTTCGGCCTACTTTTGTTTAACAGTAAGCCATCATTTAGCATAGTGATAAGAACAAGACTTATTTTTTATCTTCTGGCTGCATTGGGTCTTCATTGCTGCGCGCAGGCTTTCTCTAGTTGTGGCGAGCGGGGACTACTCTCCACTGTGCGGGAGCTTCTCATTGCGGTGGCTTCTCGTTGCAGAGCACGGACTCTAGGCGTGCGGGCTGCAGTAGTCGTGGCATGGGGGCTCAGTAATTGTGGCCCGCGGCCTCTAGAGTTCAGGCTCAGTAGTCGTGGCACACAGGCTTAGTTGCTCTGCGGTATGTGGGATCTTCCCGGACCAGGGCTCAAACCCGTGTTCCCCTCATTGGCAGGCGGATTCTAACCACTGCGCCACCAGGGAAGCCCTGAAGAAAACTTTTGACATCAAGCTTAGATTTTAAGTTCCAGTCTGGTTTCCCCATGCTAAATGTGTTACTCTGGGCAATTCACCCCTGTGAGTGTCAGTTTCCTCAGCTGTAAAATGCAAATAATAATAATAATAATACATGCGGGACTTCCCTGTCAGTCAAGTGATTAAGACTCCACACTTCCAATGCAGGGGGCGTGGGTTCAATCCCTGGTTGGGGAACTAAGATCCCACACGCCACGTGGAGTGGCCAAAAAATAATAATGGTACACACGCATCACAGACCTGCTATGAGGGCTAAATGGCATATACATGCTAAATGTATAATGCAATGCCTTGAAACAGAGTACATGCTCAGTAAATGGCAGTAGTTATTTTGGTGGCTTCAGTGGGTGGGTAGAATGCAGAATTATAGAGCACACATTAAGATATATGGCCTAGAGTCTCTCTAGACTGCAGGCCCACAGGGCAAATGTTGATTAAAAAAAGCATTTATTATGCAAGGAAATGAATGATAGTTTACCAGGTAGTATACCAATCAAGTTAAATAGTTCCTGCAAACTCTTGCCAGGTTAATCAACTAAAAGCATAAAGATCCCTTCTGGCATTAAATCTCTGGTTGCTTTCCTCACAGCAGTCACAGCATTTCCCTGTTGTCATCAAAAAGCAAAATTTGACTTGGAAGATACTGAGCACAGCCAGGAGTGGCACAGTGTCCAGTTGGGTCTGACCTGCCTGAGGAGATCAGGTAGTCCTGGCAGACCCATGTGGTTGGATAGAGGTCAAAGGCCCTAATATAGCCGAGAGTATAACCCATGGGCTATTTTAGAGTTAGCAGGTTAAGATGAGAATCTGGAATAGAGATTTCAAGCAGGGTTATCAGGTTAGGCTTTAAGTCAATTTCAACATCCAATCCAAACGGGAGCAGTCAGCAAAGGTCCAAAGAGCAGGGTGCCCCAACACAATCCAGGAGCAAACACCAGAGACCCAAACTTGACCCACGAGCATAGTTGCCATTATTTATTTACCATATAAACAGACACTTTGCTAAGGGCTTTACTGTGTATTCATTATCTCATTTAATTCTTACCCCTATCTTATAAGGGTAAGTAGCATTATCTTCCCCATTTTAAAAGTTAAGGAAACAAAGGATCATAGTGCTGGAAAGTGGTGAAGCTGGGATTAAATCCCAGATCTGTCCAACATACATGCCCTCAACCACTGCATCATATGAATGCATCCCCAAACACTATAGTACTGCTGGTAACCAGAGGCCACACACTTGGAGACTTAGGCACAAGGATAAAATGATCCTAGCGATAAAGCTGACTCGCTGCTTAGCCAGAGAATTATTGAACTTGGGGTCATGGTTTTTTCTACTTTGTGGTAGGAAGAATATGCTGAGGGTCTGAGGTGGGGCTGAGAGTATCAGTATCAGAGACGTTGTCTTAACTGCCTCATATATTCTAATTTTCAGTGGTCACAAATAGAATAATAGCTCCTATCACTCTACCTTTAAATTTCTTATCTGCTTCCCTTGATCTATAAAAAAAAATATGACAAGCAGGAGGAGGTGGCTCTTTGTCCCCTAAAGAGCTATGTAGCCTTCTGGTAAATTAAATGACAACAATTCTTCTAAAAGGTGGCCCCATTTTGCAAGGATGGAGTCTGGGTGCTACAGAAATAGGCTCAGAAGGAAAGCGCTGAAGACTGTGGTAGATGGGTGGCCTCTGTTGGAAACCACCTTGCTCTTTTTGGAGGGTGGAGATAATACTGTGAACTACCTCTGAATGCTTTCTTCCCTCTAGTGGTCAGTGGAAGGAGGAAAGAACGGTGGTATAAGCGGTGCCCACTTTTTACTGTAAATGCAATCCTGGAAATAACATCCGAAGAAGATTACTTCCTTAAAGAATAATATTATAATTGGAGCTATGTTTCAAACCAAGGATACTATATCAAATAAATTTAAAATATGGCCAACAATTTCTCATATTAGCAAAGATACTTACAGTAGGACTATAATAATTCCAAATAATAAAATTAAGGCTTGTGCCTTATAATGGACACAGGTACAGTCTACATAATGATTATAAAAGGGATCCCTGCTGTATCATTCTTTTTTCATCTAATTATAAAATGCCACCTAAAATAAACAATACAATATACATTGACTAAACTTTTTATTCACAATTTTTTCACCTTCTTAGATGTTAACTTTAAAGTGCTTTCCAAAGTAATCTAAGTTCTTTCCACAGAGCCATTTATAAAATGAAGTTCCACAATCACCCAGATACTGTTCAAACAATTTCCAAATGTGTCTTCCAAATTAATGCTGCCAATTTCCCTTCCCAATTAATCCTCTCTGCATTTTGGCAATGTGTATCAATAGCCTTAAAAATGTTCACAGCCTTTGACACAGTAATTCCACTCTTACAAATGTAATTGAAGGAAATAAAGCAGTACAGAAAGATTTATGAATGAAGATATTTGTCAGAGCCCTATGTATAACGGTAAAAAGTGGAAAAAGCCTAAATGTCATACAGTAGGGGAATGGTTAAGTAAAGAAATATGGTATATCCCTTGCAGTGGAATAATGTAGTCGATGATAAGATATTTCTTTGAAGAATCTTTAATGACTTGGAAAAATGCTTATGATATAATGTTAAGTGGGAATTATGGGCAACAAGTATTTGTACAGTATGATCTCAAGTTTGTAATGATGATAATTATAATATATATCTAACTGTAAAAAAAAATACTGGAAGAACATACACCACAAAATTAGCAGTGGTTATCACCAAGAGGTAGAATTGTGGGGGAAATTTTGGACAGGCAGAGGAAGAAGAGCCCACAAAAAAGACTGAGAAAGTATTCCTAAATAGGATGCTAATGAGATCTGAAGGAATGAGGAGATAGCTAGGTAGCAGAGCCAGGTGGGTTTTCTTGGGAAGAGGCCTGGATCTATTCTGTGAACGAGAGGGTGGACTCAAGTAGGGTGACCAATCATCCTGGTTTATCCAGGACTAAGGGGTTTCCCAAGATGTGGGAGTTGAAGTGTTAAAACTGGGAAATTTCTGTGCACACTGGGATGCATTAGTCACCCAGACTCAGCAAACTGAGGCCGGTAGATGGGTAGTGTCATGACCAAAGTCACACAGGAAGCAGAGCACTGGGCTGGGAATTCAAAGGGCTTAATTCTACTCCCTATTTATTTATTTATTTATTTATTTATTTTTGCGGGCCTCCCACCGTTGTGGCCTCCCGTTGTGGAGTACAGGCTCCGGACGCGCAGGCTCAGCGGCCATGGCTCACGGGCCCAGCCGCTCCGCGGCACGTGGGATCCTCCCGGACCGGGGCACAAACCCGCGTCCCCTGCATCGGCAGGCGGACTCCCAACCACTGCACCACCAGGGAAGCCCTACTCCCTATTTTGCTGCCTCTTAGCAAGATACTTAATTTCAGTCTTAGTTATGGCTATAAACACTTACCTTGTTTGCTCACCAGCGTGTTCTGCAGACTATATTCAATTATTCGCAAATACAAGGGATTATCAGTAATAATAAACATGTACTAGGCACACACTACATCGCTTTGGGGCACAATTCTAAGATTAGGGGAGTATTAATAATTCCAAATTTGTAGAATTTTGAAGTCTTAGTGAGATTATATTTCTAAATAAATTAATACAATGCTTGTCTTCTAGTAAACACTCATTAAACATTAGCTCTGGTGATTATATGTGACTGATTATATGTCTCAACTTGAAAAGACAGATCCGAGAATCCCCTAAAAGTACTATCCATGCGATAGTACTTCGATTAATACTCCCATTTTACAGATGGGAAAATTGTGGCTCAGAGAGGTTAACCGCCTTGCCTAAGTGTATACAGTCAGTAAGTGATAGCGCCATTTGTCCCCTGGTCCAGCACTCTTTTTCCACTTTATTAAATTGCCACCCAGTCAAAAGCCTTTTGGCTTTTTTTGAGAACATTGGCAACAGTTTTTTTTCTTTTTACTGTAGACAACCTTCTTCTTACGTACATCTTCAGTTTAGTCAAAGCCTACCCTTAGGCCAAATAGAGGACACCAGGGAACAATCTATGGGATATGCAAGCCTCAGAGAACTTCAAGATTCTTTAGTAAGGCTGTAAACCAATTACAAGGTCTGCAAGACACTTCTCATACAGTAAGGCTGAAAGTCAGTAGTGTTCTGGTGAATGTTTAGCCACTGGCTCTGGGAGAGGGAGTAGAGGGACCCTGATTTGTGGCATGTGCAGACGTCATGTAAATATTTCCACCAGGCCTGATTTCAAACTACCATTGTGATTGGCGTCTGTGAACCAATGCTAGCCAGTACAAGCCAAGACAGACCAGTTCCAATGCACCACTAAAAGCAGAATACCAACTTTGAATCAGTTGCTTTCCTGAGCGTATATAAACTCAGTGAGAATTCAAGTATGGGCATTATTCAAGGAGCTTGGTTTTAGTATGTCAAAAAGGGAGGGGGAAGGGAGTATAAGTTAATGGGTTAGGATCCAGCCGGTGAGATAATTTAAGGCAAGGCCCAGGGGAACAGAGGAGCTTCTGATTACTGCCTGCAAGTCCAGGTCTGGCCATTCATGAAACCTCTCAGTAAAGCCAAAGCTAACACCTGTCATAGGAATGAGAGAAACTTTTTTTTTCCCTGCTTGTCAAGCTTTTCATTTTCCCACCAACTTTCTATTTTGAACATTTTCAAACCTTCAGAAACGTTACAAGAGTAGAATAATGAGCGCCCATATAGCCTTCACCTAGATTTACCAATTCTTAATATTTTCCCACATCTACTTTATTACTCTATTTTTATGAACTATTTGAGAGGTATTTGCAGATATCTTGACTCTTCACCCCTAAGTACTTGAGTAAGAGTCTCCTAAGAACAAGGGCACTATCCTATATAGCTACAATATAGTCATCACACTCAGGAAGTACAACTCTGATACCACAGACAGGTATAAAGTCTATATTCGCACTTCCCCAATTGTCTCAGTAATGTCCTTACAGCTTTTTTTTGATGCAATAAAATATTATGAATTGCATTTAATTGTCAGTATCTTTGGTCTCCTTTAATCTAGAACCTCACACCCCACTTTTTTTTCTTTTGTCTTTTATGTCATCAACATTTTTTTAAGAGTCCAGGCCAGATGTTTTGCAGAATGTCTCTCAATTTGATTCCTCTGATTATTTCTCATGAATACATTGAGCTTAAACTTTTTTGTTTTCCATAATGTTATATCCTTCTCAGTGCCTCACAACAGGAAGAACATGTCATTTTTACCATTATTGATAATGGTACGCTCGATCATTTGGTTAGGGTGGTATCCAACGTATTTCTCCATTGCACTGATACTGGTAAAGTTTTGAGTTTACGTGAATATCCTGTTCCAGGAGAAGCTTCTTTATGCCACAAGTATAAATTACCTTATTACTGAAAATATAAATTACATGGTTCACTGCAGAACCATGGGTTGAAAAGGCATTTTCCCTAATTAAAAAAAAAATAGAAGATGAGATTTATTAAAAAAAAAAAAGCTGGCAGTAAGCCTCTTAGACAAATTCATGAGCTATTCACATGACAAGAGATCTTATCTAAATAAGGGGTTCCTTATCTAAATTGTGACCTGCTGCTGGAAGCGTATGTCCCAGTCTATACATATATACGTATCCCTAGAATATAGCCTAGTGCCTAGGCTACCATAGGTGTTCAGGGAAAGTTTATGGAATAAATGTCTCTCTAATTGTGCCGTCTCCATGAATGAGAAATTAATCATACTAAGTAAAAATATGTACTTTATTTTGTCAACTGGCACCAGCTGGAATTGATTTGGCTGCTTAAGCACCACTCTTCTCATGGGAAATGACAGAAATTTCAGTTTTCATCCAGGTATTTGACCTTACTCAGGCGCTATTCAAGTCTCTGGTTATTCTAAAAATCTTAGCTTCTCTATATTAAAGTCAGAAACTGCTCTAAATAAATCAAGGATCAGCCCTGTATTTGTTAGGATTAGACTTGGCCGCAAATCACAGAAAACCCAAAATAACAGTGGGTTAAACAATACAGTCATTTATTTCTCTCTGATGTAAAAGTCCCCAGTTCTGGCCAAGATGGAGTAACAGGGACTGGATTTACCCTCCTGCCTGAAACAAGTGAAAAACCAGACAAAATGAAAACAATAGTCTTCAGACATCGGACACCAGGCAAGAAACAACAGTGATCTCTGAGAGACAGGACACAAACAAGGTGAGCCCTATGATTGCCCCAGCTTACTGCCTGGAAAGAGTTTCCAGTCAGTGATACAGGGAGAGGGAATCCAGGCAGGGCCAGGTGGATGAGGCTATGGAACCGGGAGTTGGGAAAACCAGGGCAGCTAGAATTTGCAGGACAAGGTACCGGAGAAGAGAAAGCTGTACAGAAAAAGAACTCTGGAGATTTGCAGAGTCCCCCTTGACTCTTCAACTGAATACTGATCAACACATGTACGTGAGACTAGGAAAAGGACCACCCAAGAGGAACAGATATCATCACACAGGACTAGAAATAGTGCCTGTTCCTTCCAGCCAGAGTGGAAAATCTCATAATTCACAGTATCAGAGTTCTCAAAAGGGTCTTGCCTCAGTAGTGGTGCCAAATTAGCCCTAGACTGAAGGCTGCTCTAGACCTGCCTAATGAAGTTTAAAAAAGAGCCTTGAAAGGCTCAAACTGTTTCCAAGTAACTTAACTGTGTTCCAGAACAAAGCCTAAGACTATCCAACGAGGCAAAATTCACATCTGACATCCAATCAAAAACTTCCAGGCATCCAAAAGAAGGAAAATATAACCCATAATAAGGAGAGAAATAAATTAAAACTGACACAGAAATAACACAGATAATGGGGCTGGTATACAAAGACTTTTAAACAGTTATTATAACTATTTTCCATATGTTCTAGAAGCTAGAGGAAGGATTAAGCATGTGAAATAAAGATATGGAAGATATTAAAAAGACCAAAATAGAACTTCTAGAGATGACAGATTCAATGTCTGAGATGATCTAAAAGTCCATATAGGTAGTTGAGGGCTTGTATGGCATCTCCATGATCCCTAGGGACCCAGGCTCCTTCTGTCTTGATGCTCTCCCATTCTCAACCTATGGTTTCCAATTTATGATCCAAAATGGCTTCTCTAGCTCCAGCCATCATATCTGCATTCCAACCAGCAGGTTTGGAGACTAAGGGAAAATAGTGTGCCCCTCCATTTAAAGACACTTAGAAATCACATGACATCACTTTCCCTTGCATCCAGTTGGTCAGAATATAGTTTCAGGGTCATACTCATCTGAAAGTGAGATCAAGAATCGTAGTCTTTATTCTGGGTGGCTATGTGCCCAGTTAAAATGTCAGAGTTTTACTACTTAGTGAAGAATGGGAGAACCAAAATAGGGGGGCAACTAGCCACGACTTTTCAAGTTCAGGCTCCTATCAGTGCAGGAGAGGTCCTGATCCAGTTTGAATAATATTATGATTCCTGGCTTAAAAACAATCTGAATAAGACACACCTCAGTGTTTTTCATACTCAAAAATTTAAAATCTAGGGCTTCCCTGGTGGCACAGTGGTTGAGAGTCTGCCTGCCGATGCAGGGGACATGGGTTCGTGCCCCGGTCCGGGAAGATCCCACATGCCGCAGAGCAGCTGGGCCCATGAGCCATGGCCGCTGAGCCTGCGCGTCTGGAACCTGTGCTCTGCGACGGGAGAGGCCACAACAGTGAGAGGCCCGCATACCTCAAAAAAAAAAAAAATTAAAATCTGGCTAATTTGGTTTGAGGTTGTTTGACTTCCAACCTCCATACCTCCATATAATTTTGAGTTTATATCAAACTGCCAGAGTTGCTCCATTTCCCCGATCAGTGACACCAAGCTAAAGGTGGAGTTTAACATTTTGTTTGACTTATGCCTATGTTTATCCTGGCCAAGAAAGTGGGGTCATTCAATGTGTTTATGCCCTAGTCCTGAAACAGCTCACTTTCTTTCTTTCCTAATAAAGTCACTAACACCTGCAGCTGAAACTAACTTTCACAGGGGCATCCATATTGCATGCCCTGGAACATCAGGGCCTTCTTCCTGATGGAGGAAATTTAGCACATGATAGATACAATCTGTTATTTGCAAGAGATGGTAGGTGGACATGCAATTGATCTGTTTTTGTCAGGCAAGAAACTATTGCTGAAAAATGGCAGTTCTTTCAAGGTGCCATACAAACCAAGTATATGACTGGCTCACTGAGTGTTCCCATAGAGCATTTTGCACTAGCTCTGTGTGCTGTCTTGAGCAACTCAGACCAAAAAATCTACAAGAAGTCAGGCCTGGGTGCTCTCCAGTTAGTAATGTTTTAATAACCTTCTGCACAGATATTGCAGTAGAATATTTCCACTTTCTCCCCAAAAAGCTCTCTCCTCCTGTAATCACACTGCTTCTCTATTATTAGCATCACAACCATCATTATTCTTTACACCAAATAATAGTGATTTTTGAAGTATAACATACATAGGAGTTTCATATAGCAAACTAACAACCTAAAGAAATGCTTTGGTGGAAGGAGTTGAGATAGAACCTACAGTGCTGATTTGGACTCCAGACTGTGACCTCAGGGGAAGACTCTTTCCTTGTTATGGAACCAAATTTGGGTCCACTCTCCTGCATGCAGTAAAGCCAATCTACTGACACCACGTTGTGGTGACAGAAAGTACAGCGTTTATTGCAGGTTGCCAAGCAAGAAGAATGGGCAGCTCATGCTCAAAAGACCCGAATTCCCTGATGCCTTTCAGGGAGGGGTTTTTAAAGGCAGTGTGAGGGAGGGAGCTGCAGGGTGCATGATCAGCTCATGCATAATTCTCAGATTGGTTGGCATCAAGGTTAAGTTTTGAGCATCACCAACCTTCTGGTTTCAACCAGTCTGGAGTATACATGCTTGTGGTCAGCAGTTTTCATCTGGTGGGGGTCTGCTTCCTGTATAAACAATGTAGGAATGTGTGTCAGGCCTGTATCTCCATCTTTCAGGGAACTAGGAGTTCAGTGGTTCTGCGATGTGGTGGATTTATAGTCTAAATTGTTACCAGTTTCCTGGCCCAACAAGTATTCTTTGTTTATACATCTTCACATTTCCTAATCATTAACTCTTGAGCCAGCCTTTTGAGACTCAGGGGAGGCCTGGGAGACTAAAGCAAAACCCTTTTACTTCAAAGGACAGGGACACAGGGGCTTGTATGCGGTTTCAATTCCTCCTTTTGTTTGATACTCCTCAGTCTTGAGGGGAACAAGTTCAGAACAAGAAAGAGAATACAATTTTGGACAGAGAGGTTAATCATAAACTCAGCAGAGGAACTCGGCTTTAGGGAAACTCGGTTTCAATCCCTACTCCTATTTCAACCTTCCCCAAATCTTTGAGAGAACGGGACAACCACCACTCTGGCTACTCTTGGGCTCTCCCACTGTGAACCTGTCCACAGAAGTCATGATGGAGTAGATTCAGTAAACACACTCGTTGACCTGCTGTGCCCTATTTAATGTGGTTTCCCATTGGACATCCAGTAGACCCAGAGCATACCATCTAGACCAAATGGAAAGAGATGCTTTTTGACTTAACAAAATGCTGTTTGTCAGGTGTAATTTTGTTTTCAGTAAGACCTTGAAGTTTGGATAAAATGAAGGTAGGGATGGAGAGTTAATGTAAAGGGAAGATAACTCATGAGACTGGGTGTCTATTTTCACCCAATAAGAAATGGACATTAACAACTTAAGTTGTTTTCCAGGTGAAGGTGAGAAGGAAACCTCTGTTAGGCATGGAGGTGTATTTGAAGCTTGATGCTATATGAGCTCAAAAACTGGAACTTTGTTCCATTTATTCTAACAAACCCCTCACTGACCATGCTATCAAAAGATTGGAGTGAATGCTTGAACTGTCAATGACTATTAACACTAAAAATTGCAAACGTTTGCCATCTGAGCGCCTGTCTTTCTGACCCCTCTTTTTTTATTGATTTGGAAAACATAACATTCTTTGAACTGGTTGGCTCCAGATCTGTGAAGTGTTTTGGATCCAACCAGTGAATTGCCACAAACGAGGCAAATCAAAGAGGATTTTTTGCTGTCTTTGAGAAAAAAAAACGTGTTGAGAGTTTCACCCAATAATATGCAAAAGGACAATTCAGCTTTAGGTCTTTGTGTCTTTCTTTTCAGTGGATTAAACCTGAAGCACAAGAGCTATCTGTCCTCCACCAGTCAGGCAGGGCAATAAAGTAGTATTAACAAATCAATAAATATAACACTAAACCTATTGAACGTGTTATAATTCTCTCTGCCTCCGTATTTTGGGCTTCTTCATCTTGCTCACATTTCTCAAGTGTGGCCCTTCTTCAGATGTCGTCTTACATAACCAGAACATATTTTCAAACAGCAAATTAGCATCCAACAATCTTCCTCCCCCAGCACCCTCTATTAAAGAGGCTCTACCTTCCTCCCAAGACCTCTTTTTTCTTGGGAACCCATATCTAATACATTCTTGTCACTTTTTATGCCCTTGTCATGGTAGATTTTAAAGGCTTTTTAAAGTGTTCCTGTTATAAAGCACTGTGTCCTGCCCCTACCTGTAATCAAGGATGTCAGATCCCACAATTGTCAGTTTTAGCTACTGAAGAGAATAAGAATGAGAGACTTTGAGGCTCACTTCCCCCTCGAAACTTCAGAGAGCCACTCTATGGACAAAAGATGTTGTTCACCTTAAGGTACAGACACCCCAGAGCAAACATTCTCTTTGAACCAACAGGTACATAGCAAGTGTTTACTGAACACCTATTCCGTGTACAGCATTGAGCTACGTACCAGAGTAGAAATAAGATGGGCATAGCATGGTCCCCATCTTGGATGATGTTCTATTTTCAGCTTGGGGAAGGGAAATATATAATAAACCCTAAGAATAGAGTGTCCAGCTTATGAACCATCAAATGTTAGGGCTGGAGAGAACCTTTAGTTATCACTTAGTACAACCATGTTTTCAAACTGTGGATCCTCAAGCCTTAAGATTCAGCAAAGTGCCTCAAATGCTGCCTCTCTGCCCTTCTTGCCTCTGTCCCTTTCAACCAGTGACACTGCTTTGAACTTCTATAAGATGTTGTTTGTGTCACTATAGCTCCATAGATTTTGAAAATTTACAAGCCATAAGTCTAGTCCAACCCTCTCGTGTTACAGGTGAGGAAACAGAGCCCCAGAAAGTGAAGGGAATTTGCTTGTGGCTCCATGGCCAGTTAGAAGCTGCAACCCTCAGTTTTCTGATTCCTGTGATCTACTTCCCCATGTCACCTAGCAGCCTAGCAGCAGACATTTCTAAAATATCAGCGTGGCCTGCCATCTTAAGAAGAGTCACTTGTCTCAGGAGCAGGAGGAAGTTGCTTTGGGGTATCTTGAGCCAAGTGCTTAGCCTGAGTTATTCCACAGTATCAGAGAAAGGAGAGATCAGTGAGAGGTATTGTTCAGCCTCCCATTTTGCTTCCCCCAAGTGGGTCCTCATCCTTCACAAAGCAATAAGACTACCTAGCTGGTAGAATTGTGAGGATTAATTGAGATCATGCATCCAAAGAGTCTGGCATATAATAGGTGCTAAATAAATGGTAAATCTTAATCATATAGCTATTTCTTTGGAATATAAAGTGGTATCTTTCCGTGATGTGGCTCCCAATTATTATATAGGCAAAGAAAATGAGGATTCGTGAATCAGAATCCAAGTCCAGGGTGAGCTAAACTGGTTTACCAGATGGATGCCAATTTCATATGTTATTTGGTGGAGTCAAGGCACATCCTTCATTTCCCAGGGAGCCTGGTAGGGTTTGGCAATCCTAGTGTATCCAACTGTGCCAGGACAGAGAGCTAAATAGAGGGTGTGGTACTAGGTTTCTTTAAAGCACAGGTCTGGAAAATACTATGCTTTGCCTCTCATAATTGAGCTGGCATACATGGAGAAGAAAATTGTCAAAAAGGATGTTCGTTTTTCTTGGATGAATTCAATTCTCAAAAAACAAATGAAATTTCCTCACTTGCAATGAACACACTCATACGTCACTGCATAGAGACCTAAATAGGAAGAACCCTCTGTTTTGGAGACATGGCCTGGGAAGTGTCATTGATGGCATTGCCTGGTTTCACGGAGCATTTGCTTTCTGTTTAGTTTCTGTGACTTTGGCTGGGGAATTTTCCAAGGCAAAGGTTACATTTTGGACTTGAAGATCAAAGCTCCACTCATTTGAACCACCATTCTACTATCAGTCCCACATAGTTGATTTCTTTCTGAAGACATATGTGGTTTCCTTTGGGTTGCTGACTTAGATATTTCAATTCCAGTGTTCCCACTCTGCTATTTCTCCTTGGATTGTGGATAAAAGCCCTTCTTCTCCTACTTGCTTTATCTCTTCTGAGCTGTGGTCCTGATTTATTAAAGGTTAAGCAATTTACCCCAGATTTCTTGGCTAGAAAGTAGCAAGAGCCAGGAGTGGAACCTAGGCAATACGACCTTAGAGTTTAGGAGCTTAACCCCTATGCTCTATTGCTCAGGGATTCAAAAATCAAGAGGAAGCACCTCAAGGCTGGTGGAGTCAAGGGTGAGTTTGCAGAGAAAATAACCATGGGCCTTGAGGGATAGATTTTGACAGAACAAAGCATTGAAATAATGTGAGTATGCCATACAGGTAGCAAAGCACAGGGTAAAATGTGGGCCAGGGTAGATCATTTGGCTAGAGTATGGGGTCATTTGAAGGCTGTATTGGAAGATGATTCCTTAAACAGAGTTGGGATTATATTATGGGGAGCCTGTTTTGACAGGATGAATTTATGCTTAGTTCAGTAAGCAACTGAAGGTTCTTTCCTTCTTCCCCTTTTCCTTCCTTCTTTCCTTGCCTCCCAAGTAATATATGTGCTAACAATTAATATCTAAAAAAAAAAAAAAAGAATTCCACCTGAAAGCCCCTCAACAGAGATTATTCATGTTAACATCTCTCTCTTTCTCTCTCTCCCTCTCTTTCTCTCTCTCTCTCCATATATAGAGATATATATTTCCAGACTTTTATCCCATGCAAATATATACATATAAATAATTCCATATTATTGGATATTCCATATTTGTAGAAGGAAAAATTCTAAGATGCCTGCTCCCTGGCTATATGCCCTATATAATCCCCTCCTCTTGAGTGTGGGCACACCTGTGAATATGATGTGCTATGGCTCCCTTGATAAGTCATGTTATATGCCAAAGGTGGTGAGCTGGTCACGCCTGTAATTACATTACATTATATAAGAATTTCCAGCTGGCTTTGAAGACTGATCTTCACGTTGTGAGAGAGCCATGTGGCTAGGACCTGAGAGCAGCCTCTAGGGGCTGAGACTGACCCCCAGCAGTCAGCCAGCAACTGACTGGGGAAATCGGGGACCTTAGTCTTAAAACCACAAGGCACTGAATTCTGACAATAAGTAGTGAGCTTGGGTCACAGCCCTGGCTGATGCTGTAATTTCAACCTACTAAGTATTGACTACATCTTCTTCTTTTATGTAGCCAGTTCTTAAAGATAGCAAATGACTGGCCCAGAGGGGTGCCTTTCATATGCAAACCAACCAATCCAGACCCAGTATCTGAACCACCCCCTCTGTTTGGCTCTTACACTCCAGAAGGCAATATTCCTCTGCCCTAATCATCCCAGGGCCAGGTACCAGACAACTAGTGACAGCTTCTATAGCCCAGAGCCCACTGAAATTATTCACACTAACCAGTCTTGAGCCTGATTACGCTGCCTTGCCTTGCCTTTCCCATAGAAACTACAATAAAGGCCCTTGCCCATGCTTTTCCCTCACTCCTTCTGCCTCCTGGCCAACCCTGGCACTTCCCATGTGGCTCTGTGCGGTGTGCTGTGCCCCTCTTCTTGGAACCTGTAGTAACAAATTATCTTTTCAACGGCAGTCATCCCCTGATCTGTTGGCCTCACCATACTTGACTGATAATAAAACCGATATTTTAAAACAGTGAGAGACCCTTAGCAGCAAACTATGCTCAGACTCCTGGCTCATGGAGACTGTGACTTAATAAATTTGTGTTGTTTTAAACTGCTAAGTTTGTGGAAATCTGTTATGCAATGATAGAAAACTAACATACACATAAAATTGATATTTAAACAGACTATATTCTTCTCTAACCTATGTTTTTTCATTTAATGTAGCATATTTATGTTCATGTATATAGAGATAAATAGAAATAGATGTATAGATATGGATACACCATTAAAAGATCTTGAGTAAGGGAATGAACCACTTAGAGCTGAGAATTTAAACAGCAGTAAAATGTGGTACAGTTAAGAAAACCCAGAAGTGGAGGAAACCTGGCAGGAGATTATACTGGTTATCTGGATTGGTAGTTCTCAACCTCGGAATCTCCTAGAACAATTTTTAAAGTACTGATACCTGGGACTCACTACCCCCAGAGATGTTGATTTAATGGTCTAGGGTACAACGTGGGTATTCAGTGTTTTAAAACCTCCCCAGGTGATTCTAATGCACAGCCAAGGTTGAGAACCACTGGCAGGTAGAGGGTAAAGTGTGCAATCTTGAAATAAAATGGTCCTGTGGAAATAGAAAAGGAGGGATGGGGTGAATAAGGCATTGCTGAGGAAACCACCAATAACCCAGTAGTAAGAAGACTGAGAGGTAAGAAGAAAGCTCATCTTGCTTTTATTGTTGTTTAGTTTGTTTCCAATTAGATTTCCACTCATCTCATTAGTATTATTATTAGAATTTTCATGAGAAGATAGAAACGTGAGGCTGCTTATGCGTGCATGGAGTGGCAGGAATGTTGAGGAGGTCTCAAGGAGCATTCCAGCCAAAGGAAATGTTATGAGCAGTTTCAAAGGAGGGAATTCGTTTTCCAGGTATGAGCCTGAAGTTAGTGGTTGACACAATGAGTGAAGTTAGAGGGACAGAGCTGTCACACAGAGGCTTCAGTGCTATAAGAAAATGGGTCGTTCTCATTCCTTGAAAAGAAAGGGAATGAATAGATTTTTCAAAACGGTAGCTGAGAAAGACGACCTGAGTGCAACATGAAGGAAAGTAGAGAAAACCTAAAAGCCAGGAGTCCCACCGGCTGTTACAGTAAGCAAAGCATGGGGAATGGAGCCTATTATAGGGCAGAGCAGTGGGAGGGGAGAGGAGCAGGACAAATCCAGAGATGCATCCGAAGAAAAGGCAAATTTGAAGGACCTATTGGATGTGGGTTGCCAAGCTTTGGGTATGATGGTAAGATGGTAATAAGGGATCTGATCAAAATGTATCTATTTTGGCATTGTGGTTAAAGGAAGGGTAAACTGATTAGATTTCAGATGTTCTTGGGTATCCCTGAAGGCAGCTGATACTGAGGGAATTCATCCACCGTAGGCTTTCCCTTGCTCAGAGTGAATGGGTGACTGATCGATTTCACAAGGGAAACGTAGTAGAAATAAAGTGGTTTAAAGTAGTTCGCTTTCTCGCATTCTCTATAAAGGAGAGAACTCCCTTTGGACAGCTGCATACAGTGAGAAACAGCAATCCCAGCTGCCAGTAAAGAGAGCACACAATTTTTTTTCCTTTATAGACCCCCAAGGTGGAATTTTCTGAGGCTGTATCTGGTTGTGATTCATATTTTTGGCTGTGGTTCAAGCCTTGGCGTGCGACCTGTAAGCTGGTCACTTGTAGCTGAAGCAGCAGATGGTCGTTCCTCCTTCCCTTAAATGGCTGAGTCTGGCCCGATTCCTTAGGAGTGTAAATAATTTACTCTCTAGTCCACTGAGTCCAGTTAATATTACTTCTCAAAATACTCCTGCCTGCGCTCTTATATTTACTTATACTTTTCTTGCCAAGGTCTTCTAAATATCCCTTCTAATATTTATTTTCTGGGTAGAAATACTGGCCTGACCCAAACTCTGTGAAGTAAATTGTGAAGGATGGGAGCATCTTTAGTCAGCCCAGTGGGATTTTTAAGTACAACTGTCCCCCTCCCTTAGGGAAGTTTTGTACCAGAAACAACCGTGTGAGATCCTGCTTTCCATCAAGGGTTTATTGGTTAATGAGGCCTGTGGCTGGTGTGGTGTTCCTGTGTTTAGCTTTTGGAACTCTCAGAGACAGTTGCTTGGAATAGAGAGCTGACAGAATTATTGCTCAGCAAGCCTGCCGGCCACAGCCCACATGACTCCACCAACATCGATGAATTTTATGGCTGGTTCAGTGAACACAGCAAGTATTTGAAGAGACACAGTGAAGAGCTGTTGGCATCCTGTTCTGCTGTCTGAAGAAGTCTGCAAGGCTTCTCGTTAAGCCATCCTTTTTCTATCTCCTTCTACTCTAGGCTTTGTTGTTCTTCCTCAAGTGCCTGAACAGGGACTCATGGGCAACGATGACTTCAGGATGAGGTCACTGGAGTGGAACCTTGAGACTTAGCCCCCCCGCTAGTTTACTTGTGGCAAAGGGGACCCTTTCAATTAAAACCTGCAGTAACAGAACATGACCAAATTCCACTTTACCCTAGCATTCTAGCCCTTCAAGCTGCTACACTCTTAAAACAGTCCATTGCATTTGTATAAACCTTGGATGTTTTGTAAAAGTACTCTCATATATTATCATATTTGAGACTCATATCACCTCTACAAGTTATATCAAATAACTGTCACTATGTAACAAACCACTCCGAAACTCAGTGGCTTAAAAGATTTCTTATTTCTCACCAGGCTGTAGGTTTCTTGGGCGTAGGCCAGTCTAAGTTGGGCTTGGTCATGAGTCTGTGGCAAGCCTAGGGATTACCTGGTCTAGGCTGGGAATGGCTGTGCTTCACGTGCTCCTCATCCTCCTCCTAGAACCATGGGCTAACCTGAGCGTGTTATTTTCATGGTAAGGCAGAGAGAGATGCAGGGGTGAGTAGAGCCAGTAATGCCTCTTAAGGCCTGGGCTCATAATTGGCTCACTGTTATTTCCACATCATCCAATTTGCCAAAGCAAGCTCCATGATCAAACCCAGAGTCAATGGATGGGAGATGGCAGGGGCAAAGAATTGGGGTCAGTAATGCAGTTTTCCACAGGTAGCTAGGGCAGATATGACTGTTCCTGTTTTACAGATGAGAAACCCGAGACCCAGAGAACTTAAATGCTTTGCTCAAGGTCACATGGAAAATCTGGGCAGGTCTGGAATGCAAACCCAACTCTTATGACTTCTAGTCCTCTCTGCTTTTTGCCACACTAAATTCCACGATCCCATAACATACACAGCTAGGTAAAGGTCCACGGCTCTTGTCTCTTCAGGGATGAACCCTCATGGCCTGGTCCTTTTCTGTTCTCTCTTATGCCCCTAGGGTTTGCCTCCTTCACAGTTGTCACAATCTACTCTTCCATTTGGACCTGTTTGGGGGGGAGGATGGAAGTTCCTCCTACTGAAACATGCAGACACAAATTCTCCCGTCCCTGAAACAGACATACCTATCTCTCCATTTTTAATAAAAATAGATCTTTAAAAAAATCTAAACATCACATATTAGTTGAACTAGAGTGGCCTCAAACCCCAATATACTATGGTTCTTTGAAGAATGGGAATATTATAATCATCTGAAATCTGTCAGCTTGCTTATTGCTGACTCTGAGCTTTACTTAGATGTTAATAGGTCCAGGCTAGTGTTGTCTTAGCCCTTACCTGACTGCCTTTGTAGAGTTTTTAGTTGCCCTCAAATCATGCCTCTGCCCCATCCTGCCCAGTCTGGTCTGGGTAGAATTTTAGTCCAAGCTGCTCAAACCTAGCCTGAAGAGATTTGAGCTGGTATCTTTGATATAGCCTGCAAGATTTTTTCAGGTGTGAGTCTCCATGGCAACCTGTGTCTCTGGCTTTTGGTAGACTTGCGCTGCTAAGTCTGGCTTTTGGAATCCTAAAGGTAGAAGATACCATCTGCCCTTAAATTCTCCTCCTCAGGGTTTCTGGCCAGCATGCACTGACAGTGTGTTTGCCTTATATGAACCTTCTAGACAGAGGTCTCCATGACCCCAGTCTCTGAAAGCCCCTCCCTTTTCCTTAGCACAGTTCTATCCTTATCTTTTTTTTTCCTGTAGTCTAACTTCCAGCAGCTGGTTGCTGTGGCTGTCTGGCTATATCATTCAGTGAGGCTCCGTCTAATCTCTTTTGAGTCTAAGGGCTAATGTGCCTTAGCCATAGCAAGGAGGCTGAGTTCTGATCTCTTTCTCCATACTTCCATGGAATCCTGGAAGACAGATTACTTGCAGTGATTTCTGGAGGCAGAAGGTAAGTGAGTAGCCTCTATAGTGGTAGAACTAAGAGGGAATGCTGGTTGTCCTTGAGCCTTTGGAGAATATAGCTAAATCCGGAGGAAAAGTGAATAAGGACCAGCTTGGTAAAAAAAAAAAAAATAGGTGCAGCTGCTGGAAGAAACAAATTTCTGCTACTGATAAAGAACCTCAGTAAATTCAAAGTGTCCAGTTGTGGTCCCTGATTATCAGTAAATTCAAACAGTGTCCAGTTGTGGTCCCTGATTATCTTGCTGGCTCATTGCTAGGGAGATAAGAAAGCAAAGAAGTCTGGTTAGGAGCATCGCCATAGATATTTTGTCTCTCACTTTGGTATGGTCCACCATTAGGATATGAAGAGGAAGCAAGGAGGCAGCTGACAGGGTAGCACCACATGCTATGATTCCTGACTTGTGTGTCTAATAGTTGACAACATGGTACAGTAGTAGTCAGTGTGGGCTCTAGAGCTAGACTGCTTGGGCTTGAATGTCTTTTGATGTGTGACATTTAGCAAGTTTCTTAACTCTAAGTTTTAGTTATCACATCTATAAAACTGGGCATGATGCATCCTACCTCATAGGGTTGTCATGAGGATTAAATAAAATATAAAGTTCTTAGCACAAATCTGGGCACATAAGAAGCACTAAATAAATATTAACCATTGTTAACATTAGCTGATGCACATTTTGGGTGGGGGGACTTTCAAGAAGGAAATCAGTACCAGAGTACATTGAGACTACGTGGTATCTATTGGGCATTCCTTTTTTAGTAAACTCTTAAATATAGTAAAAGCTCCCATCACTGACATCTACTTAACTGATGTGGTGGATTGAGTTGATGCTTTCCCTTCCTACTGAAATATATACTGACTAATGCTCAGGGCACAAAGAAAGGTCACGGGCAGTAAGTTACCCTTCAGTTGACCCTTATACTTCTGCTCCCATGTGTCAGGTTGATGCTTATCAAGAATTAGTTGTTTTCATTATCAGCTGGCACCGTTTATGGAGCATACTGCCCTATAGCCACTGAATTAAATGTCATTTCTCTCCTATAAGGTCACAAATATATTTAGCTTGATCTGAAAAAAAAGAATTAGTTGTTTCGTCACCAAACCCATTTTTGCCAGTTGTACTTGCTAATGAAGTTAGGTAACATTGTAAATTTATGAAATATGAGCGTAAAAGGAAGGCTACTGTTTCCATGTAAACTAAGTTCGATTCTTTGGAAAGACTTGATAAAGAAAAGTCTTAAAAACTGCTCTATTGTTGAGGCAGGGGGAAACATGAAACTGGAAATCAAATGGGATGCATTTGGGATGTAACTTACGGAAGAAAGAGTCAGAAATGTCAGCCAAAGGACCCACACTCAGAAAGAGGGGCTTGGTCTTACATCACATCACCAGATTGCTGAATGAATATACATTTGTGTGTTTTAGGTTGAAATAAAATGCTTAAGGACCATATGTATCATTTTATATGATTTTTCACTTTAACCAATCAATTACTTATTATACAAGACAGTATTATATACACAAGAGAGCTTCTACTATATGGTCAGTGTATTGTGTTAAGTAGTTTATATGCTCTGGGCTTGAAAGAAGGCCCAGTAGAGTACATTTACCAGCTTTATGGGTGAGAGCTTGTAATAGGCAGAATAATGCCTCCCCTCCCAAAGATGTCCACATCCTAATCCCCGGAACACTGTGAACATGCTATGTTATATGGCAGGGGGGAATGAAGGTTGCAGATAGTAGTAATGTTGCTAATCAGTTGATCTTGAGACGGGAAGATTATCCTGGATCACCTGGCATGGCCCAATGTAATCAAAAAGGTCCTTACGCGTGGAAAGAGGGAGGCTGAAGAGAGAGTGTCAGAGTGATGTGAGGTAAGAAGGACTTGACTGATGTTGCTGGCTTTAAAGATAGAAGGAAGGGGCCATGAACAAAGGAATGTGGGCAGCATTTAGAAGCTAGAAAGGCAAAGGAATTGATTAACCCCTAGAGCCTCCAGATAGGAATGCCATTCTGCCAACACTGATTTTAACCCAGTGAAATGCATTTCAGACTTGTGACCTACAGAAGAGTAAAACAATAAACTTGTGTTGTTAAGCGACCAGGATTATGGTAATTTGTTATAGCAGTAATAAGAAACTCTTGCAGACATTGAGCCAAGTTGATGACAAACAACAAATTCTATCCCCTAACCATCACCACCACTACCACCTCCTGGTCCCGCAACTGTGCTTATAGGAAGCCTAGGCCCTTCATACTTTCAGGTACCCTAGACACAGAATTTACACTTAATATCTGTGTCTGGCCTTAGAAGCACTATATTTACTAAGTTCCTACCATTTGCCAGGCAGTACACTAAATGCTAAGGCCTCACTGATGAACAGCATAGATAAAGGATCTGTCTTCATGGAGCTCTCAGGCTATTTTCATTATCTCTTCCCATTTCAAGACCTATATTTTACAGGAAGATGGTTCTCAACATCTTCATGTGTCTTGACTGAGGAATACCTTGTTTTTTGCTCATTTGTAAAACAGAGAGTTTAGGCCATTACGAACTCCATTCTTCCCCTAATCCTTTTCCTCAGATTGCTTTTGATTTGTGACTCCGGTACCTCCTCTTTCACCCATTCACCCATCCCACAAAGTGACTTTGCAGAATTCTATCATTACAGTCTTCCAACATAAAAATACCAACAACAAAACAGATATTTCCACCAAGGAAAGAGAAGGATGGCTCCCTCATGCTCCATCTTCCCACATGGCCATGTTTGTTGTAAGCTTTCCACTCCACTCAGGTGTTTTCCTCCATCCAAAATGAAGGACCTCATGAACTCCAAGTCTCTCCCATTTATCAGGTCCAGCTTATGTCTGCCTTCAACAATCCCCTCCCCAGCCATAGCAGCTCACCTTTGCCTCTGTAGTATGCACAGTTCTGAGTCACGCCTTTGTGTCCTTTATTATTTGTCATTTTGTCCTCTATTACATGTGGCATCTGAGTTTTATTACTTTCCTGATTGGAAACCCCTTCGATGGTTTCCCAGTGCCTTCGGAATAAAGTCCAAACTCTTCATCATAGCGCTGAGTCATCACGATCTGGCAGCCCTGTCTTCCTCTTCATATTCTAGTGCCATTCTCCACCTTCCTCATCTGTCTTAGTCTTTTCAAGCTGCTATAACAAAAATACCATAGGCTGGATGGCTTATAAGCAACAAAATTGTTTTACTCACAGTTCTGGAAGCTGGGAAGTCTAAGGTCAAGGCACTGGAAAATTTGGTGTCTGGCGAGAGCTCACTTCGAAATCCATTGATGGCCATGTTTTCACTGTGTCCTCACATGGTGGAAGGGGTGAGGTTGCTCTCTGGGGTGTCTCTTATAAGGGCACTAATCTCATTCATGAGGGCTCCACCCTCATGACCTAATCACCTCCCAAAGGCCCCACCTCCAAATACCATCACATTGAGGGAGTAGGTTTCAACATATTAATTTGGCAGCGACACAAATATTCAGCCTATAGCACTATCCTCAGCAGCCATTCTGATATTTTCAAATATCAAACATTTGTGATATTTTCCATCTTCTCTTCAACCTCTGGGCCTTCAACATGCTGCATCTTCCTGAAATGCTTATCATCAGCTATTTCTTTTCCCACTCCTGCCCCCACCCTCCTCACTAAAAATCACCCCGTATTAGACCTCCCTTGATAGTATCCTCCCTTAGACACATAATCCTTTAGCACCATGCATTTCTTTGTAGCACTTATTAACTTGTAATTACTTGGATTTTTTTTTCTTCCTCTAGATGTAAGCTCCATGTTTGTTGAAAGAAAGAGTGTGGGTGAATGAACTAATGAATGAATGATCTTTTAGTCTCAACTTTTACAGCTGTTTACTATCTGTCTCCTCCAATTAAAATGTAAGCTTAGTGAGGCAGGAACCTCGTCTATCTTATCGACTGCTGCTGTGTCACCACCAGTGCCCAGCTTATAGTATATATTTAAAAAATATTAGTTAAAAACAATGTTGGCATCTTTGTGGAGTCCAGTCAAAACATACCTTTCTTAAATCTTAGGCCACTTATACATAAAGAAGGAAGCAATGAGAAAGTTCCCAGTGTTTTGGGATTCCCCCTGAACCTGGAATCCTGAAATTAACTCCATTTCTTTCCTGTCATCTAAATGATATTAGTTAATACTACTTAGAAAGTTTACAATGTTGTTTTCCTCAAGTACTTCTACATAATTTTCCCCCTATGAATTAATTGTATTTTTTGTAAGATGAACAAGCCAGATATAATTGGCCCTATTAGATAGATCAGTGACTCTTAAACTTAAATTTGAAGCAGAATCACCCAGAGTGTTTCTTAAAATTGCTTATTCTTAAAGCCAAGCTCAATTCTGATTCTTTAGATCTAGCGTGTAGCCCAGGAATCTGTGTTTTTGAAGCTCCCCCCAGGTCATTCTGAAGCTGATTGTCCGGGAATCATACCTTGAGAATGCCTAATATGGATTTTGAATTGAGTGTTTGGGCAGTGTAATGACCTTTTCGGATAATAATATTAGATACCATCCATTGATAGTTACTGTTTGCCAGATACTGGTCTGTTCCAGGAGGCCTTATAGAAAGCTATCATTACCTAATTTAATCTTTTCCACTAGTCTATGAGGAAGGTATTAATTTAATCCCTCATTCTGTAAGTGAGAGAGCTGAGGCTAAGAGAGGTTAAGTAATTTGCCCAGAGTCACACAGATAATAAGTCATAGTGCCACTCAACATATTCTGACTCCAAAGCCCGCCTTTTTCCTTTAATTCCAGGCTACTTGCCTCCCACAAAGCTCTCCTCATTTGCAGACTTCTGGATCCTTGGCAAGCTCAATGTGCACTTACCTCTACAGTCCTAATCAGAATTATGATCTGTTGCCTTTAAAGGTGCTTTATTGCATGTTACCGAGGGAAAAAGGTCTGTCTTCCTACAGTCCTTTGTTCTGCATTTGTAGAAACAACAGACCCCAGGGGAAGAGGCCCTTTCTTAGAAGAAAAAAAATGTTCTTTCTGCCCTCCTCACATACCACATTAATTATCAGCTACAGAAGAAACTGCTGAAACTTCTGGCCCACTTGACCTTTCTTCTCCTCCAAACCAGGAAGCAGCACAGCAAGAGAAGAGCTTCATTCTGAAGCTCAAGTGCTCTCCCACATACCATAGCCTGGGACAAAGGTTCAGAGTGCCGGGTATGATTCCTGTGATAAGACAACCATCAATAGGTGGAATGTTTATGGAAAATAGATTGGGATGTACAAACAAGAACTCTAGTTTGAATTTAGGGTAAATATTGAGTGAAACTCCCTTTATGCTTGGCCTTTCCTGTACACTTGATACTAGGAGGTCATACAGAGACCCTCCATGAACCCAATATGATAAATTCCTCTGCATAAGGCTTTCAACTTGTAGCAGAAGCTGGGGTTGAAAGTGCTTCACTGGGTAGTAGAGGTAGCTAGGTGAGGGATCTCTCTATTGCATCCACTTCTGGCTTCCACCTTCTCCTGCTTCAAAAGAGTGTCCTGGTGGACAACAATCTGGATACTTAAGTATGATACTAGAAGCAAAAGCCAGGAAGGCTTCTCCAGAGGTTATTAGATCTCTGCCAGGCAGGATTTAAGGTAAAGATGGCAAACAGTAGTTTCATGCCCACTCCATGCATGAGTGGCTGCCTAGAACAATATAGTGAGAAGAATTATGAGGCCACATATGAGCTCTGCAGGAAAGAGTGCCAGAATTGATTAGTGATGTCTGCCATGGACATGAAAATTTGCCAACAAATGATCTACTTTTTTTTTTCCACTCTTGCTCAGAGCTAGTAGTTCCTTAACATGATTGCACACAAATCACAGGAAGCTTTTGTAAAAATACTGGTACCTGGAGTCCACCCCAGACCAATTAAATTAGATTCTCTGGAGGTGAGATTCAGGCATCCGAGCATCCACGGTTGAGAGCCACTGCTCTGTACCATCACAGATATACAGAAGACTTAACTCAGTACTTCTCAAATGCACTTCCTCCAACAAGGACCTGCCAGGCTGGCTGCATAAGAATTGTCTAAGTAGCTTGTAAAATTGGGGATTCCTGGGACCAACTCCTAAAATTTTGAATTTGGAAGTATGGGGATAGGTCCCAAGAATTTGTATTTTTAAAAACCTCACAGGAGGAAGCTGATGTGCACCCAGGTTTGGAAACCACTGCCCTGAGCTCTTCATAATGCCTCAGATGAATGACAACTCTAAGCAGAACCTTGTACTCTAGGACAGTGATTTTCAACCCAGACTGCACATCAGCATTTCCTGGGAAACTTCTTAAGAACACCAGTGCCTGGGTCTAACTCCAGATCAATTAAATCACACTCTCTAGGGTAGAACCTGGATGATTCTAATGTGCAGCTAAAACTCTAAGAATCAATGCTCTAAGAAGTAGGATGCAGGAACCTCATTTGAGAACTTCGTCAGGTAGATGTCATTTCTCTTTTGCTATGGATTCCGTCCCTGACTTAGTCTAGTGCTTTGGCTTGATGTTAGGCGGTAGAACCCCTTCTGTTTCCCTAACCTTGTTTACCCACTAGAATCTATCATTTATTATGGTTATGGTTGTCTTATGGGTCTTCCTGGACTAAGTAAACATTGGCTGCAGTTGCTTACTCATTTTTTTAAATGAAGAGCTACTGAGTGTACCTGAGTGTTTATAAAATGTAGATTCCAATATCTTTACCTCTATAAAGAAAGGTTTTTGAAGATGTTTTTTTAAATTTTATTTAGATAATCAAATGAAAACAAGGGCAATTGATGCTTTTAAGAGACAGTCTTTGTAAAGACAAGGTTGTATTTAAAGTGAGAGGCCTTCAAGGCCCCTCACTGTGAATTAGTAGGAGCAAAAAGACAGCTTAACTGCCAATCCATGATTAGCTATTGTAAGGGAGAAAAAACTTTTCCTTGACCCTCTTAGGGTCCTTTGCTGGGTCTAGAAATTAAACTGACAGAGACAGAGTAGCAGGGAAAAAGCATACAAATTAACTTTTAAGTTTTACATGATACGAGAACCTTCATAAGGAACTGGAGACCGGAAGGAGTTATACTTGTATATTTTTATGCTAGGTTTGTTGAAGAGTGGGCAGTTGTGTAGAAATATGATAGGTTAAGGAGTATGAGGTAAGTGTAGTAAACTGAGGAACACTTAGCAAGGCCTGTTTGTTCAGATTCTTCTTCGCGTCTCTTTGTCTTCGGAGACAAGGATGCTCCTTTCCTCTGGGTATGGGGAAGGCATCTCACATAAGGGTTTTATGACCTGTTTCAGGGGAGAAGGGTGGGGGGAAGGTCAGAGTGACCTTCCTACTTCTGCCGTTTTCTCAAACTCCTTCAGCTTAAAATATTCAATATATCGAGGTGCCATGTTTGGGGGTAGCATGCCCTGAACCCCATCACCTGGCTGGTCCTTTTTGAAGCAAATGGAAGAAATATCACTCCATTTTTTGAAGCTTTATCTTTATGTTTGTCTGCCTCACATTAGTTGTGTAAGACAGCTAGACAACCACAGACAGAGTCAGCCTTGCAGGGATGACCACACCAAACATGGTGAGATTTGCCGAATACAGTAGGAACACCCCCTTATTCCTCAAAATGCATTTTTTAAAAAATTCCCTCTATTTCCTCATTTAGGCTTGAATTTCCATCACTAATGATGAATGTATTTCATTTAAACATTCCCTCGTCAGATCCGTGTTTTTAAATATAAACAGAACTAACACATTAAGTCCCCAATACCTCCAATACTCTCAGGAAGGAAGAGCCATGACAATCTTGGTGGAGAAATGACACCATAGAAGAGAAGTTAAAAGAACCTCACAAAGAGAGCCCAAGGCTTCGAAGACTAACTTCTCTTCTTACTGCAAGTTGGTTTTTCCTTGCACTTCCCATTTCAGGATTTACTTGCAGAGGTAAGCTGTTTGAAAAACCAATTTGAGACAAGAGGGAGGAGCCTCCACAATGGCACCTGCCAGCATGTGCTTCATGCAGTAGAAGGAGCTCCCCAGTATGTGCTGCAGCCACCCTCTGCCTCTCCAGGAGACTCTCCAAGACCAGCAGATAAAGGAACAATCGTTTCCAGGCTGCTTAGGGCGAAGGAGGACACATGGGAGACTGATACACAGACTTGCTACCATTCCTGTTTTCAGCTCCATACTCAACCCTTACCTTCTGAGAGTTATCCTTAAAACTATGCAAAGCAGTACTAGGAGGACGTGGAATTCGCGTCTCCTCACAACTAGGGCACCTACCAGGCACCGGTGGGGGACCATGGACACCTAAGGGGACAGGAGGAACCCCCAGAGACTGGCTTGTGGTATCTTGGTTCCCAGGTTGGAGGTCAGACCTGAGCTCCTGTGGTGGGAGCTCTGAGTCCAAACCGCCGGACTAACAGAGAACCTCAGACTCCAGGGAATATCAATCGGAGTGAGGCCTCCAGGAGGTCCTCATCTCAGCACCAAGACCCAGCTCTATCTAACTGCCTGTAAACTCCAGTGCTGGACGTCTCAGGCCAAACAACCGGTAAGACAGGAATATAACACCACCCATCAAAAAATAAATGAAATGACAAGAAAATACATTACAGACGAAGGAGCAAGGTAAAAACCTACAAGACCAAATAAATGAAGACAAAATAGGCAACCTACCTAAAAAAGAATTCAGAATAATGATAGTAAACATGATCCAAAATCTAGGAAATTGAGTGGAGAAAATACAAGAAACATTTAACAAGGATCTAGAAGAACTAAAGAGCAAACAGTGATGAACAACACAATTACTGAAATGAAAAATACTCTAGAAGGAATCAATAACAGAATAACTGAGGCAGAAGAACAGATAAGTGAGCTGGAAGATAAAATAGTGGAAATAACTGCCAGGAAGCAGAATAAAGAAAAAAGAATGAAAAGAATTGAGGACAGTCTCAGAGACCTCTGGGACAACATTAAATGCACCAACATTCAAATTATAGGGGTCCCAGAAGAAGAAGAGAAAAAGAAAAGGTCTGAGAAAATATTTGAAGAGATTACAGTTGAAAACTACCCTAACATGGAAAAGGAAATAGTCAATCAAGTCCAGGAAACACAGAGAGTAGCATACAGGGTAAACCCAAAGAGAAACGTGCCGAGACACATATTAATCAAACTATCGAAAAGTAAGTACAAAGAAAAAATATTAAAAGCAGCAAGGGAAAAGCAACAAATCACATACAAGGGAATCCCCATAAGGTTAACAGCAGATTTTTCAGCAGAAACTCTGCAAGGCACAGGAGAGTGGCAGGACATATTTAAAGTGATGAAAGGGAAAAACCAACAACCAAGATTACTCTACCCAGCAAGGATCTCATTCAGATTCAATGGAGAAATTAAAACCTTTACAGTTAAGCAAAAGTTAAGAGAATTCAGCACCAACAAACCAGCTTTACAACAAATGATAAAGGAACTTCTCTAGGCAGGAAACACAAGAGAAGGAAAAGACCTACAAAAACAAATCCAAAACAATTAAGAAACTGATAATCGGAACATACATATCGATAATTACCTTAAGTGTAAATGGATTAAATGCTCCCACCAAAAGACATAGGCTGGCTGAATGGATACAAAAACAAGACCCATATATATGCTGTCTACAGGAGATCCACTTCAGACCAAGGGACACATACAGACTGAAAGTGAGGGAATGGAAAAAGATATTCCATGCAAATGGAAACCAAAAGAAAGCTGGAGTAGCAATTCTCATATCAGACAAAATAGACTTTAAAATAAAGACTATTACAAGAGACAAGGAAGGACACTACGTAATGATCAAGGGATCAATCTAAGAAGAAGATATAATAATTGTAAATATTTATGCACCCAACATAGGAGCACCTCAATACATAAGGCAAATGCTAACAGCCATAAAAGGGGAAATTGACAGTAACACAGTAATAGTAGGGGACTTTGACACCCCACTTTCACCAATGGAGAGATCATCCAAGATGAAAATAAATAAGGAAACACAAGCTTTAAATGATACATTAAACAAGATGCACTTAATTGATATTTATAGGACACTCCATCCAAAAACAACAGAATACACATTTTTCTCAAGTGCTCATGGAACATTCTCCAGGATAGATCATATCTTGGGTCACAAATCAAACCTTGGTAAATTTAAGAAAATTGAAATCGTATCAAGTATCTTTTCCAACCACAGTGCTATGAGACTAAATATCAATTACAGGGAAAAATCTGTAAAAAAATACAAATTCATGAAGGCGAAACAGTACACTATTTAATAACCAAGAGATCACGGAAGAAATCAAAGAGGAAATCAAAAAATACCTAGAAACAAATGACAATGAAAGCATGACGACCCAAAACCTATGGGTTGCAGCAAAAGCAGTTCTGAGAGGGAAGTTTATAGCAATACAATCCTACCTCAAGAAACAAGAAATATCTCAAATAAGCAACCTAACTTTATACGTATGGCAATTAGAGAACAAAGAATCAAAGAACCCCAAAGTTAGCAGAAGGAAAGAAATCATAAAGATCAGATCAGAAATAAATGAAAAAGAGATGAAGGAAATGATAGCAAAGATCAATAAAATAAAAGCTGGTTCTTTAAGAAGATAAACAAAATTGATAAACCATTAGCCAGACTCATCAAGTACAAAAGGGAGAAGACTCAAATCAACAGAATTAGAAATGAAAAGGAGAAATAACAACAGACACTGCAGAAACACAAAGGATCATGAGAGATTACTATACGCAACTATATGCCAATATAATGGACAACCTGGAGAAAATGGACACATTCTTAGAAAAGCACAACCTTCTGAGACTGAACCAGGAAGAAATAGAAAATATAAACAGACCAATCACAAGCACTGAAATTGAAACTGTGATTAAAAATCTTCTGACAAGCAAAAGCCCAGGACCAGATGGCTTCACAGGCGAATTCTATCAAACATTTAGAGAAGAGCTAACACTTTCTTTCTCGAACTCTTCCAAAATATAGCAGAGGGAGTAACACTCCCAAACTCATTCTACGAGGCCACCATTAACCTGATACCAGAACCACACAAAGATGTCACACAAAAAGAAAACTACAGGCCAATATCTCTGATGAACATAGATGCAAAACTCCTCAACAAAATACTAGCAAACAGAATCCACCAGCACATTAAAAGGATCATACACCTGATCAAGAGAGGTTTAACCTAGGAATGCAAGGATTCGGCAATAAATGCAAATCAATCAATGTGATATACCATATTAACAAATTGAAGGATAAAAACCATATGATAATCTACAGAGATGCAGAAAAAGCTTTTGACAAAATTCAACATCCATTTGTGATAAAAACCCTCCAGATAGTAGGCATAGAGGGAACCTACGTCAACATAACAAAGGCCATATATGACAAACCCACAGACAACATTGTTCTCAGTGGTGAAAAACTGAAACCATTTCCTCTAAGATCAGTAACAGGACAAGGTTGCATACTCTCACCACTACTACTCAACATTGTTTTGGAAGTTTTACCCACAACAATCAGAGAAGAAAAAGAAATAAAGGAATCCAAATCGGAAAAGAAGAAGTAAAACCGTCACTGTTTGCAGATGACATGATATTATACATAGAGAATCCTAAAGGTGCTACCAAGAAAGTACTAGAGCTAATCAATGAATTTGGTAGAGGAGCAGGATACAAAATTAATGCACAGAAATCTGTTACATTCCTATACACTAATGATGAAACATCTGAAAGAGAAATTAAGGAAACACTCCCATTTACCATTGCAACAAAAAGAATAAAATACCTAGGAATAAACCTACCTAAGGAGACAAAGGACCTGTATGAAGAAAACTATAAGACACTGATGAAAGAAATAAAGATGATACAAACAGATGAAGAGATATACCATGTTCCTGGATTGGAAAAATCAACATTGTGAAAATGACTCTACTACCCAAAGCAATCTACAGATTCAATGCAATCCCTATCAAACTATCAATGGTATTTTTTCACAGAACTAGAACAAAAAAATTTCACAATTTATATAGAAACACAGAAGATGCCGAAGAGCCAAAGCAGTCCTGAGAACGAAAAATGGAGCTGGAAGAATCAGGCTCCCTGAGTTCAGACTATACTAGAAAGCTACACTCATCAGGACAGTATGGTACTGGCACAAAAACAGAAAGATAGATCAATGGAACAGGAGAGAAAGCCCAGAGATAAACCCACACACATATGGTCACCTTATCTTCGATAAAGGAGGCAAGAGTATACAGTGGAGAAAACAGACTCTTCAATAAGTGGTGCTGGGAAAACTGGACAGCTACATGGAAAAGAATGAAATTAGAACACTTCCTCACACCATACACAAAAAGAAACTCAAAATGGATTAAAGACCTAAATGTAAGGCCAGACACTATAAAACTCTTGAGGAAAACATAGGCAGAACACTCTATAACGTAAATCACAGCAAGATCCTTTTTGACCCACGTCCTAGAGAAATGGAAATGAAAACAAAATAAACAAATGGGACCTAATGAAACTTCAAAGCTTTTGCACAGCAAAGGAAACCATAAACAAGACCAAAAGACAACCCTCAGAATGGGAGAAAATATTTGCAAATGAAGCAAGTGACAAAGGATTAATCTCTAAAATATACAAGCAGCTCATGCAGCTCAATTATCAAAAGAACAAACAACCCAATCCAAAAAGGGCCGAAGACCTAAATAGACATTTCACCAAGGAAGACAGAGAGATGGCCAAGAGGCACATGAAAAGATGCTCAACATCACTAATCATTAGAGAAATCCAAATCAAAACTACAATGAGGTATCACCTCACACCGGTCAGAATGGCCACCATCAAAAAATCTACAAACAATAAATGCTGGAGAGGGTGTGGAGAAAAGGGAACCCTCTTGCACTGTTGGTGGGAATGTAAATTGATACAACCACTATGGAAAACAGTATGGAGGTTCCTTAAAACACTAAAAATAGAACTACCGTATGATGACCCAGCAATCCCACTACCCGGGCATATACCCTGAGAAAACCATAATTCAAAAAGAGTCATGTACCACAATGTTCACGGCAGCTCTATGTACAATAGCCAGGACATGGAAGCAACCTAAGTGTCCATCATCGGATGAATGGATAAAGAAGATGTGGCACATATATACAATGGAATATTACTCAGCCATAAGAAAAAATGAAATTGAATTATTTGTAGTGAGGTGGATGGAATGAGAGTCTGTCATACCGAGTGAAGTAAGTCAGAAAGAGAAAAACAAATACCGTATGCTAACACATATATATGGAATCTAAAAGTAAAAAAAGCTTCTGAAGAACCCAGGTGCAGGACAGGAATAAAGATGCAGACGTAGAGAATGGACTTGAGGACACGGGGAGGAGGAAGGGTAAACTGAGATGAAATGAGAGAGTGGCATGGACATATATATACTACCAAATGTAAAATAGATAGCTAGTGGGAAACAGCCGCATAGCACAGGGAGATCAGCTCGGTGCTTTGTGACCACCTAGAGGGATGGGATAGGGAGGGTGGGAGGGAGACACAAGGGGGAACTGAGATGAAGTGAGAGAGTGGCATGGCCATATATATACTACCAAATGTAAAATAGATAGCTAATGGGAAGCAGCCGCATGGCACAGGGAGATCAGCTTGGTGCTTTGTGTCCACCTAGAGGGATGGGATAGGGAGGGTGGGAGGGAGACACAAGAGGGAGGAGATATGGGAATATATGTATATGTATAGCCGATTCACTTTGTTATAAAGCAGAAACCAACACACCATTGTAAAGCAGTTATACTTAAAAAAAAAAAGAAAGGAAATTGAGTTGTTATTTGTAGTGAGGTGGGTGGACCTAGAGTCTGTCATACAGAGTGAAGTAAGTCAGAAAGAGAAAAACAAATACCGTGTGCTAACACACACACACACACACACACACACACACACACACACACACACACATATGGAATCTATTTAAAAAATGTTCCGATGAACCTAGGGGCAGGATAGGAATAAAGACACAGACGTAGAGAATGGACTTGAGGACATGGGGAGGGGGAAGGGTAAACTGGGACTAAGTGAGAGAGTGGCATGGACATATATACACTACCAAATGTAAAGTAGATAGCTAGTGGGAAGCAGCCGCATAGCACGGGGAGATCAGATCGGTGCTTTGCGACCACCTAGAGGGGTGGGATAGGGAGGGTGGGAGGGAGACGCAAGAGGGAGGAGGTATGGGGATATACGTATGCATATAGCTGATTCACTTTGTTATACAGCGGAAGCTAACACAACACTGTAAAGTAATTATACTCCAATAGAGATTTTTTTAAAAAAAAAAAACCTAAACTAAATAAACCAATATGAGTCCTCTGAGAAATAGTGTGCTGGGGCGCTGCCATCTCTGTAGCCCCTGCACCTGGTTCGGGATAGTTAATGAATGGCAGCCAGTGAAAATGTATCATTGCAGAACTGCCATGGGAGGTTTTGGATCCAGCCTTGGACCCAGCCAAATGAGTCCCAGTAGCCAAATGTCTGGAGGACAGCCTAATCATCCTTGTAAACAAGACCATTTCCTTTGCCCCCTGCCCATGGAAAACAGGACCCAACAAACCCCTTGCTGATGCCATATCCCCATCCATGTGCTCAGAGAATAGACCATTGTGTTTTCGCCAAGAGCTGGCTATCCAGTGAATAATGTGTTCCTATACATTTACACTCAGTGTGGAGTATCCTAGGACATGTTTATACTCAAGAAAGGTTAGTATTAACATTGTGTCAGGGGATTAATCCATTTTAATCGCAAATGCCAAGAAAAAAACCCTTTCTTTGGCGCCCAGATGTATGACTTTGGTTAAATATTTATAGATCATTTGGAATGTTTACTCTTCATTCTGGAACTAGGTATTTACTTGCATAATTGCATACTCTTCCCCCACCTCCAACCCTATTCAGTGTTCTCCTGATGTTTTCTCTCTATAAGGAGTAGCAGGGAGATGATGGGCACATCTGGCTACTGGAACAGAGCTTCTGATGTTGGTGGGAGCTGACCCCGAGCTAGTAGAGTAACCAGGAAAATACTCTAGGTATATTACCAGGATCATGGAATGAGGAGGGGCCTCAGAATCAGGAAACCTGGATTCTAGCCCGCAATCTGCTACCAATTAGGTGTGTGACCTTCGCTGGGCCTCAGTTTCCTCATCTATAAAATAAAAGAGATGAATTTGAATTTTTAAAATTTCTTCCAGCTCTGAATCCTCATGGAAACGTTCTCTAAGCCATTTGAAATCCCTACCCACTCCAGGTGTAATACTCAGGCTCTCTGGAGCAGTGCCCTCCAATCGAACCTTCTGCAATGATGGAAATGTGGTGTCCCATAAGGTAACCTCTAGCCACATTTAGCTACGGAGCATTTCAAATGTAGCTAATGTGGCTGAGGGACTGAATTTTAAATCTTATTTTATTAATTTAAATGTCATAGCCATCTGTGATTAGGAGCTACCATATAGGGCAGCATAATGCTAGACGATTAACAATGGTATTGCCTCGCTCCTTACAGAAGGCCATTATCTGCGCTAACGACGGTTTCTAATTTGGAGAAGATTAAAGAAGTGGTTGGTAAACACTGCTCAGTTGGAATGCTCTGTCTTTGATGTAGAAGGTGGGATACAATGAAATATCCTCAGATGGGTTGAGGTTTTCAAAATATACAACTCCTGAGTTCTTATTAATGCCAGTTAAAAGTGTCAAGCCATGGAACTGATCTCTTTTTTTCTGTCTGAAATGTTAATATGCTTTTAGCTGCACTATGGTAAGCTGGGAAAACAGTATCAGTGTAGGGCATTCTAAGACATCACACAGATTGCACAGAATCAACCTTCATCATTTCACATTAAACATTTTTTATACCAAAAAAAGAGCTTGTTTACTTAATTTGCAAAGTGTTTCTTTGCCATTTAATAGTTGACTGATCTATATTTCATAGCATTGACTGCAGAGAGTTATTCATCTGTCTGAATTAAAAATAGTGGCAGCTCTTCATTATACAACTCGTTGAGTTGAAAATCAGCTGTGGCTGTTCCTGGACTTGCCTTTCTTGCTTCCAAATTTACAATATTTTTCTTGATATAGTAAATAATATATGATTATTAGTTATTACTAAAACTAGTACCAGTAATAACTAAGTAATAATAAGCATTTATTAGTCAAGACTTTCTATCATAGCTCTTATAGTACAAATAGCATTCATGATAAATCTTGGGAATATTTGAAAAAATATTAAACGCCAGTCCATGAACTGGTGAGAATGGAGAGTTCTAAAGAATATGATCCACTTGCCCAAGTGGTATTGTATATGTCAGGGTTGGTAAATCCATGGCATGAAAGCTGTCATTTCCCACCCATTCCTTTGTCTTTGGCTTTCTTTCCCACTGAGCTTGGACCTAGCCTCAGAATTCTTCTCAACACAGTGTTCTAGGCAGCCAGTATCAAACAAGTGAGACAATTAACTGACAACATTTAAGGTGAAGCTGATTTTCCCTCTCTGGTTTTTGCCGTGTGGACATGATCGATTTGTAAGAAACAAAAACACAGTAAAATACTATTATATTTCAGCTCTAGAGCTGAAAGGATCCCTAAAGAGCATGCAATCCAATCCCCTTATTTTATACATGAGAAGACTGAGGCTGAAAGAAGTGAGGCGACTTAAATAAGGTTAGAAAGTCAGTTGGTGGCAAAAATAGGACTAGATCCCAGCCTCCTGACTCAGACAGACTCAGCAAGACAGACACCGTCTCCAGCCTACCACGTGGTAATTGTACTTTGCATGTTTGGTGCAGGAGTATCATTGCTCTTGAGTTTACTGGAAACGATGTCTACTTTCCTGGACAAATGAGCTGGATAGGCCTATTAAACTGGGCCCATCTATTGGTTTGTGGTGTGGCCACATCCAAACAGATTATCTGGTATATTTTCCCATGAGTCGGATTTACATGTTTTCCAGACATCTGTGTCCAGTGCCAACTGATTGGAAGAAAGAAATAGCAGCCCATTAATTGAAACGACCAACCCTAGCTTAGCAGGACCCACTGGAATGTTTAGTTCTCATTAACAAATACAATCTTTATTTTTATCATTAGCAAATTCCTGGATGTTTGCCTTTGTTAATGTGTTGCTCTTCACCTAATAATTTGCTCCTCTTAATACAGCCTGTGTCCTCAAGAGGGGTTGCTCCTATGCCTTAATAAACTGTTTATTAAGTTTAATAACATTGATATCATTGTCAGGCAGTTTCTAAGGGTTGAGCCCTCACATTTTAAATAGAGAGGAGTGAAACCTGCTATTCTAATCATGCAGTAGCAGGAACCTGGGAGTCTGGGTTATTCCATCTTTATTATTATTTTTTTGATTTATAGTTGATATACAATATTGTGTTAGTTTCAGATGTACAGCAAAGTGGTTCACATATATATATATATTCATATATATACTCATATATGTGTATACATATATATATATTCTTTTCCAGATTCTTTTCCATTACAGGTTATTACAAGATATTGAATATAGTTCCCTGTGCTATACAGTAAATCCTTCTTGTTTAGCTATTTTATATATAGTGTTGTGTATCTGTTAATCCCATACTCCTAACTTATGCCTCCTCCCTTCCGCCTTTGGAGTTACCCGTTCTTTAGATTGTGTTTACAATCTAAATGGTTCTTTAGGTTGGCAATGTTAAATGATTTGCAAAGTGAGAATCACATTTATTATTTATTAAGTAGTATAATGACTATAAATGAACAATCAGGAGAAGGGTATAATTGTGGTTAATGGCATTATCATTAACTGCCAGGTGCATCTGTTTCTGAACAAACATTCAGTGCCTCTGTTTAGAGGTATGTTTATATCCTAGTTTCCCCTGCTGTTGAACATTCCCATTAAGCAGCAAGTTTTATTAGAGTAGTTTACTCTCCTTCCTTTTTTTCCTTTTAACACTTTGGTTGTGTCTCAAAGATCCCCTTCTTGTTTTTCCAATTAGATCCTTATAATCCTTTCAGTAAACTAAATTTCAGTGTGTCTGAAGCTTCTCAGCTCTTCCGAAGGCATGAGCAGGAGAGGCCTGATCCCCCAGTTTCCATAGGAAGACACACCCTTCAGCTAGTGACTTGTAATTTCCTTTACAAGATTGGCTTGGTTCCTGCCATACCTTGGGTCTACGAAGAAGCAGACCAGACACTCAGGGTTCCTTTTTTTTTTGCTTTTAACATCTTTATTGGAGTATAATTGCTTTACAATGGTGTGTTAGTTTCTGCTTTATAACAAAGTGAATCCACTATACATATACCTATATCCCCATATCTCCTCCCTCTTGCATCTCCCTGCCACCCTCCCTATCCCGCCCCTCTAGGTGGGCACAAAGCACCGAGCTGATCTCCCTGTGCCATAAGGCTGCTTCCCACTAGCTATCTAGTTTGCATTTGGTAGTGTATATACGTCCATGCCACTCTCTCACTTCATCCCAGCTTACCCTTCCCCCTCCCCATGTCCTCAAGTCCATTCTCTACATCTGCGTCTTTATTCCTGCCCTGCCCCTAAGTTCCTCAGAACCATTTTTTTACATGCCATATATATGTGTTAGCATACGTTATTTGTTTTTCTCTTTCTGACTTACTTCACTCTGTATGACAGACTCTAGGTCCATCCACCTCACTACAGATAACTCAATCTCATTTCTTTTTATGGCTAATACTCCATTGTATATATGTGCCACATCTTCTTTATCCATTCATCTGTCAATGGACACTTAGGTTGCTTCCATGTCCTCGTTATTGTAAATAGAGCTGCAATGAACATTGTGGTACATGACTCTTTTTGAATTATGGTTTTCTCAGGGTATATGCCCAGTAGTGGGATTCCTGGGTCATATGGTAGTTCTATTTTTAGTTTTTTAAGGAACCTCCATACTGTTTTCCATAGTGGTTGTATCAATTTACATTCCCACCAACAGTGCAAGAGGGTTCCCTTTTCTCCACACCCTTTCCACCATTTATTGTTTGTAGATTTTTTGATGGTGGCCATTCTGACCGGTGTGAGGTGATACCTCATTGTAGTTTTGATTCGGATTCCTCTAATGATTAGTGATGTTGAGCATCTTTTCATGTGCCTCTTGGCCATCTCTATGTCTTCCTTGGTGAAATGTCTATTTAGGTCTTCTGCCCATTTTTGGATTGGGTTGTTTGTTTGTTGATATTGAGTTGCATGAGCTGCTTGTAAATTTTGGAGGTTAATCTTTTGTCACTTGCTTCATTTGCAAATATTTTCTCCCATTCTGAGGGTTGTCTTTTGGTCTTGTTTATGGTTTCCTTTGCTGTGCAAAAGCTTTGAAGTTTCATTAGGTCCCATTTGTTTATTTTTATTTCCATTTCTCTAGGAGGTGGTTCAAAAAGGATCTTGCTGTGATTTATGTCATAAAGTGTTCTGCCTTTGTTTTCCTCTATGAGTTTTATAGTGTCTGGCCTTACATTTAGGTCTTTAATCCATTTTGAGTTTCTTTTTGTGTATGGTGTTAGGAATGTGTTCTAATTTCATTCTTTTACATGTAGCTGTCCAGTTTTCCCAGCACCACTTATTGAAGAGGCTGTCTTTTCTCCATTGTATATTCTTACCTCCTTTATCAAAAATAAGGTGACCATATGTGTGTGGGTTTATCCCTGGGCTTTCTATCCTGTTCCATTGATCTATCTTTCTGTTTTTGTGCCAGTACTATACTGTCTTGATTACTGTAGCTTTGTAGTATAGTCTGAAGTCAGGGAGCCTGATTCCTCCAGCTCTGTTTTTCTTTCTCAAGATTGCTTTGGCCATTCGGAGTCTTTTGTGTTTCCATGCAAATTGTGAAATTTTTTGTTCTACTTCTGTGAAAAATGCCAGTGGTAGTTTGATAGGGATTGCATTGAATCTGTAGATTGCTTTGGGTAGTAGAGTCATTTTCACAATGTTGATTCTTCCAATCCAAGAACATGGTATATCTCTCCATCTGTCTGTATCATCTTTAATTTCTTTCATCAGTGTCTTATAGTTTTCTGCATACAGGTCTTTTGTCTCCTTAGGTAGGTTTATTCCTAGGTATTTTATTCTTTTGGTTGCAGTGGTAAATGGGAGTGTGTCCTTAATTTCTCTTTCAGATTTTTCATCATTCGTGTATAGGAAAGCAAGAGATTTCTGTGCATTAATTTTTATCCTGGTACTTTACCAAATTCATTGATTAGCTCTAGTAGTTTTCTGGTAGCATCTTTAGGATTCTCTATGTATAATATCATGTCATCTGCAAACAGTGACAGTTTTACTTTTTCCGATTTGGATTCCTTTTATTTCTTTTTTGTCTCTGACTGCTGTGTCTAAAACTTCCAAAACTCTTGAATAATAGTGGTGAGAGTGGGCAACCTTTTCTTGTTCCTGATCTTAGTGGAAATGGTTTCAGTTTTTCACCATGCAAACGATGTTGCCTGTGGGTTTTTGTTGCAATGGTAAATGGGACACTCAAGTTTCTTGACAGAGAAGAGGATGTGAGTGTCTTCCCTTACCGGGTAAAAGTAGAAAAGGGAAAGTTGTAAAAATTTGTGTTTTTTTCATATTATCTCAGCTCCTCTTTCAGTGAGACCCCATAACTCATCTCTAATGAGCTCTATTCCAACTGTATCGCAGACTATGCCCTCTGAAATGTTGGCTTTGAAAATGTTACTTCTCCTGGCGCTATTTAGCCTCAAAGAGACCCCTCCCACAGAGTATATGTAGTTTACGTGTACACTCTTAATAAAGGAAAGTCTGACTGCCAACATCAGCTCCTTCAACTTCTGCCAGATCATTCTTCTTTCTCATATTGCTGTCACCACCAGCCTCATTTTCACATGAAATCAGATACCTTCCTATCAATACTGAAGGAAGGTATCTCATCCCACACTAGGATCCACCCATTCTACTCAGATCATTGACTCCTTCCACACTATTAAGCTCAAGGCCTTGTATCAGAGCTTGCTTTTCCTGTGGAATTCACATAGAGACCAAAACCAGTATAATGGTGAGCTTTCCAATTGCTAATTTATAAATGTCTGACATTTTTCTCTGTGAGGGAATTTGAATGAATTTGAATTTGCAGGTCCTCTGTTGTAAAGGTCTAGGGTTAAGGAATCTCTACTTCTACTCCCCTTTACCTCCTTAGAATGTGTGTTACCATTATCCTCAAACCATCCAACCCTGGGATACTTGCAGAGTCCATATCTTTGCCCATATAGCAAATCATGGTTGGGGAAGAATCCTTTATTAGTTTGGGACCTCTATGAAGCAGACTCTAATATGGCATTAGATATGCATGAGGTTTATTGAGCTGAGTTCCCATGAGGAAAAATGGGAAGGGAGCCAAAGGAAGTAGGGGCTGTTAGATCATAGTGCGGGGCCAACCCCTGTGAAAGAGAGAGGGAAGGAAAGAGGATTGGACAAGTAGAATCTCAGATTGCAGGACAGTTTTGAGAATGTTTCAGCCAAGCCAATAAAGAGTCCTCAAGCCAAAGTCGCCCATGAGAGAGGAGTCCCCTGTCTCACGGAAGGGGCCCACATTAGTATTCTTGCCATGCTCAGCCATTGGCTAGGAACTGCCTGCTGGAAGCATGACCTCGGCTCAAACGCAGCGATGGATTCAGAGGGTCAGCAGCTAGGGCCATCTGTCAATTATGCTCCCCAAAGCAAGAGAACTGTGTGGCACATTTTCAGGGCTGCCACAAAACCTAATAATCACTGGGCTTGGTTCATTGGAAAATCTTCATCTCCAGCTGCTACTCTGACCTAAGCACTGTGAGTAAACATTATTTCACCCGTGTCAGTGGCTCACAGCAGGTTGTTTGAATCAGCCATCTCTTTCCTAAAAATCTGGTCAGATCCCCTGCACCATCACTAAAATCTATTAATCAGTTTTTCTGGTCACATGAGCAAAAATCGAAAGCATCAGCTTCTTCTTCCCTGGGTCCATCTCTGTCTTTTCCAGTGCTCAAGAGATAGCCATCCTCGTTGTCCTTTGTGACCCCAAGCTACTCTGCTTTCTTCTACTTCTCCTTTGTTTCCATAATCTTTCCATAATCTGGCTCCTTCCCTTCTGCTATCAGACATGTCCTGGTTTCTCCACTCTTGCATAAACCTTCACTCTACCTCAATTTGAAATCCAAATTACTTTCCCATCTTTCCACACTTGCTGCCATTGGTTCAGGACAGTGCGTTACAGTGTAATACATGTTCCAATGTGAGTGTGTGTCAGAGGTCACCTGCAGGGCTTGTTGAAACACAAATTATTGGACCTCCCCTCCCAGAGGTTCTGATTCAGTCTGTTTGGGGTGAGGATCTGATCATTTGTGCTTCTAACGAGCTCCCAAGTGATGTGGATGCTGCTGGTCCAGGAGCCACACTTTGAGAAGCACTGGTATAGCAGTTAAGAGTGTGGCTTCTGGATCCAATCTGCCTGAGTTCAAATCCTGGCTCTGACTCTTAAGTTGTGTAACATTAGGCAAGTTCTTAGTCCCTCAGTTTCCTCATTTGTAAAATAGAGGTAATAATGCCTACCTCATACAGTTGTTGTGGAGATTACATGATTTAATATATATAGTTCTTACTACAGTGGCACGTGCCTGGCACATAATAAATGCTGTAACTTGTTAGGTATTATTGTTCAATTGACCCAAAATGCTAGAGCCAGTAAGAATAATCTAGGCCATCCCTCACCAAATGCAAGTCCAAATTTGCATAATACCTTTATTCTTGCCGTATGTAGTACTCATTATTTTACTGAATGCTTTTCTTTAGGTTGGCTCATGGTTTTACCTGGCTAAATTTATTTTAAAATAAAAATAGAAATGGAAGACCAGTGTTTTCCAAATTTAAGACAGAATATATACAAAACTATTAAAATAAAATAAATTTATCTGTGTACCACCTCAAACCACTTATTGTTTGGGTATCCCTCTTTGAAAGAGGATTGATGTCACTCATAAGCCTTCTTTTCAAATTAGGAAACTGAAATCCAAAGGAAAGGAGGTACTCACTTATGATCACAGAAAGTTAATGGTAGAGCTGAGACCAAGTCTCCTAAATCCCTGACAAGGACACTGTCTTTACTACCTCTTGGAAGAAATGCCCCACTACCCCTTCCTCCTGCCTTAGGATGACATTATAGCAGCTGTCTCTCTAATACTGAAGACACCTAATTTCTATCAAGGTTTTGTCATTTAACCTGATTTTATAGGTCTGTAACAACATCTGTTTTTTATATCATAGGGGTTTTGGCCATGGTTGATTATAGTCCTAAGAGCTTAGAGTTGGAAGAGAAGCCGAACATGCTGGCTGCCAGATAATTAGGAGGAAGTGTGAAAAATGAACATGGGCAAGAAAAACAGTCAGAGGTTTTTAACAGGGTGAGGTTGGCAGACCAGTGACAGGAGTGAACTGAAAAGCAGATTCAGGGTACATAACACAACTTGGATCTCAACAAAGTTAGAGGAAAGAGGAAACAAGAGCAGGGAAGAGGAAAGAGGCTCCGAATGCTGTGTTGTTTGGTAGGCCATATGCAAGCATGGGAGAAGTCTATTTAGCTGATGAGTGTCTTTATAGAACCATCAGTCCTTTCTCAAGTTCTTTCAACGCCCAAGGGCATCCTGGCCCTCACCTTGAGAAATGCTGCTTTACATTTTAGTGTGGAGCACTAACACAGACTCTTCTAGATAGCATAGACCCTCACCTTAGTCCAATTCAAATAGCAGTCCATCAGAGCAGAGCTTTGCATACAGCTCCCTTCAGGAAGTAAGTCCCCTCAATTCTGAGGTGCCCTTCCATTTTTCTTCTTCCCTGTGAGACTCAGAGTGGCTTGAGCAATTAGCAGAACCAACAATGGGGGTTCTTTGTAAGTGTGCTCTCAAGAGGGATAGAGCCTTCTTAAGCCATCCAACTTTTGGAAAGCTTCCCTGGCAGATCTAGGGAAGGGTTTATACAAAACGTGGCCAGGGTTTGCTTTTTCCCTGAGGCACCATTTTCCATTGTTGCTTTTTTTATAACTGGAGTTAAGAAGTTCAGGATTATACAAAAGATGCTGAATAGCCAAAGCAATCTTGAAAAAGAAAAATGGAGCTGGAGGAATCAGGCTCCCTGACTTCAGACTGTACTACAAAGCTACAGTCATCAAGACAGTATGGTACTGGCACAGAAACAGAAAGATAGATCAATGGAACAGGATAGAAAGCCCAGAGATAAACCCACGCACATATGGTCCCCTTATTTTTGATAAAGGAGGCGAGAATATACAATGGAGAAAAGACAGCCTCTTCAATAAGTGGTGCTGGGAAAACTGGACAGCTACATGTAAAAGAATGAAATTAGAACACTCCCTAACACCATACACAAAAATAAACTCAAAATGGATTAAAGATCTAAATGTAAGGCCAAACACCATAAAGCTCTTAGAGGAGAACATTCTATGACATAAATCACAGCAAGATCCTTTTTGACCCACCTCCTAGAGTAATGGAAATAAAAACAAAAATAAACAAATGGGACCTAATGAAACTTCAAAGCTTTTGCACAACAAAGGAAACCATAGGGCTTCCCTGGTGGCGCACTGGTTGAGAGTCTGCCTGCCGATGCAGGGGACACGGGTTCATGCCCCGGTCCGGGAAGATGCCACATGCCACAGAGCGGCTGGGCCCGTGAGCCATGGCCGCTGAGCCTGCGCGTCCGGAGCCTGTGCTCCTCAACGAGAGAGGCCACAACAGTGAGAGGCCCACGTACCGCAAAAAAAAAAAAAAAAAAAGGAAACCATAAACATGATGAAAAGACAACCCTCAGAATGGGAGAAAATATTTGCAAATGAAGCAACTGACAAAGGATTAATCTCCAAAATATACAAGCAGTTCATGCAGCTCAATATCAAAAAAACAAACAACCCAATCCAAAAATGGGCAGAAGACCTAAACAGACATTTCTCCAAAGAAGATATACAGATTGCCAACAAACACATGAAAGGATGCTCAACATCACTAATCATTAGAGAAATGCAAATCAAAACTACAGTGAGGTATCACCTCACACTGGTCAGAATGGCCATCATCAAAAAATCTAGAAACAGTAAGTGCTGGAGAGGGTGTGGAGAAAAGGGAACTCTCCTGTACTGTTGGTGATAATGTAAATGATACAGCCACTATGGAGAACAGTATGGAGGTTCCTTAAAAAACTAAAAATAGAACAACCATATGACCCAGCAATCCCACTACTGGGCCTATACCCGGAGAAAACCATAATTCAAAAAGAGACAGGTACCCCAATGTTCATTGCAGCTCTATTTACAATAGCCAGGACATGGAAGCAACCTAAGTGTCCATCGACAGGTGAATGGATAAAGAAGATGTGGCACATATATACAATGGAATATTACTCAGCCATAAAAAGGAGTGAAATTGAGTTATTTGTAGTGAGGTGAATGGACCTAGCGTCTGTCATACAGAGTGAAGTAAGTCAGAAGGAGAAAAACAAATACTGTATGCTAACTCATATACATGGAATCTGAAAAAATGGTACAGATGAACCTAGTGGCAGGGCAGGAATAATGACACAGATGTAGAGAACGGACTTGAGGACATGGTGGGAGGGGAGGGAAAGCTGGGACAAGGTGAGAGAGTAGCATTGACATATATACACTACCAAGAAGGAGGGGATATGGGGATATATGTATAGATATAGCTGACTTACTTTGTTGTACAGCAGAAACTATATATAACAATTATACTCCAATATAAATGGGAAAAAACCCCTTATCTCACTGGAAAAAAAAAGTTCAGGATTTGCGCAGATAAGGTAAAGTAAACAAAATGTTTTACCCCACTGGTGGTTTCTCCAAGCTTAACTTCCCCTCTCCCCACGTACTCCTTCCATCCTAGTTCCTTGATCCTGGCATATACACACCTCTGACCCCTCTTCTATTCTGCACAGTTCCCCAAGATAAGCAAAACTAACAGAGGTAGCTATATGCAGAGTGCCCATGAGTGTTACCACATCTATTGATACAAGATTTAGAGAAGTGTGTGAGCTGTATAAAATGGACATTCTGGCCTCAAATCATTGTGCGTTTAACATGTACAGTTGATTGATTTCACCTTTTTTTCTTCCCAGACAGGAATTAATTATTCCCCTTGCATGTTAGCAAACCAACATGTCATGTTCTTTGGGACTCGGAGTGTGTTAATTCAAACCAAATTACAAAAGTCCCCTGATGTCAACTATAACTGTCTAGGAGTACTTTCGTTGCAACCCTATTCCAGGCATCTTAGGGAAGAATATTATAGAGTAAAAATCATTCCCTTTAAATTAGGTGTACCCATAGGATTACACATATCCCACTGAAATGTTCGGTAAAATCTTGTTAGGCCAGAACCTTTGCTATCTGGGATATCTGTGGTACTCCTCTTTTAGGAGGAATCACATATGAGAGGGAAATGACCTGAGAGGTCAGGGATATAGCCCAGAAAAAAAAAAAAAGAGCCTCCATGTAGCATCCTGGGACCCCTTCCCATTTAGTCCATGTCCTGCAGCTCTAACAAATACAGACTCAGACAATGGGAAATGATCTACTGGAGAATAACTCAGAAGCCACTGAGCTCTCAAATAGCAAAGAAAGATTTTCTATCATCTCCACGTGACTCTCCCTTATGAGACAGGAAGTTTGCCTCTGACAATTTAGAGAGATTTGCATCAATAAGGGTTTTTCCATGAGGCCTCAATGAACCATACAATTCTGTAAATTTGCACAGTCCATACTCCAAGAGTCCCCATTACATAAAAGATTTGCTGTAAACTCTAATAAATACCTTAATAAATTAATGAGTTTTCTAAAAGATAGGGCCCACAGGAACCCACAGATCCTAGGATATAATTCCCAAGGGCTGAGGAAGTTGCTTGTGAATCAGACAGGACCTTCTCCAGCTTGCGGAAGAAGTGGGGGTTCTAGTTCTGCCCCAGCCTGGCCTGGGCTCCACGGGAATATACGCATTCTCTATTTTTACTTGGTTTCTGGGCTTGTATGTGCAAATCATTCAGTGGTCTCAGTACCTATGACAGGATCCAGGATTCTCATTTCAACAAATATTTCATGGCCATGTGGCTAGGTTCTAGAGAAACAAAGATGAACAAGACAGAGACCCCACCCTCAAGCACCTCACTACCTGGTGACAGAAGGAGACCAGGAGATTAACAATCACAATTTACAGAGGTAAATGTTATTAGAGAGGTATAAACACAATGCAAAGTGAGCATTTTTTGTTATTTGACGGATAGTAGAAATAGCTATAAGGATGATGATTTCCTTTGCTGATGTGACCACTTTGTTTTTATGGGTTAAGATCAGATTTACTTGAACTAGGAAAAAAAAAGAAAAAACATAATTAGTTCATCACTGTACGTTATAGGGATATATGTTGACCAGCATATAACTTCTTGCAAAAATATTTTCACATGAGAATTCACATTTGGGCCTTTATTTACTGTATAACATAACTTTTGTATATCTAGCTCCCTTCTATAATATCCGCTACACGAGGGCAGGGATTTTTGCCTGTTTCGTTCACTGTTGTAGCTGCAGCGCCTAGAACTGAGCCAGTGAATGTGTAATAAATATTTGTTGAACAGATGAGTAAATTAAATATAGATGATTAAAAATTATGAGAAGTGCCTTGAAAGAATATTAACGTGTGTGATTAGAGATTATAACAAGGGGATCTGCTGTAGATCAGGGCACCTCGATGGGTCTCTCTGAGCCAGAGACATTTGAGCAGAGACATGGGTGTTACCCTTTAGACAACAAACAGCTCCCATTTGGCATACAAAAACTCCTGGAAATCTGCAGGTGTCTGGTTTTTAAGTGACTCCCATTTGCAGGCTACTCAGTTGACATGTTAAGAAATGGGTTCGAAGTGGCAATTTGTAAGCGGGGGTTCTTGTTGATTATCTCAGTCTCCCAGTTCTACCTAAATCATTGGGTTTAAAGCCAAGGCAACAGAGTTCAGACCCATGTTTCCCTCCTGCTTCAGTCCCCATGTGGGATTCTGCATAGACTTAGCTCCGTGCATTCAGTCTCTTGAAACTCCTCTGTGACCTCTCTGGAGCTGGTACCACCACTCAGGATGCTCTTCTTCGTTGGCAAGAGACAGGTCTGCCATCTGGAGTCAGAAAAACAGCCTGCCAACCACTGAACGGTTCAGCCTGGGCCCTGGACAATGAGCATCGGGCAATAGCCAATTCCTTGTCTGCAATTTGCTGATTATCACACCCCAGGGTGTGGGATTGTACAGCCAGGACCGCTTTGCTCTGCCTCTCATCAAGGCAGAATGAACACAGATCCTGACAGGTCAGATCTTCCCCCAGACCTCAGAGGTTGCTGTACAAAGGACCAGGCTTAATCTCTGGCCAAGTGTATAATTCATTTATCTGCACGGTCATGAATTCTGGGCTCTCAGGGCAGGAAGCGTGGGGCATTGTGACTGGTTCTACAGGCCCAGGGAGTCACTTAAGCCCTGATTGTATTGTGGAGGGAGGGATTTCGGAGACAAAGGCCTCTGTCCTCCAGAGATTGAGCAGACTGGAAGGGGAGCCTATGCGCACAAACAAATGGCGCTGTAGGGAGAGGTTGACAGCCTTGTCATCAATGCCCATGAACTTCTCTAGATCATGTAAGTGATGACAAGGGGGCTGGAATTAATTATTTCATAGACTTTAGCCGAGAGGAGTTGAGATAGGTAAAGAGTTCATCTCAGGATGTTTGACCACTGCACATCCGCCACTTTGCAGTGGAGAGAAGTTTTAAACACCAAGGGCTACTTTTTTCACTTGTCCCCTTCTCAGGGAGTTGTTGGGGGTCTTAATGGTCTTAATTTTCACCTCCAGCTGTCAGAGCTCCTTTACCACCACCCAAAAGACTTGAAATAGAAGGCAGTGCTGTATAGAGAGCAGATACTTTAAAGCTAATTGGAAATTGTTTGGAAATTTACAGTTTCCTGGCTTGGCCAGCTGGCGCTCTCTCTCTGATCCTCTGGACTTCCTGCTGAAGAGAGATGGGAAGGGGATGCCATTCTGTGTTCCTGGAGTTTCATTTGCATGGTTCCACAGCCTGAGGGAAGTTGACCCGCTGCAATAAATGTAGCCTCAAATTTAGAGTTATTTGGATTTTCAAGTGTTTCCAGCTCCATATCTTTCATGTCACTGCAGCCTACATTGAACTGTGCAATGGAGGGCATTTTAATCATGAATTGTATGTTATATATACACTGCAGGCTCTAGAAAGGGAGGAGGCGGAGTGTCATGGAAGGCAGAAAGCACTGCAGAGGAAGGCAAAGCACAGAGCTCTAGTGCCTACTCTGACCTTGTATACTTCACCTCTTTGTATGGTGAAATATCTGGATGCGTCATTTTTTACTTTTCTCCCTATTCATTTTTGGGATGTGATGTGAAGGACATGATGAAATGCCAGGCCCAGATCTCCCTAACCAATCCTGTTAGTATCTACACTGACAATCATTCCTCACTCCATTGAAGGGTCTCTGAGTGCAATCATTATCTGGAATGCGATCAGGCATCAAATACATTATCAGTCATTAATACTTTTCCCCTCAGATGCATTTATCAAATTAGTCTCAAGAGAAAATTGGGACCCCTGGGGAAACGGGCTGAAAGTATAGAGCTCTCTATGGTGACTGGAGAGGATTTTGTTCGCTTAGTCTTTTTACCCTTTGACACCTAATAATAGGTGCATAGATAGTTGCATAGATAATCAGATAGTTCCTAGATAATCAGCAAGCACTAAAGATTCCCTGCTTCATATGAGTTCACTTATCTGCCGGCCAACAGCCTTATCACCGGTAAAACCATCAGAGGACTCTATTATCCCAGTGCATCCCAAGGAGTTTGTTGCTTTTTTCAGCAAATCTTTGTTAAGCGCTAATTCTAGCACTGTGCTAGGTCCTGTAGAGGATATGGAAAATATTTCCATAGTCTTCCTTTAATGAGCTTGTTTTCTGATTACTGGAGATAAGTCGACAAAATCTGCAATGTATACCTTTAAGGACCACGTGCTAAGTGACATAATTAGTGCTCCAGATAGAGTTTTGCAGTGATGTAGCAGATGGATTAGTCATGATAGGGTTCTTGATGGAGATGAGACTTTTCCTGGGGCCTTGAAAAATGCATGTAATTTTAATATGAAGAGAAGAAGGAAGAGGGCCACTTGTGCAAAGAGAATTACACGAACCAAGGTCCAGAGGTGGGAATGAGCCTATAAATGTATGTGGAGGGGTTATGTAAAAGAGATAAGGGTAGAAAAAAAAAGCTTCAGACCAGAGTAAAGAGCAGAGGAATCTTGATTTGATCCTTTACAGCAGTATCTTCAAAACCTTTTTGATCATACACTCCTGTCAGAAAAATACATTAGCGTACCCCCAACGTACGTATATTTATTTGTAAAGTGTATACTTATACTGATGCACTAGTACATTATAAAGCATAAGCAAAAATTATAAAGGATGATGTAATAAAATTTTAAAAGTTCTAATATTTCCTTCTCATACCCCCCAAAATCATCTTGTGTTCCCCCTGGGGTGCCTGTGCCCCCGCTCTGGATACCACTGCCTTAGAGCATCAGTTAAACATTTTGGGACCACAGAGCCCTTTAAAAATCTGATGAAAGCTACATGTCCTCTTCTCTCCCCAGAAATCCATGCACAGATGCTTAAGTTTTTTGTACAATTTCAAAAAGGGTGGAACAGGGGATGAACCCTCTGAAGCCCATTCTTAGACCCCAGTTTAAGAACCCCTTCCCTGGGTGGAGAAAGGCACTGAAGACTTCTGAGTAGTATAACAGCCTATAGACTTTAATCTTTTCATTGAATTTGGTCATCGTGCATAAGATGAATTGGCTGTGGCCAGGGTGGTGTGGGGAAGGGCAGGTGGTGGAAGCAGGGAGACAAATTAATAGGCTATTTCAAAACCTCAGGCCTGAAGTACAAATGTAATGACGATGGCAAAGAGAACAGATGCAAATAACATTTCAAAGGAAGCGTGAGCGGGTCTCAGTGATCAGTAGCAGATGAAGGGGAGGGAGGGGAATCAATGGCAACTCTGAGGCCTCAAGTTTGGGGTAGTGGAGGAAGGGCAATGATTCTTGGAAACTGTAAACTGGTTCAGATGACAGCCCAGCATCCCAATAGAAATCATCTGAGGACAGTGAGAAATGCGGGATGAAGCTTGGGAAAACAATCAGACGGGAGTCACAGATTGGGGAGTTGAAAGAATGGGAGTAGAGCAGCTATGAGAACAGACAGAATAACAGTGGTCAACATTTATGTACCAGGCACTGTTCTAAGCACTTTACATACATCGATTCAGTTAATCCTTATGACAGCCTCTGTGAGGCAAGTGCTATTACAATCATCATTCCATTTTATAAGTGGGAAACTGAAATAAAGCAGCTTGCCTCAAAGTCACAGAGCTAGGAAGTATCAGTAAGGTTTCCAGCCCAAGCGGTCTCCAGAATCTCTGCCCCGGAGCTCTATTCCGTGTGGCGTCTCAAGAGTGAGGGGTGGAGAGTGAGTGATGGGAAAGTTCACAGGGGAGAGGAGAAGAGGAAAGGACTAGCACCTGTGGAGCACCCCAACGGATCAGGCATTGTGCCGGTGCTCTAATAACAATAAAGGCAGTAGCAGGGGCGTAGTTAAAACCACCAAGCGCTCTCTGGGGCATAGTGAATATACGTCATTTTAAAATCAGTCAGCACCCAAATGGCATTTCTAGTTGGAAAGAATTCCCCATTGCATGAGTCTTGTTGTAGGGCAGGGCTTCACCCCTTACTGTGGAAGCTGAAGGAGACCAGATGCTTTCTTTCCCCGTTCCTGGGTAGCTAGGGGGTGGGCACAGGACCTATGCCAGGCCAATAGGGCACTTTCCCTGCAAGTTTCAATCTGGAGCAACTGAAGCTAAGATGACAAGACAGAATTCAACTACAATGGTAGTCCATGGCTGTGGTTATGGTACCTCGACCAGACTGTTCCTGCTACTGAGGTTCCAAAGTCTTCTCCACCCTTCCATCTATTCTGGAAGTCTCCATATCACAGATTGTCAAACTACAAATCTGGCCCATTACCTTTTATTCCAAATAAAGTTTTATTAGCACACAGCCACGCCCATGCATTTATACAATACGTATTGTCTTTGGCTGTTTGGGGCCTACGGTGGCACAGTTGAATATTTGCAACATACGTACAGTTGAATAGTTGCAACACCATACATACAGCCCACAAGCCTAAAATATTTACTACCTGGCCCTTTCCAGAAAGTTTGCCCTCTCCTGCTCTACATCCTTCCAGTACCTCCCTTTTTTGCTTAATATATGCAGACTTGATTTCTGTTGCTTACAGCCAAGAACTTTAACTGATACAAATGTATTATCTCATCTAATCCTCACAACAACCCAGACAAGTAGGTGCTATCATTAACCTCAATTTGAAGAGAAGAAAACTAAGACACAAGGAGCTTATCTGCTCGGGATCACACAGATAATAAGTGCAAGGAAGTGACACAGCTGAAATTCCAGCCCAGTTCTATCTGACTCTATCATACATGAAAGAAATGAAGAGAATGGAGATGGAGCAGTTAGCAGTCCCAGACCTGTTTTGAGATAGCAAATGAAGGAAAATTATTTCCCCATGTTGTGTGGAAGCACCAAAGTGATCAGCACCATGGAAACAGAGAGGAGAAAGGAACAGAGATAGTAGCAGCTTGGGTTTGACATGTTTATCTCCCTCTGGCTGCTTCTATGCAGCCTATTAAAATGTTGGTTTGAGCCTCTGTCAAAAGGTTACACCGACCTCTCAATTCTTACGTTCTCTGCCAGCCTTTTACTCGCTGAGACATCTAGAATACATTTGAGTTGCAGCCCAGAGGTATACTAGACTGTGGAGTTTGAATTCTCTCTTCAGGTCACTTGGACCTATGCTGGATCCAGGTGACAGGAGCTGAAGTACCATATTGTTTCGTTTGCTAAAATCTGTGCCTTTTGAGGACAGAGTGTGTTGGGCTGCACCCCACAGGCCTGTAAGCCTTGTAGTTGCCCAGCCTCGAGGCCAAAGAAGGAGCCCAGAGACAGCAACAGGGACGTCAATGGTTTATTGGGTAGGGGACATTACACGTCCTCAATAAAAGGGCCTGGAGTGACACCCCCCACTGTGGACGGCAGGCAAGACATGGCAGTCATCCTCACTCCTGGAGGAGAAGGCAGCTACCATTAATAGGGGGAACTATGTCAGGTTGGCTCATCAGTTACCAGGGAAACCAGCAGCTTGGGCACAGCCTCAGGTTAATGACCATCACGAGGGCTGATGTTTCTCTTTAATAAAATAGCAGGTGGAGCCATTCGAGCCTAAGGATTCGAACAATCAGTAGCTAGGGCATGGGGCAAGCAGGTTCCTGTGAGTAGGGTGTAGGTGAGGCAGGAACTGGTCGAGCAGGGGATGTACAAAGAGCAAGAGAACAGCCATCTTGAGTGGCCTGACTGTATAGGGTGCAAGGCTTGCTCGTTAATACCACCTACATATTGAAATATGTAGTCGGTGCCGTCTTTTGAAGTGGCTCATGTGGAGATGACCACAAAAGCTAATTTCACAGGCAACTCTCTGTCCTCTCTGTGTGACTAGGGCAGATGGTCACTTTCACCCTGAGCTCAGCGGTCTGGAGCTTTTGCTTTGCTAAATGCAGACGACAATGGCCAATAAGCCACAGCTTTTCAGGGGTGGGTGGGAGAAGGTTCAGGCACATACAGCTTTTCAGTCTTACCCACTGGGCCTGGAGTTCCTTCCATGGGACTCTTGTGAATCCTTACAATAACACGGTGTTCCCTCTGCTCAGTATACCATTTAATTAAGCTAATTAATGACAAGTAAACATCTCACAGCAGCGAGCCTTCTGTTGGAAGAGTCCGAAGGTAGCAAGGAGCAAAATGCAGACTGGTGAAGGAGGCTTCTTGGACCAAGGCTTTTGGAGTGTTATCGGACTGACCTGTTTGTGTATGCACGTGGGGACTGACGGACACACACACACACACACACACACACACACACACACACCTTTCTGTTAAAAGAAATCTTCTTTTAAGCTCGTTGGGAGAATTTGTGAGTTTCATTATTGTCACATGTACTGATGGAGTGATTTGACCCTCAGCAAACTTCCCTCTCTGATAATTTAAAGAAGAAAACTCTACTTCTGCCAAGTAGGTTGGGAGAAAATTTGTGAGCGTCCTGTATTTTGTAGCACGTGATGGGCCCCCAGGAATGCCTTTTTTTTTTTAACCGTCTGCTAATGGGCCAAGGGGACACCCGAAATGGTGTCTAAAGACAGACATCTTTTTGCTGTGGGTCAAAACCCAGCTCCATGGCTGTCCGAGCTGGCTCTTTTTTGGATGAGTGCCTGGAGCTAACTAGCAAAAGAGTGAACCCAGGGAAGCCGTTAGGAACTTTCATTATTATTTCTTGATGATCTGTATGTGGAAAAGGAGTGTTGGTCAGGACAGTTGTCAAACCAGCCTTCAGCACACTCATTCGCAAGGTCTAATCACCAAGCTCTGATCATATTCACCTAGTACTGAATCCTTTTTCAAAGCATTTTCCCATTAAAGATTCTCGTTAAACCCTCGCAACAATCCGGTGCAAGTTCCATGATTAGGGGCTACCCTGTAGATCAGTAGGTCGACAGCTATGCCATTCGGCAGGTCAGGTGCTCAGGTGTGTGTTTCCAGGTGCCCTGGGCCTGGGACCTGGGGAATTGTGGCATCACTGGGCAGCTCAAAGAGAAGCAGAGCCTAAGCAAACTGAACTCACAGTTGCATGTTTTTAATGATCGGTGACCAACGATACAACGATGACCAACAAGAGACTAAGATTCTCTCAACCCTTCGATTTTGCTGTAAAATTCTTTCAAATTAAATCTTCTATGATCAAACTCAATGTTGATTCTAAGCACTATAACTCTGAGAATGTTGCTTAAAAGTGAACACTGAATAACACATTGTGGCAATGGAGCCCTGTTTGGTGTAATCAGAGAAGAGCGTTTGATAGCTCACTTCTCATTCTCCCATGAAGGAAGCAAAAAACGTTGATGAACACGTCTGAAGAGTCCAGTTTTCACAGGGCTTCCCGTATGCCCACTCAGACAAGGGGATCATATGTCTTAGTTAAGTCCACAAACGGAAAAAACAGATCATAACATTGCCGTTCTTCTGAAGAGAACTAAAAGAGAAAATATGACAGCTGTCATTTCATTAAATGTCACATAAGCTGCCCCAACTTTGGGGGAGGACATTCATGTGTTTGATGGATAGGACTAAGTTGTTTGAGCAGGAAGGGGGCTCGTGTCTATCCTGCCATGAAGCGGTGATATAGGGTGATGTTTCTCCAGACACATGCGGTAGCTTTTGTGTTCACGCAGGTGCAAGGGTGATGCAACTTCGACGCTGCATTCACTTCAACTACTATGTAAAGCAGAGGCTCCCAGCTTTGGTTGCACATTAGAATCACGTGGGGAGCTTTTTCAACTCCCAGTGGCCATGCCATACCCTGTCTTAGCTTGGGCTATCATAACAAAATATCATTGCTGTGGCTTCAACAACAGAAATTTGATTACAGTTCTGGAGGCTGGAAGTCCAAGATCGGGGAGCCAGCATGGTTGAGTTTTGGTGAGAGCTCTCATCCTGGCTTGCAGATGGCCACCTTCTCACTGTGTCCTCACATGGTGGAGAGAGAACTCTGGTGTCTCCTCTTCTTATAAGGGCGCCAGGTCTTTCTGATCAGGGCTCCACCCTTATGACCTCGTTTAACTTTAATCACCTCCTTAAGCCTGTTTCTCCAGTATAATTATGGGGAGTGGGTGTGTAGGCTTCATTATGAATTTTAGGAGAATGCAATTCAGCCCACTGGATACCCTAAACCAATTAATTAGATCAGACTCTCTGAGAATGAGACCCAGACATCAGTAGTTCTTAAAGCCCTCCAGGTGATTCCAATATGCAGCCAAGCTGAGAACTACTAATTTATAGCAGCCCACAACCAGCAGCATCAACATCACCTGGGAGCTTGTTAGAAAAGCAGCATCTTGGGTCTTACCCCTGACCTCCGGAACCAGAACCTGAATTTTAACAGGATGCCCAGGTAATCCGTATGCACGGTACATTTTGAGAAGCGCTGATTGAGAACATCTAACACGTTTGTACTCTAGAGCATCTTCCTCCTTCCTTATGCAGTCAAATATTTGCAACAATAGCTATGTGAGCCCTTCACAAACTATAGGATTATCTCCGATACCAGATGCTTGGCTGGGCAGTCTTCAGACAATTGCTGGATGGTACAGAGTACGAGGTGGTCTGCTGGGGTCTGATCACTCACTCAGGTGCCATGCGCGTTGCTGGGTAACTGCCAACAATGTGAGTGAAGTGACCAGTTTGAGGTTCTCTTCTGAAAACAGGAGTGCAGTCCCCTCTTTCTTCCTGGTGATGTTTTTGCTATTGGATCGGTTTCACAGAATTATCTTCTCTCAAAACCATTTGCAGCCTATTTTTCAGGCTATGAATTTCACCCCGTTGGCTTGCTCAGCTTATTATCACCAAAGGTTTTGATTATTAAGAGGGCATACCACTAACCCAATCTAGATGTTTCCTATATGTACTGCTCATACTTAGCAGTTTCCATGGTTTCCACATAAATCACCCTCTTTGTCTGGTCTTGTTACAACCAATCATTAATTGCGTGGTGATTGTTTTTCTTTGGTGCCAGCTACTCTGGGCAATAAGGTTTTCTTTGTTGTTGTCAAAATGCATTTTACTAGGTTCAGTTGGGGAAAATGAAGAAGTTCTAGAGATGGATGGTCGCGATGTTTGCACAGCAACGTGAATGTACTTAATGCCGCAGAACTGTACACAAAATTGGTTGAAATGGTAAATCTTTTATGTCATGCATTTTACCACAATTTTTGAAAATAATGCATTTTACTAAATGCAGTGTTGTGTCTTGGTTTGGATCCTGGAACAGAAAAAGGGCATTAGGATAAAAACTGATGAAATCTGAATGAAGAATGGAGTTTTGTTGTTAGTCTCATACCAATGTTAATTTCTTGGTTGTGATAAATGTACAATAGTTATGTAAGATGTGAACATTAGGGGAAATCAGGTGATGGAGGTGTGGAGTATATGAGAACTCTTTGCTACCCTGGCAACTTCTCTATAAATCTAAGATTATTCCCCAAAACAGGTTACTAAAATATTAAAAATTGTTTCTAGTCTGACGCATCATTTTGGAAAGGATGTAGGAAAGACCAGTAGAGCAATCTGACAGAAGACAACAAGAGCTAGAATTCTTTTCTTCTCCAGAGCTTTCAGGTCAAGCCCCTTAGAAATGATGGTAGCTGAGGATCAACAGAGCACCCCTCACCATGATATGGTCCTCTACAAATAACTTGGTCAGAGGGCACTTTTCCTTCAGGGCTCCAAGCTGTAAAAAGGTAATTCATTACTTCTGTGTATCTCACAGAGGCTCTTCATAGTACTATTTGCTGAATGTCAGTTCAGCATAATAGCTAAGAGTGTGGAAGCCTGAATTTGAATAGGGCTTCTCCCACTTTCCAACTGTATGACTGTGGCTAGTTATTTAACCTCTCTTTATCTCATTTTCCTTATATACAAAGTGTGGATGATAATGGTACCTCCTTCATAAGACTTTCTGAGCATTAAATGAGAGCATCCTTATGAGGTACTTAGCACGGGCCTGACATACAGTGAATGCTGGGTGTTATTATTTATGTGCAGATACTATAGTGTGTTTTATATGCATTTATATTACATGTGAACCTCCTATCATGTCTCACTTTTATTTTTCACAGCTTTTAAATTATATATTATATATACTACAACAAGTTTTAAATTACATTTAATATACAGTGTAGTCAAATCATAAGTGTACAGCACAAAGAATTTTTACAAAGTTAACACCCATGTTAACAATCAGATCAAAATATAAAACACCATCCTCACCCCAGAAGTCCCCATGTGTCCCCTCCCATTTATTACCCACCATAATTACTCATTTGTTTTTGTTTCTATTCAATTTCAGAGATCCTTCCCCCTCCATAGTTCATAATTTAATATAATTTGGGGATAGGCAAAACAATAACATGGTTCAAAAGTCAAAACTCTGCATTAAGAAAAACAAATATCGTATATTAACGCATATGTGTGGAATCTAGAAAAATGGTATAGACGATCTTATTTGCAAAGCAGAAATAGAGACACAGATATAGAGAACAAATGTATGGACACCAAAAGGGGAAAGGGGGTGGGGGTGGGATGAATTGGGAGATTGGGATTGACATATATACACTATTGATACTATGTATAAAATAGATAACTAATGAGAACGTACTGTATAGCTCAGGGAACTCTACTCAGTGCTCTGTGGTGACCTAAATGGGAAGGAAGTCCAAAAAAGAGGGGATATATGTATACATATAGCTGATTCACTTTGCTGTACAGTAGAAACTAACACAACATTGTAAAGCAACTATACTCCAACAAAAATTAATTTAAAAAAATCTCTACATTAGTTAATCTCTTTTTCTCCTTCCCTCTCTTTCCTCCAATATCTAATTTGAAGTAACATAGCTATTTATTTTTAAACGAGAATCACATGGCATTTTTGTCAGAAAATTACATGCATGGTAGTTTCTAAAACATTCTGCAGTACTTCACAGACCCCTCAATTCAGTTCAACCAATATTAAGTGAGCACCTACTATGGCAAAGCACAGTAGTGGAAAGAAAGGTGAAGCAAAGTCCCATCTTTAGATGCTCCAAGTCCAGTTAGGGAAACAGACCCTTAGACATAGAATTCTAGTTGTTCAATGCGCACTCTGAATATATGATAGAGGTGCAAAGTTCTGTATGGAAAATTACCATTCACAATAACAACAAAAAGGAGAACTTGTAACATATTTTTTTGTTAGTAGTTCACCTAACAAAAAGTATATCAGACATTTTCCAGATAAAATTTTTGAATTCCATTAATGAAACATAAATGACCTGAATAAATGGTGGGATATACCATGTTGGCAGATGGGACGACTTATCATTGTAAAGATGTCAATTTTCTCCAAATCTATCAATTCAATGCCATTCCCATAAAAATACCAGCAGGATGTTTTAAGTAACTTGAAAAACTTATTCTAAAATGTATATAGAAGAATAAATGTCTATGAATATCTAAGTCAATTTTGAAAAAGAACAGATGAGAGACTTGCTCTTCTACAGTTTGAGACATCATCATCATCATAAACTGTAGGACTGTCACAGTAAAAGGCAAATAAACCATAGAAATAGCACATAGAGCACAGAAACAGATGATAATAAGTACAGTACAATTTCACAGCAAGGGAAGGATGGATTGTTTGGTATTGGAAGGAGTGGGTCACCATGTGGCAAAACTTCCCAATCAGTGTGTCATACTGAAAGCCACAAATGGGTTATAGGGGTGTAGAGCTATTGATCCCCTTGACCCTTAGGATGGCCAGGCAGGACCTAAAGTGGCCAGAGCTCCGGTGGCCTCCATCTCTGGCTATGAGCAGCCCCATTCGTTTACCACATTATGCTTGGCGCATACTACCATATACTCTCTATGCCATGACATCGAAAAGATTGAGAAGCGCTGCTATATGGAGAAAAATGAAGTTGCATCACTACTTCACATCACCTACCAAGGTGACTTCCAAGTGGATTAGAAGCCTAAATGTGAAAGGTAAAACTATAAATGTACAATTTCTTTATAGTTTGAAATGGTATAGGACTTCATAAGTAAGACCCCAAACTCCAAAACATAAGGTCAAAAAAGTCATGAATTTTACTACAACAAACCTAAGACTTTCAATTCAATGAAAGGACACCATAGACAAAGTTAACAGACAGATGATAGACTTGAAGGTATTTGCAATGTCTAAAACTGACAAGGCATTGATATCTAGAATGTCCGCAGGACTCTGGTAACTTATCAAGAAAAAGGCAGAAAACACAATAGACAAATGGGCAAAGCATATTTACAGTATGGACAGCTCACAGAAGGGAAAACTGTATTGGCTAACAGGCATATTCAGAGAAATGCAAATTAAAATAACAGAGAACAAGTTGTACTCATCCAATTGACAAAAATTAAAAAGTCAGATAACACCAAGCGTTTGTGAGCATGTGTGGGGGAAAAGGAATTCTCGTGTATTGCTGGTGGGAGTGTAAACTGGAATAGCTTTTTTTTTTTTTTTTTTTGCGGTACGCAGGCCTCTCACTGTTGTGGTCTCTCCCGTTGCGGAGCACAGGCTCCGGACGCAAAGGCTCAGCAGCCATGGCTCCCGGGCCCAGCCGCTCCGCGGCATGTGGGGTCCTCCCGGACCGGGGCACGAACCCGCGTCCCCTGCATCGGCAGGCGGACTCTCAACCACTGCGCCACCAGGGAAGCCCTGGAATAGCTTTTTGGAGAGCAGTATGGTGGCACTTTTTGATGGTAACTATGTATATATTCCCACAACCCAGCAACCTCACTCCTGAGTATATATCCTGGCCAACTTCTCCATAGTTCTGAAATGGAACCTTTATGAAGATATTTATCATAGAATCATTTGCTTATCACAGAATCATTTGTGTTAAGGGATTGGCTGCAAACTAGGTTGTCCGTCAGTGAGGGAATATACATAGAAAGCAAGCTGAATGCATAGTATGCATACTAACAAGGATTAGGAGCAAATACCAACATAGATCTTAAAAACATTCTCATGAAAGGAGAAATAGAATGATCTCTATATAGCCCAGTGACATTTGCTTGAATTTAAATACACACATACAGGGCTTCCCTGGTGGCACAGTGGTTGAGAGTCCGCCTGCCGATGCAGGGGACGCGGGTTCGTGCCCCAGTCCGGGAAGATCCCGCATCCGGAGCCTGTGCCCCGCAACGGGAGAGGCCACAGCAGTGAGAGGCCCGCGTACCGCAAAAAAAAAACAAAAAACAAAAAACAACACACATACACCCCAAAGGTAGGAGACAGATAAAGATGTGGATGTAGGTGATGTCCACGTAGGTGTAGGTGTAGGTGTAGATCTAGATCTAGATGGATATCTTGAACTGACATCAAATACATTCGAGAAATTTCCTGTGAGGGGACAAAAATGAGAGTGGAGATTTGGATGAAGGAAAATTTAAAAATAAAAGGGTGGGCCTTATATGGACTAATGATTCTGTTTTGCCATGAACTGAGGGGTGTGACTAATCCAGCTCTCTGTAGCTGAATTCCAAACCAAAAAAAGTTGTTTCAAGTGTTAGGAAAAAGGAGACGTTAACTCCAAGCAGGGAAATAAGAGAAGTGTTTTTTGGAAGAGGTCAGATTTGCGTTGAGCTTTGAAGGATGGCTAGAACCTTGGTAGAGAGTTCTGGAAGAGAAGGGTATTTTTGGCAAGGAAACCACTTGGTTGGAAGCCCAGGGGTGAGAGAGTACAGTGTGGATTTAAGAATCAGCGAGGAGACTGTTATACTTGGAGTCTAGGGCAGGTAAGGGTGTTTAGGGGAAAAATAAGCCTGCAAAAACAGGTGGGAACTGAATGAAGGGCCATCAGTGCCCAGTTAAGGAGTACAGGGGGGTTAGTTGCGAAAGTAATGGGGAGTGATTTACAGTTTTGAGCGGAGAAACAATAGGATCAGACTTAGGAAGATTACTGTCCAGAGTGTTAGATTGTGGCAATGTTTGGACACAGAGAGGACTCCAGAGGCTGTTGTCATTATCCAGGGGAGAGCTAATGAGGGACTGAGATAAGCTTTGGTATTGGTCCCTAAGGGGACCAATAATAGTGCTGTGGACATGGACTTGGGAAATTGACAGGACCTGAGAAATAAATTAGAGCGATGCCTCATCTTTATAGAGGAGGTGGTAGAAGCTGTAGGTGGTGGATGAAATCACCAAGAGACAAGCAAGAGCCTCTGGGCAGAATGGAAGGGACCAGTAAAGAAGATGGCGACATGATAAAAGACTGGAGAGTCCAGAGTATAGAGCAATGAAAGCCAAGGAGAGGGTTTCAGAAGGGAAACGAGTGCTTAGCAATGACAAAAGCTGCAGAGAAGGCCTATGGGATTCGAATTTAGCAGGGATCACTGGTTACTTTCCAGAGAGGACTTTCGAGACAGAGGAGTTGGCCGGCCCAGATGGCCTGGGGGTGGGGAGAGTGGTAGGAGAGGAAGAGTGGCGGCAATGAGTGATGTCTATCAAGAGGTTTGTTCTGGAAGGGTGATGGAGAGATGGAGTGGTCAGAGCAGCGGAGGAAAGATTTTTCTTTATTTTTTTAGCATCAAGTAGGTGAGAGTACATCTTGAAGACCAACAGAAAACAACCAGTCCAGAAGATAGAAGGGGAAGAGAGGGTAGTTACAGGAGTAGGGTCTCAAGGGATAGGAGGGTTCCTCTGAGCGCTGGAGCAGGCTACCTGGCCATGCTCATTAAAAGCTAGCCTTGCTGTACCTTGATTTCCACCTTTCCCCTAATCATGCTCCTTTGTTTTGCCTTTGGGAGAGCATCCCTCTCCCAGATGACTTACTAGAGCTTTCCCCTGCCCCCCTTTTACACCTCCTCACTTATTTTTCCTTCTGCTGGGTTCCAGAGACTGGTTGAAACTAGACTAACAAAGAAACCTCTCTTTGTCAGTCAGCAAGTTGAGAGAAGTGGTTAGCTGCTAGGTTCTTAGGCCAAAGGACCTGCAGCACTCAAAGCCTTGAAGGGGAAAGCACTTGAAGGTCTGTTTACCACTCAACTTTAGGGGACAATTGTTGCTACTCTTGGCTACAGGCTTCACTGGGGATTTTATCTCTGCAGAATTCTCTGTTAACTTTTTCTGAAAGATTGCCAGCACCAGATCTAAAAGCTTTTAAAATCCTCATAAAACCAGAGAATGAAAAAAGTGGTGATGGATGGAGAGGTAAGGGGGGGCCATGGGGCCTCTCGCCCAGATAACCTCCCCGGGCCAGGCCCCTGGACAGGCCAGCTCCATTTTCATATCTTTTGTCCCCCAGGTCCTAGGGTTTGGCTCCTTTTGCTTTCTTTTCCAGCTGCTGCTTCCTTCCTCCCCAATTTTCCACCTGGATTCCTCTCAGAATCCTCTCCTGATTTATCCCTAACTCTGCTTTCTCTGGGAACCAGATTATTGTTTTAAGCTGTTTAAAGTGCTTTCATTTCTCCTATCTCTAAGGGAATAGTTGGGCAGAGTGAAGTATAACAAAATTGTAAATGACACTGTGGCAGTGGGGAAGGTACAGAGGACCAAGAACTCGGACAAAACATGTCTTCAGTGAACTTTGAACATGGGAGCTACCTGCTTCCCTACCCACACATGACACTGACTCTGTCCTGGGCCTTGGCACCATTATCTTTGCATCAGCCCAAACCATCTCCCTTTGAATTGGATACTACACCAAGGTCGTGTAGATGTGGCGTGACATCGCTAATGGTCTGGTGGATTTCTCCACATTTGGATCACCAGGTTGCTCTCTCTGGCTCCAGATTTGTCTTGACAGCCTTGACTCAAATACTAAATGCTGTGCATAGTTCCTAGCTATAGTTAGTCCAGCCTTCTCCCTTTGAGCCAGGCCCAAATGATCTAGGAAGTCATCTGTTTATCAGAAATGGCTAGCTCCCCTCCGGCTCACTCTCCAGCCTGGCCCCCAAGATCAGTTGTGTCAACAGTGCTTTCATATCCTCCTGTTGGACGCACCCTTCTCCCTCACCCCCAGTACTTCTGATGTATGTACCAGCACCCAACCCTGGAAAACCCCACTACCTGCTTTGCCAGGGCTGCCAAGTACTGTTTGAGGAAGCTTCCCCAACAAAAGTACGTTCTCTAGTGTCGGCAGAGCCCTCAGAGCTGCTTGACAGCCCTTCACACTTTTCTAACAATTGACTTCCTGCCATGGCCTCCACAGCATCTCCTTCCCGCCCTTTGCCAGTCATCCTCAACCTCAAATACCCTCACTCTCTACCTGCAACCTCGCTTCCTACATTTATTGAGAAAACTGAGGTCGAGTTGAAATGGACTTTCTCCACTTCCCTCTTTCTTACCAAAAGTCATCCTGGCTCCTTTTCTTTATGCATCCTTCTCCACTCTCTAGTTTGGAGGGATAAAATGTGCTCCTCTATCTTCAAGACAGACCTATCGACAGCCCTTGGGTTCAGAATCCTATCCCTTCTGCCTTCCTCTGCCTTATGGTATATTCATGTGTGTACATAACTAGTCTCTCTGACCTGGACTGAGTGCACCTCAAGGGCAGGGACTGTTACTTTCATCTATGTGCTCCCAACATGTGGCACCATGGCGGGCGCACGGTCGGCGCTCCACAACTGTTTTCTCAATTGATGAGTTATGAAGGGACGATGTAGATTGACTTGAGTTCTCTGTCCTTTGTGCATCTATTTAATTGGTTAATAAGTGTGCCACTGGGCAGCAAGACGGATGAAGGGAAGAGTCAAAAGGATTCAATAACCTCCAGATCCAGGGCTTTGGGTGGAGTTACATGACATTTTGGTGGGAATTTTGGACCCAGAATTGACCTGTCTCTTTATAAAGGGAGTAGCAGAAAGAGCACCAGACTGGGACTAAGAAGGTCTGGCTCAGCTGCTCAGAAGCTGTGTGGTAACGGACAAGTTAATTCACTTCTGGGCTCAATTACTTCTCTAGTACTTAGAGATGGGGTTATTCTGAACATTCAGTGGAGTCGTGGATGTACAAACACAATTGAAATCTGAAGCGCCTCTCCAAAGCAAGCTTGCAGCTTGTTTCTGATGCCACTAATAGCTCTGGAGCTTCTGCTCGTCACCTATACTGCAGCAGCCTCCGGCAGCACAGCCCGTCTTTCCTGTTGCACACAGAACTTGATTTCATCTCAGATTCCCATTGTCCACCACGTAAAAGGAAAATGTATCAGAAATGTGGAGCTTCTCGCCCTCTAGACCCCCTTCCCCTCTCCTTTTTGGCCTGTGCACGTCTGTGCGGATGACTGGACTTGTCCATAGGGACTACTGCATACAGCCAGCAGGGGGCGCTGTAAGTCATCCCGTCTTCTTGAATTCAAATCCATGGCTGGCTGGGAGGTGTAGGGTAGGCTAAGCCAGAGTACCAGCAAGCCCTACCATTTTAGCAGACTCCTGTGCCTGCGGGCATGTGTATTGGGGTTGGAATGCCTATCTCTTTATCTGCATGGGTGTGGAAATGAATGCTCCTCTGGTTCTAAATGAATGCAGGGGTGTGGGCCTGCAGGAGAACAGCAGGGAGACTAAGTTGTTCCTCTCCCTCCCCTGCCCTGCCCTCCCCTTTCAGAGCTCCCTGAGTTCTTTGGCAATGGGGTCCTAGCAGATTTCTTTGATCCTATCCTCCTTTTTCTCCTTCTGTTTAAGGAGCAGTAATTGGTTACTCCCTGTTACCTTCCACCCCCAAAACTTGAGGGCTTCTCACCGGAGATTTGGGGAAGCCAACACTGATCCAGAAGCAATCAGCTCACACAAGCTCAGTATTGGACCAAAGGTTGTGTGGTATATCAATGATGGGTAATTTATTATGTCAGAGAAAAATGCCACAAGTATCCCTTTTCTAATGGAGTAGGTACACTACAGCAAAAATTGCTGTAAAGTGAATTTCTGGCAAGACCTGTTTCACTTTGAGTTTTTACTTATAAAACCATGGCTATGTTTTGCTAGAAAAAAGAAAAGAAAAAAAGATTGGCTCCAGGTTGTAATTAAACCATGTGTTTTAAAATAAACCACATATTTTTTTTATTTATTTATTTTTGTTGGAGTATAATTGCTTTACAATGGTGTGTTAGTTTCTGCTTTATAACAAAGTGAATCAGCTATACATATATCCACATATCTCTTCCCTCTTGCATCTCCCTCCCTCCCACCCTCCCTATCCCACCCCTCTAGGTGGTCACAAAGCACCAAGCTGATCTCCCCGTGCTACGCAGCTGCTTCCCACTAGCTATCAGTTTTACATTTGGGAGTGTATATATGTCCATGCCACTCTCTCACTCTGTCCCAGCTTACCCTTACCCCTCCCCATATCCTCAAGTCCATTCCCTAGTAGGTCAGAGTCTTTATTCCCGTCCTGCCCCTAGATTCTTCATGACCATTTTTTTTTTTAGATTCCACATATATTTGTGAGCATACGGTATTTGTTTTTCTCTTTCTGACTTACTTCACTCTGTATGACAGACTCTAGGTCCATCCACCTCACTACAAATAACTCAATTTCATTTCTTTTTATGGCTGAGTAATATTCCATTGTATATATGTGCCACATCTTCCTTATCCATTCATCTGTTGATGGACACTTAGGTTGCTTCCATGTCCTGGCTATTGTAAATAGAGCTGCGATGAACATTGTAAACCACATATTTTTAAACTACAATAATAGGATAAGAGGGTAGGTCCGCATCCTTTCTAAACTATAATGACAACCCTGTGCTGGACTGGCAATTTGCTCCTACCTTTCACAGCTTTACATTCTGCTCTTTGTTTCATTCAATTTTTTATCTACTGAAATCTCCTCCTCGTGAACCTGTATTTATTTAAGAGCTTACTGCCCTATGAGCCCAGCAAACAGGGGTTTTTGAAAACTGGGAGTTTGGTTACTAGGGGTTTTTTTTTTCCCCCGAAGCAAAGCTTAGTCCGTGGAATGAACCCTCAGCCCCTTTTCACATACATTGTCTCAACTGATGCTCAAAGCAATTCAGGAAATCGGTAGGGCAAGTAATATCCCCATTTTGCTGATGAGAAAACTAAGGCCGAGAGATGAATTGGCTTTCTCAAGATCACACAGTTAGAAAGTGAGGGCAGGAAATAGAAACTTAATCCTATGATTCTGCTTTAAACAGGCGAATTTTCTGTTTACTAGAAGGCTTTCTAAGAGACTTGTGCTATCAAACCATACACAAGTTGCCCTTCAAATTCTAAGGAAAACAAAATTATGGTAAGTTAAGTATTTCAAATTTTTCCAACGTGTGTATTAGTTTTAGGTTAAATTCATTCTAAGTAGATAGAGCTGTATTTATTTTCTCATGCAGTCTGGAAACTCAGCACACACTTTATAGTACAGTGGAGCTCTTTGTATAGTCTGCGTGTATATTTGAAGGGTTATGGAGACTCATTCAACCATTTGTAATGGTTACAGAGGTGTTTGGTTGTTCTGTTTTTATTTTTGTGGCCAACTATTGGTCATATTTCCAGTTTCATCTGATTTGGGCTTCTTGACCATCCCAATTATAATACTATTATCATAAAAGAAAAGATTTTTCTGGTTTCTGATGTAGTTTTAGGAACATGTTATAGAGAAAAGGGAGACCTGAAAATTCTTCATCAACTTATTTGCCTCTATCTAGCAGACGTCTCTGCTTCATCCTATTTTAATAATTATTAGCATTCCCCAAGGGCAAGGGAAAATACGACATGTTTAAAGACAAAATTATCAATTTCTCTCACCACGATGATCATCAAATTAGTACACTGTGCCTGTATTCCCCCTTCCACCCCTAATTGAATATGCTAGCATTAGGGACTCGTAGCACATTAGAATTTGTCTACGAGAACCTAGTAAACTGTCCATTGCCCACAGACCAATCAATAAGGCCACTTTAATTGTGGAACAAGAAGGAATCTTCCATCTTTTTAAGGTCTAGGATGTGCTACCCCTTGAAGTGCCTTTTGTGACTTAATTTATTAATTCTGTTAAGCGAGTTTCTATTAAATAGTACCTGTTCCAGTGAAAAGATTGGGAAAATTGAGATGAATTGTTCCAGTATCAATGAAAATGAAAATATTTTCTGCCCAGAGTAGCTCTCACTGCCCCTCTTCAAGTGGGTTTGTGCTTCTGTTGATACTTTCAGGGCATTATTCAATGCAGAGAGGCAATATAAGCTTGGTAGAAGAAGCAGAGGATTTGGTATCACCAAAATTGGCTTCAGCAGTTGCTTACTGTGTGAATTCAAGCAAATTCCTTACCCTGTCTATATTTCAGTTTCCTCATCTGTAAGATGCAGCTAATACCCACCTGTTAGGGCTGTTTAGAGGATTAAAGGAGACAGGTTAAATGAGACGGCACTTAGTATGTGTTTGGTGAAAAGAAGGTTATTATTATGTTTTGGAAGAGAAATGTGAATAAACAGGTAGAATGGAGGGCTGCAGAGCCTTGCCTAGCAAGAGTTAAACGTTAGCACTCTGGGAGGTGTCTTTCCAAAAATTTAAACATGCTGACAACAGCCAATGGGATGGGTGTGTGTGTCTTTGCAAACAAAACATGTAGATGCATGTCTTCATGCCTGGCCTGGCTGCTTCAAACACTGATTATAGCTTAAGAACTAGAAAATAAATGTGTTTTCATTTGGGTGTTGAGGGCGAGACTCTGATACTGCTTCTCAGCTATGGCAGACACTGAGAATTTTGGGGGTTCTTTCTTTGGTAGACACCAATCACCTATTATTATTTTTTTTTTGGAAGATGGGAAGGGTCACTGGCTGTGCTGGCGAATTGTAGATGATGCTAACATTATCAAGCTGAACCAGGGCTTCCTGGGCCACCAAATGGATCTGTATATCTGTATAATATGAGTCTTTATCTGCCGACTTTAGACCTATTCTTCACCTGCCGGTGTCCTTTCTCCGTTATTTACTTCTGCAGACAGCGCTAGACCATTAGTGCTGTTACTAGGAGAGTGGATTGTAGGGCTGTACGGATGGCTGTTTCCGTTTGTCGCAATAGAAGGAGCACAGAGCTGATGGGGAGGCCCTGATACTCACTCTGCCACTGACCAGCTGTGTGAAATTAGCAAGCCTCATTGACTAACCGCTTTGTAGCTTGGTGCCCTCCACCTACTTCACAGGTGGATCGTGATGCTCCGAAAGAATGGTGAAAGGAATAGTGTTCTGAAGTTTCTTAAGTAATCTGCCCTTGGGGGGTATCATCATTAGTTTCCTGCTTACCACATATTTCATGGCTAGGGAGAGATCCCAGCTACTTAGGCCAGAATCTGTTAACTTCTTACACCCACTCCGCCCTGGCCTCATAGCTGAGATGGGAACTCCAGCTGAAAAGTAGGGACAAATTGTAGAATTCAAGCCACCTGGTCCCTAGGCTGGAGGTCAGGAATTTCTGCTCCCCTTTTCCCAAAGGCCACAAGGGATGGCAGCAAAGTCTTTTAATCCCATTTTGCCCCTAATGAGACTTGGAAGTGGCCTTCTCAAGGATTCCCATGTGCATATTTAATTCTGTATTTTCATTCATTCCACAATTGTGCTTTTTCCACACAACTATGTTTTGAGGGTCTACTGCACACCAGACACTGCATCTCTCAGAGATACCAGGGCAAACAAAGTCCGTTGAGCTCCCTACCCTCTCAGACTTTCCAGTCTAGTGACAGAAACAGGTGCTGAACATCTCCCAAGATGGTCCGAAGGTATCTTAATCCCCACCTCTCCAGAGGTGAACTCTCATCTTCCACCCAAAACTTCCTCCCCTAAGCTTCCTCATGTCAGTGAAGAGATCCACTCGGTCGCCCAATCAAGAGACTCGGGAGTCCTCCTTCACACCTCCCTGTCTTACCCACCAATTCCAATCTAGCATCAAGTCCTATCATTTTTAGCCTCTGAAATATCTCTTAAATCCATCTTGTCCCTGTCTTCACTGCCATGAACCTAGTTCAGGTCACCATTATTTCTCTCCCAGAGATCACAACCTCCTCACTGGGTTCCCTGTCTCTGGTCTTGCTGCCCCATCCACTCCCTTCCACTTGTGATGTGTCCAGAGGTGATACTGTATGAACTTGAGTTAGTCCCTTTCCCTTTCTGGGCTTCAACTTCTCCATCCTGAACTGGATGATTGCCTAAGTCTGGTGCAGCTCTCTTTTCTGTTGTTCCGTGATCAGATGTTTCTTGCTCGTACTCTAGTGCAGCCATCCAGACTTCCAAAGAAGATATTGATACACCTGGCCCTCTGGCTTCTTGGTGTGTGTATTCATTCATTCATTTCTCCATTCAGCAAACATTTACTGAGCACCCACTGTGTATGAGGCACTGTAGTTAGCACAAGTGATTCAGTGGGAAGTAAGACACAGGCCCTGTCTTAAAGGAGTTCAATCTCTTGTGGGGGGTATGGACACAAATAGACAATCTAGCCCATTCTGTGGAGGGGGGTAATCATGAAAGTTTCCCTAGAAGAGCTGATATCTTGGTTGGAGCCTGAATGATAAATAGGAGCTAGCCAGGAGAACAAAGGCATGTACAAAGGCCCTGAGGCAGGATGCTGGGAGAGACTAAAGCTAGACTGGAGAATGGCAGACCAAGTGGGAGGCTGTGGCAACACTCTAGGGGAGAGACAAGGAAGTCCTAAACTAAGACCATGGAGGCAGAGAAAAATGGACAGGCTTCAGTTATATTTTCAAGGTGGAATTGACAGTCCTTGCTGGTGAATTGGATGTAGAAGATGAGGGAAAGAGAGAGGTCATGGAGGACCCTTGGGTTTTTGGCTTTATCAGCTTTGTAGATGGACTGCTATTTACAGAGTTAGTTCCATTAACTCAGGAGGAAGCATCTGGTTTGGGGAATGAGGCTGGGGAAAAGATGATTGGTTCAGCTTTAGTCTTGTTGAGTTTGAGTTGGAATATCCAGGTGAAGAGGTCTGGTAAGCCATTGGCTATAAGGATCTGACACATTGAGAAGAGGAATCTGGTCTGGAGGTTCAGACTGGGGAGTCATTAGCTTGTAGATGAGGTCCCTTTGAGGAGAATGAGCAGACCCTGAAGAGCTGAGTGCCCAAGAGATCCAGGACATCAGTGCTAAGAGGGGAAATACTCTCCCAGATGTGGAGTGCCCATTCATTCCTGGGCACACATCTCTGCCCCAAAGAGAGTTTCACAGTGTTGTCTGTGCATTGCCCACTTATACTTAAGGAGCATTAAGTACCCAATTATAACGTCTCCATTTTACCATAAACATGCCTTAAAGAAGAGAGGAAACAGATACGTTCATGCTATCTACCAGGTGTGTTACATTCACTGACTCAAATGCTTCCAATAACCCTACATTAGAGCTATTATTTCTTGGAGCCCTTAGAAACTCAGAGTGGTTAAGTCACTTGCCCAAGGTCACATAGCTATTAAATGGCACTAAGATCTGACTCCAGGTCTGTCCTACTCTAGAGCCTGCACCATGATAACACCTAACAGCACTCCACCACATCCTGCAGTATAGCCAGGTCCTTAAGAAAGCCTGTGCACACCGCTTTTCCCTTCTGTGCTTCATAAATATCATTTGCATCCCCTAGCTTAACACTTTGCTCTCCATTAAAATACAAATCCCCTGGGGAGAAGTAAAGCTCTAAGTTGTTGTCAGTCATTTATGCCTCAGTGGGAATGAATTTCAGATTCTTCCTTAAGAACAAATTTTAATTTTATGGGAGAAGGACACTGGAACCTTGAGGGAGGGATAAAAAGGCAGAAATGGGCTTCGTAATGAAAAGTCATTCCCCTCTTAGTTTCATAGTTCTACTTGGTTGGAGGCATGTGCTGTTAAGGTTCTTAGATGCTATTTCTGCATATGTGTACTGCTTTATATGCAGGCCCATTTCTGGGTCAGCTAACCCAGTAATCTGGGGCTGGGGCTCGGGTGTGGTCTGATCGAAGGTGAAATTGAACTACACACTGGGGACTTCCCTGGTGGTGCAGTGGTTAAGAATCCGCCTGCCAATGCAGGGGACACAGGTTCGAGCCCTGGTCCAGGAAGATCCTGCATGCTGCAGAGCAACTAAGCCCGTGCACCACAACTACTGAGCCTGTGCTCTAGAGCCCGCGAGCCACAACTACTGAGCCCGCGAGCTGCAACTACTGAGCCCACGTGCGGCAACTACTGAAGCCCGCGCACCTAGAGCCCGTGCCCCACAACAAGAGAAGCCACCGCGGTGAGAAGCCCGTGTACCTCAACGAAGATGAGCCCCCACTTGCCGCAACTAGAGAAAGCCCGCGCGCAGCAACGAAGACCCAACACAGCCAAAATAAATAAATTTATATATATTTTTAAAAAGCCAGCGTTGTCTCAAGCATTATCTAAAAAAGAACCACTACACGCTGATCCCAACCCACTGTGGTCAGCAGGAGGCAGCCAGCCTGGGCCTTAGGCTCAAGTCCCAGCTCACTCTCTTGAGAATTAGACCCTGATGTGCATATTTAAAATACCGAGCAGATGGAGGCAGGAGAGCTTGTTGGAAAGACTTGGAGGAGTCCCTTCTGCCCTGTCTGGGTCTATTTGCCAAAATAAATGACATGTATCAGGGCAGGGCATTGGTCCAAGCCCATTGAAATTCTGCTAGCAGTCCAAACAGTGATGATGTTTCAGATTGGTTCTGTGAAATGATCAGTTAGGAAGAGAGAAATGATGTGTGAGCATCTGGCTACTGCAGCCTACTGATGGGGACAGTCCCAGGGGCGGGCCTGGGGTGAGGGGGGGCAGCCTCAAGGACCCCCCCAGGACATCTGCCACTGGCAAACAGGGAGAGAGCCACACGCTGGCAACGGGTGGTCTAGTTTGAGTCCCATGCTGTTCCTCACTAGCTACGTGACCTAAACAAGTCCTTCCCGTTCTCTCGGCCTCCTTTTTTCCCCGTGTGTATAAAATAGAGCCTGGATGGAACGGTCTCTAAGGGCCCTTCTTGCTCCAACATTCCGTGACTTCTCTGACACCGGTTTGATTTCTTTTTCTCTGTAGTGGGAGAGGGAGAGGCCCACCCACCCACCTGCTTATCTGTAGCCTCTGTGTTCTCACACTGCCCTCTGCTGGCCGTTATGAAAAGTGCCACCGATAGCTTCTTTGGAGGAAAACAAGCGAACAAACCAAAAAAAGCACTTCATCATTGATTTAGTATTAAGCGTCAGCAGTCCACTGGGCATGGTGACAGAAAGCCTGTGCATTGGAAATGAGGGAAAAGATCATACAGCTATAGGCACAGAGTAAGCATAGCTAGAGATGGCTGACAGAACAGCCCAAGAAAGAAATGTCTCTCTTAATTTTTTTTTTTTGCCATCTTCGTCTGTTCACGGTGCTCTGTGCCACTGTATGAAAGAAAGGACCTCAGTGGATAGGAAGCCTCCTTGTCTCGTATCCTAGGACTGCAGGCTGCAGAAGGGCCTGGTACCACACTAAAGAGGAAGTTCTGGGCCAACAGCGCCTCAGAGGCCTTAAGACATCCCGCAGGCCCTGCTTCTGTCTGAGAGGTTTCTAGCCGGGACCAGCCCAGAAGTACACCTTCCTCCAAGGGGTACCGTTTCAAATGCCCCTTTGGAAAAAGAATTCGAATTCAAAGAATCCATGAGCTCTTTCAGAGACTCACTTTAAGCTCTCTGACTGGAACGGAGGAGTCATCTGTGTGGCTATGGTAAATTCAGCCTGCCCTCCCAGCCAAGAGAGAGGGAGCGGGCCATGGAAGCCTGCCTTTTCTGGATGGAATCAGATTTCCTGTTAAATCCAGCCAGGGAATTGCCTCACTCCTATGTCTCTTTGCTTATTCTTGCTGAGTGTGCACTCACAAAGGCAAGAGACCAGGTCTGGAGTGTGCCAACCCCTATGCCCACACCAGGCACTGCTCGGGCTCTAGTGATGTGAGCGAGATGGGAATTGGGCCACGCCAGTCTGCCCTCTCAGTAGCTGTTCAACGGTTTATCATGCTCTCACCTCCCCTCCCTTGATGCGCGAAAGCTTTGGGCAGGGCTCAGATTTGGGTCAAGCATTCAGTGCCCTGACTGCATCTCCTTTGCTAGTAATAACATGGTCTTGCCAAACCTATCGTGCCTCTCATCCTCCCACCAACCAGTCCTTTCCTCCCCCAACAGCTGGTTCTTATCTGTCTCCCTTGTTCCAGCCTCAGGCAGGCTGCCCTGGCCTCATGCTCGCTCGCTCGCTCGCTCGCTCGCTCTCTCTCTCTCTCTCTCTCTCTCTCTCTCTCTCTCTCACACACACACACACACACACACACACACACACACACACAGAGACAAGCGCGCACGCGCACATGCGTGGGTTCTTCCGAACACTTGTTGATGAGTTTCAGCCCTGAAACACTGCCTTCCTCCCATCCCTCCTGTGTCCCCAAACCTCTAAGGGTTCCCTATTTCCTGCCACATCAAGTCTTCAACTTCCCTGCCTTGCTTTCCAGGCCTACTTCAGCTGGGGCCCACTCAGCCTTTCCAGTGTGGCCCATGACTCCCCTGAGCCGTGGACAGAATGTAAGCATTCCACAAACCCTCCATGGCCAACCCTGCCTTTGTGTTCCCGCAGCACTTCTGCTCCATTCCGGACTTGAACTGTTTGCAATGGTTTTGTGTACATTAGTCTTGAAAGCTAGGCCCACATTTTAGACCTCTTTGTTAATCCTCAACCACAACCCAGCACTATTTTTTTAAGTGTTGTTCTTTTACTTTTTAGTTGTGTGTGTGTGTGTGTACATACAGCGAAAATTTATAAGAGTAATAAATAAGAGAATCATTGTAAACAGAAGTCCAACCAACAGGAGGTAAGAGCATAAAAAGCAAAAGTTAACCTCCCACCCCATCATTCTCAGAAATAAGCCTGTTAAGCATTCTGCAGCCTAGCACCCTCTGTAGGTTGCGTGTTACGGGTCGGGAAAGTTTGATTGGTGGGTGGCAGCCGCAGAGAATTGCATCTCCTTGGGAAGAGCATCTTTTACTTCTTTGCAAGAGTCCCGGGTCTTCGTGGGCCTGATTGACATTTGCGTCTCCAGTACGTGAGTCTAACCACTGCATAAAGCATCTGTCCTCTTCTCAGCCCTTTCAAAAGTAAATCTTGAAGGTGAATATTAAAGGGCATGTTTAATGGACTTTTCTCAGAATTTTGCACAGGTTTGTAGGAAATTGCGGGCAGTCGGTAAAAGGGGCTAAGGGGCAGAGATGGAAGTGTTTATGAAAACAGGCTTTCTACCTGATACGGTGTTGTGTTCTCTGAGAGTTAATGCACATTACTAATGGTTTTCATTTTTCTGCCAAGAAAATTCAGTTCCTTCTGGGATTTGTTATAAACAGACTAGCCGGCCTCTGTTGCACCCACTGGGGTTAATTCTCTATCTCGGTCAGCTAGAAAATGTCAGCCTGAACTCTCAGATTTAATTGTTACAGACACTTTATCACCAGGGCATTCAAAATCCTCAGGCTTCTCCCTCTTGCTATCATCATTGATACTTAATGGATATTCTCAGGCTTCTTGGATTTTACACATTCAACACTGTACAGATGGCGGGGGCGCAGGGGCATAGAGAGGGAGCAGATAAACAATGTGTGTGTGTTCACTGTGAGTGTCTGTTTCTAGTTGCAGTGCTGGGGTTCTGGGAACTGCCGTCAAAGATAAGCTGACAGGTTGGTCAACCGTGGGTTTCTGGGTTCTCCTCCCTCTGGCCCACCGAGGCAGTGTTCTCCAGGCACAGCCATTTCCGGGCTTCACTGCAAGCATGCGGTTGGCCATTTGGACATGGGTTCGAAAACGTCCTGATGCTCTCCAGAGTTCTGTTCTTTCACTCTTCTGATGGCCTAGCATTAACTAGGAAGAGGACAATATTATCCAGCCTGAATAACTAATCTCCCAAGAAGTACAAAGTTGAAGGATCTTGGCGCACATGAATCTTATTAAATGTGCTTATAAAATATGTTCTATCCAAATAAGCTTAGCAGCCCCTAAAATAGCCTGTTCTGATCCGTGTCTGGAACTTTGACATGCTTCATAGGTCTCTAAGCCAAAATTATTTAGTGAAGTGATGACAGTGTTCTTTGTGCATGGGAAAATGGGAAGCGGGGATGGTAAGTCCTCTGTTGACTAATCGTACTCCTTCTGTCCATCTTAGGGGCGACCAGGACCAATTGGAATTCAAGGTCCAGTGGGTCCTCAAGGATTTCCTGGCCCTAGTGGTTTATCAGGGTTGAAAGGAGAAAGGGGCTCCCCAGGACCTCTGGGACCGTATGGACCAAAAGGAGATAAGGTAAGAACACCAAAGCTTGATTTTTCCTTTGACTCATGGGCTGTGAGTGTGAAGGTAAAAGGTTCTAAATCTCAGTTCTGTTTATTTATGGAAAGGATACTAATCCCAGATACCTTGGTGCCAGGCTACATACTTTAATAAGAGACAGGCTGGGTGTTGTGCTGCTACAGCCCATTTTTGGAGAGATTCCCATAGCCAGCAAGTCAGAAAGTGCATGTATAAGCTATTTGCTAGACAAGTGGGCTGACCGTGGTGGGAAGTCATGTGGGTTTGAACTGGGCACGGGTCAGGAGGCCAATCAACAGGGCAGCAAAGGAATCCAAGCAAGGGGAACGGGATGCAAGGGGTCAGATGCTTGGAAGCCAGCTGGGCCACAAATATAGGGAAAGAGATGCAAGAAAGATTGGTCATGTCATGGTGGCTGGCTGACTGAGGTTAGCAGTTCAGTTTATGTTATCTGCCGATTTTAATCACCTCCTATTCACCCCATTGGTGAGGGAGGGATTCCTGCTCTAGGGTCCTGGGGATGGCCGAAGATATGACACCTGACATTGGACAGAAGAGATCAACAACAGGTTTATTAGTCACATACACTCACAGCACAGGGGAGGAGGACATCACACCCCATGCAGGGCCACACAGGGCTTGCGCTCTGGAACAGAATGGGCCACAAGGGGCTGTGAGAAGCAGACTTTTGTCATGTCAACAGGGTGAGTGCCCCTTGATTCTCGAGGGAGAGTATGACTGGCTTGTTTGAAAAATTCAGTGGGTCAGCAGGGGACGGAAACCCACTACTCAGGAATAAGCGAGAACTGCACCTGGTCTATTTAATAAGAAGGGTCGTTTGCCCAAGAGACCTTATCTTCAGAAGCAGAGTGGAGAAATGAACTTTTGCTTAGGCCATTTGAGGCCCTCCCAGTTTTCCCAGATGTCAAGGCAGCATGTAATATTTAGCCTTATTTTTAGGTCTTACACCACGTTGTCTAAGACAAGAACTGTCCGAGACCTTAGGTAGAGGCTAGTGATTGCTTGGAAGTGGAATAAGGAGCAAGGTGATGCAATGTGGGGAGGGAGGTACAAAATACTTCTTAACGACTTAGGTCATGAATCACATGAACAAACCCACTTCATCTAATGGAGATCAGTTATATCATCTCTTACATTCCTCTCCCTACTCCTTTTCTTAGGGTCCCATGGGAGTTCCTGGCTTTCTTGGCATCAATGGGATTCCGGTGAGTGTGTTCATAGAAGCATTTTTGAAATTTATTTTATTGAAGTATAGTTGATTTACAATGTTGTGTTAGCTTCTGGTGTACAGCAAAATGATTCAGTTATACATATATATACATTTTTTCCATATTCTTTTCCATGATGGTTTATCACAGGGTACTGAATATAGTTCCCTGTGCTATACAGTAGGACCTTGTTGTTTATCCATTGCACAGAGGCATTTTTAATACAACCTCTAGGTTCTGCCTCATAGCTCAAGCACTTTGGCCTTAACAACATCCTGTCTCAGGCACACGTGCTCAGGGTCAAGTGTTGAGATGTGCGTGGTAAGGCTTAAAGGGCAGTGCTCATCCACAGTTTCCTTGGGATTCAGTTACGGGCAGAGCTAAACCATATGGTTGGGGCATGCAGAGACATGTGCAGGCATAAAAGACCATCAGTATCTTAGACAGTGAGTTAGGTCTTATGGCTTGAGGGGAGCTTTCATTGGGGATGAGGGACTGGTGTGAAGATAGTGCCACATTAGAGCACATACATCCTCATTATAAGAAAATTAAGGGGGTTCATGAAATTAGATAGAAAAATACTTAGTGATACCTTAATACATTTAATTTTAATAATTTCTTTCTTCAGCCTTATTTCAGAGTGAATTTCCCTTTAGTTGTTTTTTTTTCTTTTTGACTCTTAAATACAATTTTTAAAGGTTGCTTTTTATTTACAGTTATTACAGCACATTGGCTATATTGCCTGTGTTGTACAATACATCCTTGAGCCTGTCTTACACCCAATAGTTTGTACCTCCCACTCCCCCATCCCCTATAGTGCCCCTCCCTTCCCCCACCAGTAACCACTAGTTTGTTCTCTATATCTGTGAGTCTGCTTCCTTTTTGTTATATTCACTAGTTTGTTGTATTTTTTAGATTCCACATATAATTGACATCGTACAGTATTTGTCTTTCTCTGTCTGCCTTATTTCACTTAGCATAACACCCTGCAAGTCCATCCATGTTGCTTTAAATGGCAAAGTTTCGGTCTTTTTTATGGCTGAGTGGTATTCCATTGTGGTATATATATATCACGTCTTCTTTATCCATTCATCTGTTGATGGACACTTAGGTTGCTTCCATATCTTGGCAATTGTAAATAATGCTGCTATGAACATTGGGGTGCATGTATCTTTTTGAATTAGTGTTTTTGTTTTTTTCGGATATATACCCAGGAGTGGAATTGCTGGGTCATATGATAGTTCTATTTTTATTTTTTTGAGAAACCTCCATACCGTTTTCCACAGTGGCTGCACGAGTTTACATTCCCACCAACAGTGTAGGAGGGTTCCCTTTTCTCTACATCCTTGTCAACATTTGTTATTTGTGTTCTTTTTGAGGATAGCCATTCTGATAGATGTGAGGTCATACCTCATTGTGGTTTTGATTTGCATTTCCTGATGATTAGTGATGTTGAGCATTTTTTCATGTGCCTGTTGGCCATCTGCATTTCTTCTTTGGAAAAATGTCTATTCAGTTCTTCTGCCCATTTTTTAATTGGGTTGTTTGTTCTTTTGATATTGAGTTGTATGAGCTGTTTATATATGTTGGATATTACCCCCTTATCAGTCATATCATTTTCAAATATCTTCTCCCATTCGTTAGGTTGTTTTTTTGCTTTGTTGATGGTTTTTACAAAGTGGCTACTCCTAAGGTCACTTGGAGACAGCCTCTTCCACTCATCCTGAGGAACTGGCTTTGCTAGAGATAAGTGGGAAGTCTGGAGCTTGCAGACATCTCCTTTTCCCATTCCATCCAGCTCAATCCCTTAGTTTCTCCATTTTCACCCAATATCCCTACTTATCCTGCCACTGGAGGTTGCATGGTAACATTTCTCCAGCCTCTAAGATACAGTATTTGGAACTTACTGCTATCACTTTTTAGTTATATCCTTCAGCACTTCTCTATATATTTAATCTTTAGCCTGGACTGTGTTTGCCTCTAGCAGTGGTTTTCAACCTTAAGAGAAGAACCAAATCTTGTGTAGAAGCTCAGCATATATAGAACAGGAAAAAATGGAGCTCCTCCATTTGAGGGAAGTCCTACCTCATGCCTTTATCTTTCAAACAACCTCTAAGGAGTTCTTTTGAATCATATCAAAGCAGTTTGGTAAACTTTTGACTTAACAGCTTCTTGTGTTACACTACATAATCATCTAGTATCAGCTAAGGGGGTTCGAATTTCTTTGTGCCAATCTATAGGAATTTCTTGAGTACCCGCTATGTGCTAACACTCTACTATGGGAATACAAAAAAGGCATATGGCTCTACCCTCAAAGGTATTATCATCTGATTCACTTTTTCCCCAGATCTCATATACATTTGTGGATTTAGAGAATAGAAGGCTCACTTACCTTGTATTTGTTATACGTATCAACAAATCGGCCATCATATGTCTGCCTGTTATTCAACTGCAGAGTCTGAAAAATGCCCAGGAAGGGGCCAGTGGGGAAATAAGTGGATGGGGTTGGCCACCCTTTTACGCCATCCTCTGGCATTTTCTCATGTCTGTGTTCTATGACCACGTCGTCCAGAGTCTCCACTCAGAATGTGTATCTTGTGGGAACCAATGGGTGAGGGAAACTAGCAAACTGGAGGCCACCTCTTCCATTCATCCTGCAGAGCTGGCTTCACCAGAGATGAGTGGAGGATTTGAAGCTCGCAACAGTACTATACCCTTCCTCCCGTAGTCTCTTTTTAATGGGGGCTGGAAGGAAATGAATCCTGTGAAGCAGAGGCTGATTCCAGTTCTGAGCTGGAGCCCACCCCAGAGTCCAGCTGGACACTTCTGCCTCCAACTTGTGGCCAACAGAGCCAGAGGGCTTCTAGAAATTGACCACTTCTCTTTGAGGGCTTCGTTGCTTGGGAGAATGAGTCGCAGCTGTCCAGATTCCTCCAAATGAGTGCGCTGCTCCCAGTAGAAGTCCCCACTCCCTTGGCCCTTGCTTGGCCCTTCCCTTGACCTAAGGTTGCACATTTTTTCTTTTGACTTTCAATCGCTTTAGCTTCAGGCTCCAAGCCTCACTTACTCTAAGAAATTATTACCCCCTGTTCCCTCCCTCTCTTCCAGCTATTCATGATGTATTAATGAGCACCTCCTGTTGACAGCTTACCTCTCCTTGCCATCTCTGTTCTTCCAGGAGTCTTTGGCGTCTGTCCCACACACTCTAGCTCCTTATTACATATGGCGCGTGGTATTTATTGACTGTCTTGTACGATAGCCTTATCTAGCTCCTTGAAAGCACGGAGTCTGTCTTCTGCTCCTCTCAGAGGCCTCAGAGACCCCAGGGCTAAATTCAGCATAGAGCAGGAACTCCAGAAATATTGGGGGGACTGAGTCCAACCTCTAGTGCCTATAGAAGCAGCAGTTCTCAGACTGGCAAGACTCCCTCAGACAGAGGAAAACACAGATACCCTCAGCCCAGTCAGACTAATGATTTTGCCCAACTCTCAGCAGCACTTTATTAAGCCATTTGACTAAAACCAACAGCTTCCCTAAAACACATCTTACTAAACTGGATCACTGCACAAAACTGGTTTCCCCTCTTGATATTGGCGGACTGCTCACATCTGTGTCACTGGTTTTGGTCCCAGAACTCCATTTTTGCTGTCATGTAGGCACTTTCCACATGAATGAGCAAGAGCATCCAAGTCTGTGCACTAAGGGGCACGGCCACCAGTTGAGAGTGAACAAACAAGCAGTCATAAAGATATTCAACATTAAAACAACGTGGGCGAGGGGCGGTAGGGCTGTGGCTTTTAATGATATCACAGCTGTGAGTTGGGCTGTTGGCACCCACGAGAAATGTAGGTTGAGCCAATGTTTTCAGTTCAAATAAGTTGGAAGCAGAAGTTTTCAAGTTGTCCTTTGCAATTTATGTTTAGCTTTTCCCGTGGAGTCAATCTCAAACATTTCCCCGCCTAGAGACTCATAAATGAACACACGAGGTTTGTATCTTCAAAGTGACCACGTACCACTCACCAAATGGAAACTTTTCCTTTGCACTCTGGGTTCTGAGGAACAGTGTTTTTCTGGAATACAGCAGATCCACCTGTTCTGTGTGTTCAATCCCCTGTGATTATATAGAACCGTGGTTTTCTCCCTCAAAGAGCTGCATTCCCTTGGAGAGCTGTGGCACACACATATGTAAAGTCATTATCTCTACCCAGAAAGGGCAAAACCAAGGTCCCAGGGCTAAGGAAGATCCCTAGTACTGAGCCAGCCTGTTGTCTTGTCTTAACTCATCTCTGTTACCCAGTTGAGAGATAACCCCTAGCAAACTTGGCCGGGACATTTAAAAATGGTGATTAGGATCCCAGGAAGAAATAGACACTCTACCTGAAGGGGTCGGCTAAATAGAGTTAAGTGAAGGGCTTATTTAAAGGATGCAGGCGGGGTTAAGGGAAACAACGGTGCAGGGTGAAGCAACCAGCACAAAGCTGTTACCACCCCTAGTCCCAAAGGGGAAAGGAGGAATGGTAATACTGGAACCCTGTAAGACCTGGAGCCATGGAATAACAGTTGCCCAGTGGGAGCTAAGATTATAGAGAAATGTGGCCACTGCCAGAAATATAGCCAAGGAGGGAGGGCATGGGAGAAATAAACAATCTGTGCTCGTCCTTCTCGTGCCCTCCCATCTCCTGCTTGTGCCTCCCAGTGACCAAATATAATTGGAAGACAGAGGGAAAGGGAGCCTAGACAGTACCATCCGTGAAGGTCAGCCTCCCAAGGCACAGATCTAGGGAAGGTAGAGTGTAGATCTTCAGGGCAAACAGGAATAGCCATCTCATTTGGTAATAAGATGTTGATGACTCTAGTAAGCTGTCTCAGTTTCCCCAGTGCAAATAAAACTCCTCACCTGAGTCTGGAGAGGCATAGCTTATAACAGGTTTATTGCAAAGATATGTTTATTGACCACTCCTCTGGACTCTGCATTCCATAAGTCCAGCAGTCTAGACTCATACTCTTGCATTAACATATCATCTATCTCCTACAACTATAATAGCAATGACAATGAAACAGAATTCTGTGGAGCATTCTCACAATAAGCATTTGACAAAAGGTTGTTTCCTCTAATAATTTGAAAAGTTGATTTTTGAACACATGGCATGTTTCCCTCAAATCATTAAATATATACACATATATATTATACATATATGTATATACTTTTTAAAGCCAAATATATATTTTATATATTTTTTAAAGCCAAAAAATATATATGTATATACATGTATATATATATGTGTATGTGTGTGTGTGTGTGTGTGTGTGTGTGTGTGTGTGTGTGTATATATATATATATATATATATATATATATATATATATGGCTTTTAAAAGTGTGTATGGGAGGGTGGGAGTCTACCTTTTATTGACCCATCTAGATTTTTGGTCTTTCAGGTCATCTCTTTGTTCCATACCCAACACACAACCTGCTTTTGATAGATTGAAAAAGATATATTTCCTAAAAAGAGGTAGATTCTGTGCACCAAGAAAGCACAGAATTATTGAATTCAGACACCAACTGTATGTGAATGATTACTGATTCCCCAGCAAAACAACTGCCTCAGTAATGAGTATGAAGAAGAGAAGATACAGTTCCTTGACTGAAGCAATAGCATGACGTGAGATAATGACAAAATAAGGTTCAAAGTGTGGTTCTTCCTTGACTTGTTTATTTTTGACCAAGCAGCATTCAGGAGAGGTGGTGCTATGGAAACTCCTTCTGCTCTTGACCAAAATCCAGCCTCATTTCCCATGCAGAACTTCCAATACAGAAAGCCGTGCCAGGCTGCCCAGGTTCCAGTCTGTTCTGAGGAATTCCCAAGGCCTGGCATGATTCCCTGTTGGTAGCAGTCCAGCTGCCTGGCAGCTAAGCCCCATCTTAGTACATCTTTGTACTGAAGGAAGGTGAAGTTGCAGCACCCTGTGTAGCCCATCTCTTCACGTTTGATCCCTTTGGTTTCAGCTTGGATCCTATTAAAACATCGATCTTTTGGGGAGGGGTAACACTGAGCGGTCATCAGCCACCTACACCTGAGTATAATGAACAGCGATGGCAGCAGAGGCGATGGGGCAAAGGGAGTGGGCAAGGAGCCAGAGTTTGACAGCATCCTTGACTTCTCTCGCTGTGGAGCTTGGAGTAGCTGAGAGTCCTGTGGCTGACTTGATCCCTTCTTTCTCTTTGAACAGGGCCACCCTGGACAGCCAGGACCCAGAGGCCCACCTGGCCTGGATGGCTGTAATGGAACTCAAGGAGCTGTTGGATTTCCAGGCCCTGATGGCTATCCCGGGCTTCTCGGACCACCCGTATGCTGCTAGATCTTTGTACATTATTTCAAATGTCTTTGCTTGCCTCCAAGTGTGCCCTATCTTCTGCTTCTCTGGAGAGCTCGTTAAGTAGCCGAGGGGCAACCACTGCAGACCCTTGTCCAATGCAGGAGTCTGTACTGGCAGCACCACAACATTAAAAGTCTAAAGAAGAATACCAGTTTCAGGGAAGTGTACACATGCTACACTACTTAGGGTTTGGTTTTTTTAATGATGCTTTTAGAGTTGGCAAGATTATGAAAAGACTGTAGTAAATTTTAGAGCAAAGTACACACTTGGGCTATTTGACATTTTCCCACATTAGACGATATGGGGAGATGCCGTACTTGGAAGGCTTACATGGGATCACGGGAGCACTAACAGTGACCCAAAGGGCTTGGCAAGCTTGGTCTCTACCAGCGATTCTTAACCAGCGGTGATTTTGCCCTGGCCCCACCCCCGGGGACATTTGACAGTTATTATTGACACTTTTGGTCTTCATAACTGGGGGTGTGCTACTCGCACAGGATAGCCCCCCATCACAACATCAAGGAATCATCTGTCCCAAAGTATCAATAGTGAGAAATGGTTGAGAAATCCTGCTCTACACTGACGTAGTTTTCCCTCTTCCCACCCGCTCCCCACATCACAACCCTCAGTTCTGGGATTGTTAAGACGTTTATTGGATCTTGGTGTCATCACTTTTATTTCATTCCATTCATCCAGATAGAGCTCAAATATTGGGATCTAAAAGATCTCTAAAAGATACCATGCCCTTGCAAGGCTACTTTTATGAGTGGCTGGAAAGAGAAAAATAACACATTTCAAGCCCATTCTCAACCTCATTTGAAATAATCTAAGAGAATAAGGGTGCTAATGTGATACATTTAGCTAGAAATTACACGATCTGTTAGACTCCATAGCTACGTGAATTAATTGGCGTTTTACTGGAAGAGAATTGCCTTCAGTGACCAAGTTGTGGGTGTGAGTGCATACGTGAGAAGGTGAGACGGAGAAAGCACAAGCGCCAGATTGGCATAAGGACCTTCACAACTGAGGACCAAACCGATATGCAGCAGGGAGTGGGGGAGAAAGATGTATTACCAACATAGTATGAGCTGGATGAGTCACAGAGGCCTCCAAACACTGCCATGGCAACAGGGGAGGAAAACAGATCGCATCTGCGTTAAGACAATGGAAATCCAGCAAAGTAAGGAATCACTGCCCCCAAGAGGGAGAAAAGGAATTTTGAGGTAATGAACAGCCCCTGACAGCCAAAGGACCAGGGTAAAACCTAATCCTGTCCCTAAACCTCTCCTTAAGCCTGAATAGGAACTTGGGTGTGTGTTTTACTAAGCTGAACCTTACTAACCCTGCCGAATACTGAATGGATACCCTTTGAATCTTCTTTGATGAAAGTAGTGGCCGTGAGAATAAGGGGAAATCGGAAGTGTTAGGCAAGAAGCTGGTTTGCGCTTCTGGAACCACATTGTACTTTTATTATACCTATGGCCCTTGAACTCAGGAATCCATCGTTCAATCAACGCTTCAGTCCCCAGAGCTTAGCCCTACCCGCAACACTAATCCCAACTTCCGCTTAGGTATAGGGATATTGATTTTCCCCAGGAGGCCAACATCTAGCAGACATTAGGTGGCATCTGCCACTGAGACATTAAAAAGTCTGGCTGACTGGATGGGTTGGGCATACTTTGAACTGTTTTCCATGTTAACAGTGAGACACACCAGCCTCTTAGACAGGTGTAGAAACTGAAGTTGTATGGTAGAAGCGCAGGATGGAGATGGTTTTGTAGCTATATCTTAGACCAGGCGTCTGCAAACTGGCCCATGGGACCCTTGTTCCATGGCTTGTTTTTCCATTTTTAAAAGACTGTGAAGAAAAACAGAAGAACATGAAACAGAGCACAGATATGGCCCACACAGCCTATATTATTTACTATCTGGCTCTTTACAGAAAAAGTCCACTAACCTCTGTCCTAGACCTAGTCCCTGTCAGTGACTTGTACCTGTGAGATATGGAGCAGGTGAGCTATAGGCTTATAAACGGCATGTGTATTATATGTGGATGTTCAGATTGGTACTCTGAGTAGATTCAAAGTCTACTTTCTAATCCCTTTACAGACTTCTGACTTGGAGGCTGGGGGAGCAGGCATGCAGCACAGTTCAGGGGATGTACTTTGCCCCTTTAGCATGGCCAACTCTGCCATAGACTAAGCCACATGGTTTCAGGCTCTTGCTTTTCCATCCTCTGTCTGATCAGATCACACTATTAACAATATTGTGTGTGTGTGTGTGTGTGTGTGTGTGCGTGCGTGCGTGCGTGCGTGCATTTCTTCACAAAATTTTCTTATTTTGCTCAGGGGCTTCCTGGTCAGAAAGGCTCTAAAGGTGAACCTATCCTTGCCCAAGATAGTTTCAAAGGAATGAAGGTAAGAGCCTCTAAGGCAGACAGCTGAGTAGGCTATAAGCTGAGTTCCCCGGGATGGAGCCCCACATCCAATGAAAACATTTCCAGAACTAGCATCTGTGTCTCTATTTAAGGAGCAGACCAAGCTGGATTTTAAAAGAATCCAGAGCTTTTTGTGGTGGAAACATTGACAAATGTTTGCAATCATACTGTCAAAAAGATTTGCTTTGTAAGATCTAGGCCAAAAATAGGGGACAGATCAGCAAACAAACTGTTTGCATGGGCGTCATTTTCCTTGACAAGCCGAGACATTTCCTGGAGGCAGATACCTTTAGTCTACTACAGAATCTTTGATGTCTGCATACCTTGGTTTGAAGCCATGTATGTCTCTGCCCATCTTAACATGGCCACCAGCCCAGGAACATGGCTCCGCCCTTTTCTGTACCTGCATACCAGCCATCACCCTCGCTGGGCCCCTGGCTATCTACGAAAGTTGCCCATCAACCCTGCAGCTGGCTGGAAACGTTCATCTCTTCCTGGAATTGACAAGAACCTTTTGTATTCTTGTGGCTGTATTCTTGACGTATGCTGCCTGGTATCCTGTGGGCCTTCAGTAAACTCTGGTGCCAAATGACTGACCCTAATCCCTTGCAGAGTGGGAAGGGAGCCCATCATTTCCCTGGGAGCAGACGGGAATCTATGTGTGCAACATCTGAGGGGAAGATGCGCCCGAGCTCACTCAGCTGAAGATGGCATCTTTCTGTCTTCCACCCATGCACAGAGCCAGAAATATTGGAAATCACTTTGGAAGGCAGTGATGGGTGTGGGTAGCTGAGAACTGAAGAAGGTACAGGGTTTGGGTTCTTGGCTCTAGAAGCCATAGCTGAAGATGGAATGTTAGACTTGGAAAGGACCTCATGATTGTCAGATTCGTGTTGCTCATTTTACAGATAGAAAAACTGAGGTAGCCTGAGGCTATGTGACTCGTTCACAGGCACAAGCCAGCTTCCCGAAGAGCTAAAACCCAGGCAGTGCTCTTCCCAGGTTGCAGAGAGCTGATTTTTCACTATAAGCCAAGCGGGGTAAGACTAGCAGGTGTCAGAATGTGACCATTGTTGTAGCAAACATTGATTAAATGGTTTTGCCAAAAACCAAAGAGACCCTGGACCCAGCGGAACACAGCAATTTCCACAAGATGGTTATAGTACAGATTCCTACGGTGACTTAAGATGCTGCAAAGTAATTAAAACGTAATCAGAGACTACATGCTCTATTGATTCTCCCTTGAAATGTCTGATTTGCGTTGTATACATATGGGCACAGATTCTCTGGGGATGAAGGTACACTGGAAGGTAGCTTTGCTTTCCTCCAGAAAGAGCAGGAAAATCACCAGCCCGCAGAAGCAGTTTCTAATTGATAAGTTCCTAGCAAAGGTGAAAATTAATTAATCCAAGTAAAATATGAATTCCTGTTCAACCAAGGCTATAATATTTTTCTTCTAGAGTCTAGATTTTTCTTAGGAAAAAAAAAAAAGTAGATGGTTGAATCTCTCCAAGTCATGCATTATTTAAAACACAAGACCTTGACAGAGGAGGCCCAAGCTTCAGTGATGCGTTTTTATGCCTATTGCATCTTAGGTCAGTTATCTGTGAAATACCACAAGCTTAATGTATTCATCTCTTCAATGTCCTGCCTTTGTCTGTTTCTCAGGGGGAGCCTGGGCTGCCCGGACTGGATGGAATCACTGTAAGTTGTTACCTATGTGTTGAGCTCCCAATGTTTTTCTAGTCAACAGTACCAACGACCCCTTTTCATTCCTCTCTACGGTGTTCGAAGGTCTTTGTAGAGCTTCTCAAGGACAATCCAGAGAGGTAAAGTAGAATAGATCACTCTATCGACATTTGCCAAATGAGAAAGTACTGAGAGGATGGACTGTCTGCCTCCAGTGACAAGGCAGGCTGGCTTTCAGACCTCTCGGCCAGGGACCTGCATCCTCCCTGGGATGTATTAGGAAAGAATTTTGCCTGGCATTCGGCAAGCATTTATTAAGTGTTTTCTGTGTGTTCAGAGTACTGTGGGTAAAATAAAAGAAGCAAAACACTCTTCTTTAAAAGGTATTCCACGTAGAAATTTTTTTAGGGACTCAATAAGAGTGAGTCCATGAAAGGCCATGAGTTGTATTAATAAGAGCTTTGTTTTTCCTTGACTTTCCACATTGTCATCATTTTCCTTTGAAGTGGCTTCACAAAGGCCCCTTCTCTCCTCTTTTCCTGTATCATGGTTCCTTCCTTTCTTCTTCCATTCCAGAACAGATACTGAGCAGAACAGATACTGAGCAAAGGGCTAGGAGTGATCCCTGAGACAATTCAGACACGGTCTCTGCACACACACACAGCCACCTCCCACCCCAGGATGTGAAAAACTAGTAGGAATGTGGCGTAAGGATTCCACTGACATCATCAAGAAAGAGATGCTGTCCACCTAAGGCTACATCATGAGAAACTTTATATCTAAGAGAAGGTAGCCTCTGAAAAGTGTGGGTGACATTTAGGCTGGCTGGCAATGGGAGGAAGCTTTCTAAACAGAGAGAGTAGTGTGAGCAAGCGCACATGTAAACAGGGATGAGTGAGGACCAAGGGCATAGAGGTCTCCTAGAGTGAAACAGCATTGGCTTAGATGGTGTGTTAACTAAATCTGTAGAATAACATCCAGTGTATTTGCTGCATAACTTCTCTTAGAGATGCCTTTCCCTGCCCCCAGAAGTACAGTGTTTGTATGCATATACAGACATGATAAATAAACCACTTAGATTTGGGGAGGGGGGAGGGTTCCTGGCTGGATAAGAGATTTGTGGTCAGTAAGGAGACCACAGGTTATTAGTTACTGTCAGAGCAATGTTCTACTCTCATATATTCCTGGGGAACCTTTGAACCCCTACTTTCTCTCCCTCCTAAGTCTCAACTTCACTTAGCCTCTCCATCCCTTGCCTAAGCACGTATCACCTTATTCCTGCTCCCCAGCTTTAACAGGGCCATGCATTTTCCCATACCATCTTTCTCTTCAGATTTCGTTCTCTTGCTTTCAATATTGTCATCATTCATTTCAAAATATTTTCTAGTTTCCCTTCGGATTTTTTCTTTGACCCATGGAGACTTGTGGCGTTTAATTTCCCCAAATTTGTGACTTTCCAGATATCTTTATATTATTGATTTCTAGTTTGATTTTTATTGCAGTTAGAGAGCATATTCTGGATGATTTCAATGCTTTTATATTTGTTCAGTTTTATTTTATGGCCCAACCTATGGAACTATCTTGGTGAATGTTCCATATGTACTTGAAGAGACTATGTATTCAGCTGGTTGGGGCGAGTATAGATGTTAAAATCTCCATCTAGAATCATGAAGTTATCTATTTCATCCCTCCCTCAGTAATTAATAGAACAACTAAACAAAATATAAACAGACCTAATGGATCTTCTTTGTCCTCACTGATTTTTTAATCTATTTCTCCTTACAGTTCCATCAGTCTTTGCTTCATGTATTTTGAAGCTCTGCTAATAGGTGCATACACATCTAAGATAGATACAGATATATACATTTTCTATTTCTTCCTCATTCAGTCTTGGCAGGTTGTGCATTTCTTCCAGGTTGTCCATTTTATTGGCGTATAGTTGCTTGTAGTAATCTCGCGTGATCCTTTGTATTTCTGCAGTGTCAGTTGTTACTTCTCCTTTTTCATTTCTAATTTGGTTGATTTGAGTCCTCTCCCTCTTTTTCTTGATGAGTCTGGCTAATGGTTTATCAACTTTGTTTATCTTCTCAAAGAACCAGCTTTTAGTTTTACTGATCTATGCTATTGTTTCCTTTGTTTCTATTTCATTTATTTCTGCTCTGATCTTTATGATTTCTTTCCTTCTGCTAACTTTGGGTTTTGTTTGTTCTTCTTTCTCTAGTTCCTTTAGGTGTAAGGTTAGATTGTTTACTTGAGATTTTTCTTGTTTCTTGAGGTAGGATTGTATTGCTATAAACTTCCCTCTTAGAACTGCTTTTGCTGCATCCCATAGGTTTTGGGCCATCGTGTTTTCTCAGTTTTTAACTCTCATGAATAAAGTTGCTATGAACATTCTTGTGCAATTCTTGTGGATATATTTTTTTTGAGAAACTGCCATACTTTTTTGACCTTGATAAAAACATGCCTCTCTAGGGCCCACAAGGAGCACCCGGATCTCCAGGAGCTGTGGGACCCATAGGACCACCAGGATTGCAAGTAAGAACCAGCTAAATCTACCACGTGTTCACAGCATTCACGTGAATGCTTTCCCTACCAGGTCGTGAAGTAAATGTAAGCCCATAAAATGTAGGCCCTCCTAGCAGAGAAAGGCAACTTCCATTCTAGGAGGTTAAAGTGAAGCATGCTCTTGTAAGGAGCTATTTGTTATCTTCTTTTACCAGAGTCTCTCTGACCATCCACTCTGTGCCTCCAAAGCCTCCTAGTCTAGCTCAACCTAAAGTATAGCCCAAGGATGGCTAATACCCGGCACATTTATTGTGACCTTCCACTCCCCTTACCCACGACAGACATTGCTAATTAATCACACCATTATCACCCACCCTGAGCACAGAGGCAGCTTCAAAATCTTTCTCAATCCTTCACCTTGGAGAGCTCTTCCCACCTACCTATTTCCCATCACTGGCTATAGGAAGAGCATAGCCAGTCATCTGTGTGGTTCTGGGAAATCCACATCCCCAGATTGTTCTCTCTCCAATGTGTGAAATCCCACCACCACTGATTAGTTTGCTTTACTTTCACCAAAAGTCATCATTTAAAAAGCGCTGGCCTAATGGGGAAAATGACACATGAAGTCTTCACTACCTTAGCATGAATGTGGTTATCAGGTCAACTGGGGAAATTTCAAAGGCGATTTTAAAAAAAGGAACCCAGGGAGAAGGAGCTAGAATCTGCTACACCAAAGCCAGACCACACCAAGGGGGTGGGGGACTTATCTTCAGTGACTCTCAACATGCCTAGATTCTTCGGGGCTGAAACTAAAAAGCGCTCTTTCCTTTCATTTTAAATCTAGGGTCCTCCAGGCCCCCCTGGTTTCCCTGGTCCTGATGTAAGTATACTTTGTCTTGGGGCATTTGACCTCCTACCGCTAAGTACTCTAGTTTCCCCAGAGATATTCTGGTCTGGTTAAACATACTTTCTGGTAAAAAAGACTGCATTCCAATTTAAGTTCCTGGAGGTTGTTTAGTAATTGATTTTGTTTTTCCTCCCTACACCCCTGTGCCTCAGGGGAATATGGGGTTAGGTTTCCAAGGAGAGAAAGGAGTCAAGGTAAGTAAATTTTGGAACATACGCTCTGCAGTCCATGTGCTCCTAGAAATGTGTCTAGCTGCACACATACGCCTGCTTGTGATAGGGCTGCATGTGCACGCCTAGGCTACTGTAGTCTTTTTCCTTCAAAATATTGTAGTCTTCCTGCTTCCTACCTGTGAAATGTACATGTCTTACAAACATACGCTCTTGAGATATATTTTCTCTTCCTTCCACCTGGGTGTTTCCCTGCTGATTTGTATTATATTGTGTCACCTTCTCTTTCCTTTTCTCTGCTTCTCTTCTCTCCATCCTTCCTCCTCCTCCTCCTCCTCCTCCTCTATCTCTTCTATCTCTCCTTCTTAACCCTCTCTCATCATTCCCTTTTATTTCCCTTCCCTCATTCTCCTATTTCCCTCTATACAAACTGTATAGTGATTTAGGAGCCTCAAGGGAGACTGGGAGCTTGCCCTCCCCATCCTTGGTGGCTGCCTCTTGTAGATTGCACTGTCTTCAAGGAGCAAATCCAGTCTTCAGTGTTCCAACACGGACTTCACTGCCTCTGCTTGTGCTCTTGGCAACGATTGGACCAATTAGAGTCTGATCACTATTGCCAAGAGGTAGCCATTTACCTTGCTCAAATCCTTTTTTGCTTTCTTCTAAACACCCTTTCATGCATGACCATGGCAACCGTGAACCTGCCATTTACTTTCATCCATCTTGTTTCCTCCCTCTGCAGTGCTGGTACAAAATGCATCTGGTCAGGCTTATAATTCTTTTCACCCCTTGAGACTGGTAGCTTTGTTTCCTCATTGATGCAAGGGTGAGGGTGAAGAGGCTAAAGTCATGGACAGTTGATTTGTGAATTACATCCTGAGGACAAACCTACCCTCCGGAGAAATATCTGTGTGGTGTCTGCCTTGCTTAATGTTTCCTTTGATCTTACAGGGGGATGTTGGCCTGCCTGGCCCTGCAGGACCCCCACCATCCACTGGGGAACTGGAATTCATGGGATTTCCCAAAGGGAAGAAAGGATCCAAGGTAGTGAACATTTGAGAACAAGACGTTAATACCAGATAATAATAATAATACCAGATAATAATAATAATAATACTATTAATACCAGAGTTCAACTCTAATAACCAGAGTATACTGGAAGGATAGAGGTTCTGTGTAATATGGATATGAGCTTAACCGGGTTTCTGAATATTCGTTCAAGTGCTATTTTCTGTGTTTGTTTTGCAGATTCAGTTATCAAAATGCTGAATAACTTAAAACAAACATTGAATAGTTGGGTTTTTTTCCTCCTAACTACCAACCCTGTCAATACTTATGTTGTCCCCAAAGCACTGTGACAGAGCAATAGGGTATAATGGTTGCTTTCAAGTTATCTGCTTAAAGAAACTATTTGCCCTCAGAAGATGACCCTGCAAATAGTGTATACTGTCACCAAGTGGCAGTAGATGCCCTAATTTGCCTGATCTGAACTACCAAGGCTGAAGCTGTAGACCTGTTTAACCGAGATATTTTATAATCTGTATTTTGATATGAATGTACACGTGGTTGTATTTGAATGACTGTTTGCTGTTAAGGTGTGCAGATATCTTTCAATAACCTGACTTCCCTTCCTTCCTGGGGATTCCTTAAGTTTTGTGATCCTGCACCTGTGGTCAAGGGACCCAGGCAGGGGAAGGTGTTTAGTCCCATTTCTTTAATTCTGTCTTTGTGGAAGCAACAGCTCCAGGCCTTCTCCAGGTTGACAGGAAGTAATTATTGAGTTGGGAACAGTTTGGGAGCATATGAAAAATTGCCTGCCTCCCTAATCATTCCCAAACCTTAGGGAGCCCTTTCATGGCACTTATAGATAAATTAGCATATCAAGGAAAGAGATTAGAGTATTATGTTTCCCTTTGCAAACTGTAATTGTTACTCTTTTCCCAAAACCATTGGTGTCTTTGCAGCCAGTAATTTGCTAGAGGAAATCGCACTGAACAGCTTCTTCCACTAGAAAGAAAGCAGATGATCATCTTTTCTATCTCCCAATTAGCCTGAGCATTTGAGACTCTGTTTTGGATAGTTTTCTTTGCCTGTCATGGACTTTGGTCCTTTCCACACTACTAAGGGCTCCGTAAACTAAGACATCCTGGTGTAGTTACTAGTTGTGGAGACTAGGCAATCTGCACCAGCCTCTGGTGTCCCAATTGGGATACCCTATGGTTTCCCACTGCCCAGCCCAAGTAACTCAAGGGAACTATCTCCTTTATGTTCACTGCTTCCTGCTGCTACTCACTAAGCTTTGGTTGATTTTCCAGGGCGAACCAGGGCTTCAGGGCTTCCCAGGAATAAGTGGTCCTCCAGGTCTCCCGGTAAGTCTCCCTATTTGGTCAACATGTATTCAAGGATCTGATTGGACAAAAGCTATACCAATAGAAAGCTAACAGGAGGACCTCCTTCCTATGGTTATTGTAGAGAATTTCACCATCTTCATTGTTAGAAGGCATTTAAGGAAATGTCTTGTTTCTCAAACCCATGGGGACATTAGGTTCTTTATGAGACTATATAGCTTAGAGGTTATAATCTCAAGCTCTAGAGTTAAAACAGACCTAGGTTTGACTTCTGATTTCAGCAGTTTCTAGCTATGTAACCTTGGACAGGTTTCTTAACTTTTCTGAGCCTCAGTTTCCTAACCTACCAAAAAAGGGATAATAATGGGGTGCTTATGAGAATTAAATGAGATAATATGCATGAAAAGGGCTTAATAAATGCCTGGCACGTATCAATTGTTGAGTAAATGGTAGTTACTGTTAGTGATCCTATTTTCACTTTCCTATGTGCCCTTGTATCTTAGATTCTTTCACCCAACAAATACTTTTTTGAGGGCCCCTAGTTGCCAGGCCTTCTGTTGGACTCTAAGGCTGCAACAGCAACTAACAGTCAGATAAGGAAAAGTCCCTGTCCTTGAGGAAAGTACATTCTAATTGGGGGGGATGAGGGAGGGGAGAGAATCAACAAGTAAACAAATGAAGGAGAACAAGTTCATATATTGGTAAGTGATACACAGAAGACAAAAAAAGGGTAAAAGTGTTGGAGTGTGGATGGGTAATGGGATGGGCACCTTTGGACGGAGTGGTCAAGAAGGGCCTCTCTGAGGGATCGCTTATTATGAGGGAGCGAGTCATGTGGAAGGTCGGGAAGAGTGTGTCTGGCCAAGGGAACCATAAGTGTCAACACCCTGAGGTTGGAACAAGCTCAGTGCTTTAGAGGAACAGCAAGAAGGTGAGCGGGTGGAGAAGAGTGAGCAAGGCCAAGAACCAGGCAGAGAGGCAGGAGCCATATCATGGAGACCTTTGTAGGTCAAATGTGGCTTTTATGTTAAATGTAATGGGAAGCCATTGGAAGGCCCTGACTTGTATTTTTAAGATCTCTCTGGTGGTAGTGGGAGTTGGGGGGCTGGGTTATGGAGGATGGGGGGAGGGGAAGGCAGCAAACAGAGGCTACTGCAACAATCCTGGTGAGGAGTGGTGGTGGCTTGGACTAGGATGATGGCAGTGGAAATGGAGAGAAGTACATGGATTCAAAATGTAAAAAGTTTTAAATTTTTGTTACAGAACATTTCAAACACATACCAAGTAGGGAGAGTGGCATAATGGTCCCCCTGTGTACCCATCACCTAGCGTCAATAATCAGCAACTCACGGCCAATCTGAAGCCAACAACAGATGTAGCATTTCATTACAAATACCTCAGTATTTCTAAGAGATAAGGACTTTTTAAAAACATAATGATGATTTCATCACCACTAATTAATTATCAGAAATGACAATATCTGTTAAGTCAGAATTCAGGTTTATGATTGTCTCATAAATATATTTTTTTATAATTACCTGGTTTTGAATCAGAATCCCAATGACGCCCACAGATTACATTTGGTTGATATATCTCTTAAACTACAAGATATGTTTTGAAGGAGCTGATGAGATTTCCATGGATTGGGTGTAGGGGTCAGGAGGGAAATGGATGAATCAAAGATGACTAGGCCTGCCCCCGGCTTGCTGGCAAAGTGGGGAGAGATGACTCCGGTGCTTCCCTGCAGTTCTTTGAAACACTTTGGGTCTCTCCAGGTGGCCGGAAAACACAGCCAGTAGAGCCAGTGGCACAGATTACTTCCACAGTGATCCCTACTACTCCATAGAGACACAGGGGCAACAGAGAACCATCTATTCGATGGCCTTGATTTTAATCAGCTCAGTATCTAATGAATCATAAAGGGAAAGAATATTCATGTTGGAGACGGGACACCTGGACTTCAGCCTCAGCCCCAGCTCTGGGCCTTCAAGTATCTGAACCTCTCTGTATATATGTCATGTGGCAATGGTCATATCTACTATTTTGAGGCCCAACTCACAATGTTCATCAGGTTTCTTTACAAAGTATAAATCTGTGCTGTCCAATATGATGACCACTAGCCACATAACAGCTACCAATCCTTTGAAATGTGGCTAGTCTGAGATGAGATGTGCTGTAAGTGTAAAATACACACCAGATTTCCAAACCTAGGTGTGAGGGAAATAATCTAAATTATCTCATTAACAATTTTTACGTCAGTGTTGAAATGACAGTATTTATGATGTGTTTGGTTAAATAAAATGTTGTTAAATTAACCTCACCTATTTGTTTTACTTTTTTAATGAAGCTACTAGAAAATTTAAAATAACATAGTAGTTCACATTATCTTTCGATTGGACAGCACAGACATAGAGTACTTTGCAAGTGGGCTGGGGAATAAAGCCTGCACCTTTCTTTGTGAGCATTTCACATAAATTCTAGTCACGTCTTATCATCCCTATGATGTAAGCAAGGTGGGCTGGGTTTATATCCCTGACTGATGAGGAAACCATGGCCTGAACGGGTAAAGAGGCTTGTCCAGAGTCACTCAGCAAGTTATTAGCAGAGCTGAGACTGAAATTCAGTTTTCTTGAATACTAGCCAACTCCAGGCTTTTTCCTCATACCATACTGCCCCCTACTGTTCAGTTCATTCTTGTCATGGTGGTTGTGGATTGCGTGATCTCTGGTGCTTTGCAGTTCACTGGCTCACGCTCCCTCCCTCCTTACCATTCCCTTCCCTGTTCTACGTCAGAGGATTTCCCCTTCTGCAATTTCACCCGTTCCCTTCTGCCCTGTGAAAGAAAGACACACTGACTGACAGCAATGCACAGTGGTAAACTGCAATACCGTTTCAAGCTCAGCGTTTCCAGTGTTTCACAGTGTGCCCTGACAAATAGAAACCCCAGTTGATTGTAAAGACATCCAAGGTGGAAAAAAAAGCTTCCTTTATATGGTACAGCATCTTTTCAGAGAGTGGGAATCAAGAAACCAGAGTTCTCAGGCCACTTTGGTGTGGATTCCACATGCAACCCTGGCCAAATCCTATAACTCCTTTGCTGCTGATATCTCTATCTGCTTAATGGGAACATCTACAGGTAACTTCTGTGACTTCTGCCAGAATAGTTGTAAGAAGAAAGGTGGTGACGTGTTTGAGATGCTCTGGGCTTTTCAGAGGAAACACACTTCTCAAATCCAAAGCCCTCACGTTGGCTTTCAATTATCCACACTCACTGAGAAACAAGGCAGCGCTGAGGGTGCAAATCTCTGGGGAATCTGAAATGTTCCCTTCAACCATTTGTTTTCTTTCCATCCTAGTCCAGATCTTTGCAGGGGCTGCTGACAAGTGGCCAACCTGAGAGATTTAGACCTCACTTTCTTTCCCTTGCCCCTTCTGCAGTGACCCAGCATCCTTGCTTTTCTGGCTCAGCCCCAGCTTCACACATTTCATGACATTGTCCCAGCAGCACACTCATGTGTAGGCCACAGATGGTCCCGTGGAGACTGTCAGAGAGTGTCATATACCTCTGTGCCCTCCAAGGCACCAGCAAACGCAGGGTAAGGCAACAGGGCAGATGATGGGAGAGAGAAGGGAAGAAAGCGGTGAATCCTGAGGTACCTATTGAGTGGATCTGAGGCAACTACTGGACAGGCGGGAGTTCTCTTTCTGCTGAGCACCAGGCTTTCCAGGCACTTCAGGTAGGTCCTTCGGAGGAGGAGCCCCATCTTGACAGACTTAAGCTAAGCCCTCCCCTCCGCCCCACCCCCACCCCCACCGCAACCCGGTGCCCTGAGGGGCAGTAGCAGCAGTGTGACAGGGTCAGAGTTGACAAGGAGACCGACTTTCCTAACCTCTCAAGTCGCCCTCGCAGTGCCAAGCCAAACCGATCGCTGCAGTTCAGCCTCCAAAATGTGACCCCACAGTATGCTCATTCCCCGCCCCTCCCCCATGGCCTCCGTCCCCCTTTTCAGGCTTCAGCCTCCCTCCTGCCTTCCTGCCCTCCTTGTGCAGGTGGGCCTCGCCCCTCTCCACCGCCCTCACTGGGGCCGGGCGAGGAGCTCAGGCGGAGAGGGTGACCACCGTGCTGGCAGCCTGCCTCTCGGGCCAGCAGGCCTCTGAGGACCCAGGGCCAGAGTGTCTTTCACTCCACAGCGGGGCCTGACGCCCCCTGGTTCCAGCCTACTGTCTGCAGCTTGCCTTTTTCTCACACCCCCCTCTTCACCCTGCCGTCCGCCCCGACTCCCAGCCACGTGACTGAAGTTGAGTTTTTGCAGAGCCGCTAACACCCATGAACCCAAAATACCAGGAGACCAGGGCCCTAGAGAGCAGGCCTGTAAACAGCTAAGCTAGGCTCTGATGAGGTGTTCCTGACCGTGGGTGAGAAGGGATGAGGGAGCAGTGGGTGCTGGTCAGCTCATGATGGCGACTGACTGGGCCGGGGCCGGGGCCCAAGACATCTTGCTAGAACAGCTTGTTCAGCAGGGCCTCGTACAGGGCCTCCCTGTGCTGGGAGACAAGCTGAGCCTACAGCCCAATATCTTGCCAAGTCATTTATGTTTTATTGGCTCTAACCCCGACACACAAATTGCTTTTTAACATTTTTTTTCCTTTTTAAACTTTGTATATGTTTTTTTTGCTCACCTTGTAGCTCAACCTCTCACACCCTCTCTCTGAGAAAGCAAGAGTCCAGAGGCTCTTTCTGCTTTCCGGAGAAGAAGGACAAGGGCCCCTTGTCTTTACAACTGTGGTAAAGATAGGTGGAGGCTGTGAGATGGTACCTGGACATTCTTTTCCTCACACTTTTGAACAGTTTTTTTCCCTTGGTCACACTGTTCCATTTAATTCAACAAGTATGTATTGGACCACCTTGTATGTGTCAGGCTACAGTAACATGCCTTGGAGGAGACAGAAGTGAATGTGATACAGACCTTCTCTCACAGACTTTCATCCGGAACCTGGCTTAGGGCTTGAAGAGTTTGGGGCAGCGTGGGCTGCCGTAGCTTCTGTGCACAGGCCAGGGAAGGCTCCGTGAAGTGTTTGACTTCAGCCGCCAATAGATACATGCCACCAGGGGGCAGCATGCCTTGGTTTCCAATTTGAGCTGCAGAACTAAGTTTGCATTCAGTTTGACACACAGGCCTTTCAAATAGAAACCCTATTCAGCATGAGGTCTGAGCAATTTGACTCCTAACTGTGGATGTAGCAAAGAGGGAAGGCAAGTAGGAGCCAAAGGCTGCTTTGAGTTGGACCCTTCACAGACGTACACTGCCCTCCTCAACAACAACGACAGTAAAAACAACTCACGTTTTAAAAACAAAAGAAAGTAAAAACTTGGGCCTAGAAAACTAAGGGCTATTCAGCCAACTGTACCCACGGGAATGCTCTGAGTATGAAAGAGGAAGAAAAAAAAAACTACAAATGGGATTGGAGCAGTGCCTTTATAATTAGCTGAGCCAGGTCACATCAAGAGGACAACAGGAGGTGTGCCATAACATTTAGTGTCTTTCACAAGCTTACGTCTGAGAGAACTTCACTGCCTCCTTTACTCTCATAATAGGCCTAAATGCTATCTGCCAACATCCGTGCTCCAGGAAGTCCCATTTTAAACAGTAACGACAAAGTGACCTCGATTACATTTGCCATGAAAGACTTTATCCACTCTAGTAATGAATTCTTCTGTATCTCGGGGGCCCAGAATGTGCTTGCCCTGGACCCAGAGGGGAGGAAGCTCTCTCATTCACTCTGCTTTTTGGATTTCTGCTTATTCCTAGAGAATCCCCAAGTCATGTCCGTGGCTGCAAGCCCTCACCTTCTGTGAGCAGGACAAGAGGGGTTGGTGACCATCTTGCAGTCCCTTTGAGAGTGTTCCTAAAGCCTGCACAGTTCTAGATCACGCCTAGATAGAACCACTCCTTCCCACTGAAGAGGATGTTGCAGTCATCATGTCTCCAAAGGGCAAAAGCTCTTCTAGCATCGATCCCCAAGGATTAACACAATTCTCCATTTGTGGGTCATCTTTGACCCAAGCTCCTAGATGGTGGGAAGCAGCCTGTTCTCTTGGAAAGGGCCCTGGAATGGAAGCTAACGCCCTGACTGTCTCATTGACTCTCTAACCCATGCAAGATGCTTGGCCCTTCTGAGTGTTAGTTTCCGCATCTGTAAAATCAATGAGGTTAGATCTGTCATTATTTCTATGCTGTTAGTTCGTGTTTCCATAAATACTTGTAATAGTTTTCTGGGGAGAAGACATTACTTCTAGAACCAAAAAGAAGCCTTTAATGAATGGTTCAAATTATCTTCAAGGCCTATGTGTTTCTCAGGCGGTGACGAGACGCTCAGCATGGTTGAGCTTCCCCAGTGGGACAGTGGAGCTGATTGGAAATTACCACCTTGCTTTGGATGGAGCCAGGAGACCTGTGAGGAAATGAATGTTATAATCTGTGGTCTCTTTTTCCTTTAGGGTTTTGGAATTGCTGGAGAAAAAGGAGAAAAGGGAATCCCTGGTTTGCCGGGACCTAGGGTACGAACCTGGAATTTTGCTTGCCTGGATCTGTCAAGTCACCCGGTCCCTTTTGTTTTCCGTTTGCATCTCTGTTATGTAACTTGATGGCCTCCTAAGCTTCTCTTGTTTCTCTTTCTCAACCCTCGGGCAGGTCCCTAAGACCTCTTCCTCTCCCTTCTGCCACATTCCCTTGACTTAGTGGCTCCTTTGAATAAGGAATGAGGTACAGTAAGTCCCTTACATACGAACCTTCAAGTTGTGAACCTTTCAAAGATGCAAACGTATTATAAACCTATTACAGTACAGTACTATATAGCCAATTGTGTTAGTTGGGTATCTAGGCTAACTTTGTTGGACTTACGAACAAACGGGACTTACAAATGCACTCTTGGAATGGAACTCGTTCGCATGTAGGGGACTTACTGTACTCCCTACACCAGGTGGTTCCTCAGCCCGTTTACTCTCCTTGTCCTCAACTATAATTATCTTCTGGGCTAAAGAATGACATGTCTTACTTTCATTCCATTCTATCCTGAGGGAAGGTGGGGTAGGGGCAGTTTGCAGGAATGGAAGAAAGAGGACCAAGTGCAATTTTTATAGGACAGAAACAAACCTGGGAAGTTCTAGAACATAGTGAGTAATGTTTGGAGTCAACAGTTTCCAATAATAATCTCACTTCAAGTGGAGAAATAACTGTTAGCCTCTCTGATTCCTAGCTTCAGGCACTTAGGTCTTACGTTGTTAGTAATTGGCCAACCTTAGCCTTAAAGAAGCAACACTTCAGAGAATTAATTGTCTTTTTAGCTTGGTCATGAAGTTTGTCAAGAGTCTTTTGAGTATTCTGCAATGTTCATCCATTACCCTGCCATTTCTTTCTCCACTTTCCTCTACTCCCCTGTCTTGAAAACACAAAATCACCAACAAAAAATGCATTGGGGGAGAGAGACAAGAGGCCCTCCCACAATCTATTTAAAAATCTCATGACTTGGAACTAATGCAGACTAAGTATAATACCACCCAGCCCTTCTACCCAATTCCACATAGTACTTAAAATGTTTCCATTTATTTAGCTCTTTAAAATTTCCCTGTGTGCCTATTCAGCCTGATGGATTAGTGCTTAGAAAGAAGTCATTAAGGCACGTCTAGGAACATTCTCTTACCTGGTTTTAGGAGCTGCTAAATCCTGATCTCAGTTGGAGAGCTTTGTTATGTAAGTCTAGTTGCTTTGTCTAGTATGGGCTATTAATCTTTCTAAGGTACCTCTATTCTCTTTACAGGGTCCCACGGGTTTAGAAGGAGTCCAAGGCCCTCCAGGGAGTCAGGTATTTTGGTTAATATCATTAAAGCCTCAGTGTATAAAATCCAAATCAGAAGGCCCTCTTGCTTTACTTAACATGACCATCAATGCAAAGGGAAACGCTGCTTACGTTTCAAATTGTCCACCTCTCTTTGTTTGATAGAATCTCAGCCACTCACTTCTTTTGTTTTTACCCAAGAAGATGAGTGTCCAGTGTTCAGTCCTATGATGAAGTAGTACTCCTTTAACATGTTATCAGGGCCTAGCAAAGCCAGCCTGCTTGTATTCGTCTCTAGCCTTGTGGCCCTTGTACCTCCTAACATGCAAGTTGGCTACCTAAGCACCATATTGCCTTCTGGAACATTTTACGGCTTCCAGAGTCAGGTATGATCCATATATATCCTGGAATGCCGGCCAAAATCCCTGTGCCATTTGCCCTGGCCTAATCCAAAAACCAGCCCCTCTTGTGCTCTTAGACATTCAATTCAGTTGTAACTATGTTTCTGTCACAGGGCAAGAAGGGGTCTTCAGGTTTCCCCGGGCTTAATGGATTCCCAGGAATTAAGGTAATGTTTTTAGGAAGTGAAAATCCAGGATTGAGGAGATGGAAGGGTGAAGAATTAGTATAAATGCTATTTAGTCCATTTGGGCTGCTATCACAAAATATCACAGACTGGGTAGCTTATAAAAAAGAGAAATTTATTTCTCATAGTTCTGGAGGCTGGAAGTCTGAGATCAGGGGGCCAGTATGGTTAGGTTCTGGTGAAGATCCTCCTCCGGCTTGCAAACTGCCTACTTCTTGCTGTGTCCTCACATGGTGGAAGGGGCAGGCTAGCTCTCTTGGGCCTCTTTTATAAGGGCACTAACAATGGTGGGAGCTCTGCCCTCATGACCTAATCACCTCCCAAAGACCTCACCTCCTAATATCGTCATCACCTTGGGCATTAGGTTTTCAACGTGAATTTTTGGGAGACACAAACATTCAGATCATAGCAAATGCCTATATGATGAAATGGAGTCTTTTTTAGTATTTTGACATTTTAGATGTCACCCTTTTCACACGAAATGCGTACAAGCAAATCCATCCCTACAAGGAGAAATATTTTATTATTGACATTGTTTAGAATTGCCAACTTTTGGGTTTTGTTATCGTTTTTAAATTCTCTCAAGCAATGCATCCCCTTATTGCCTGCACCTGGGACAGACAGCTCCTACCTCCCAAGCCTGGATGTGCCACTCTGTCTGATTCTGGTACCTGAGTCTCCCTTTTGAGAGAATTAGGACTCTTTTGACTTCCTCTGCCTGACATCACCCACTAACAAGGGCCGTGACAGTAGCAGAGTCCCAAGCCTGCTGAAAGTGGGAAATAAGTTAAAACTCGGGCTTCCCTGGTGGCGCAGTGGTTGAGAGTCCGCCTGCCGATGCAGGGAACACGGGTTCGTGCCCCGGTCCGGGAAGATCCCACATGCCGCGGAGTGGCTGGGCCCATGAGCCATGGCCGCTGAGCCTGCGCGTCTGGAGCCTGTGCTCCGCAATGAAAAAAGTTAAAACTCTGTTCCCTCCTTAGCACCTCTTGGGTGTAGCCATATTTTCTATTCCTGCGATATGTTTCCCAGGCCCAGAAGCAGATTGTCTTGGAGTCAGGTTGCAAGATAAAATTGGGATCCCTTGTCCTTGACAGGTTCTCAGTTGAGTGTCAGGCCTCTGGGCTGCCTTGTGTCACCTTCATCTTAAATTTATTGGACTTTGAAATTAACCTATGGATTGTTTGGCCCTGGAAATCAGGGGTTACAGAAGGAGGAACCTTCCATTGTCCCAGGGAATGGTTTTGAGGGAACATAAATCTTATGTGATGAGGTCACAGAAATATTTGTGTTTAATGTATTTAATCTTTGCAGGGTGAAAAGGGTGACATTGGCCTGCCAGGCCCAGATGTTTTCATCGATACAGATGGTGCTGTGATCTCAGGTGCAACTTTTCATTGATTGGAGTGGAAAAAAAAAAAGATAGGAAGTTGACTTCTATATCCCCTGTAATTGTTAAGAGGATACTTTGTCAGCCACTGGATTGCTGCTAAACCCGATCCCCACAAGGGCCACTCGTGGATCCTAAACTTGGGAAATGAATCTAACTCCAATGTCTTAGGCAAAGAAGCCAAGCCCCATACTCCATGTTTGTGTTGGGTCCACCGAGACTAGGATTTGCGTTGGCCTGGGTCTGGATTTGCTAAAAATGGTTCTCCTAGTGATGCTTAGGGAAGGATTCATACCCTCCCAGCTAGGCTAACTTCAGCCTGATACTCTGGGACACACAGGGTCTCATGTACGTGATCCCATGCATGCTCGAGCTTGACAATTTCACAGGAAGTGGAAAAGTATCTTTGGTTAGGGGAGCAAGTATCTTTCGGTTAGGACAGCCCTCAATAGTGTGACACTTTGGAAGTTTGCCTTCACCTCTCCTTGTTCTAGTTACTGTGTGTGCCCAACTCTTCCCTTCGCCTTCTCTAGAGATCTAGATGTCAGTGTCTCCAGCTACTCCTCGCTTGACCAAAGGCTTCTCCTATAGTGCCTCTTCCATCTGGGTCTCCTAACTTCCTTCTCCTCACATCCTCTCAGGCCTGTGCCCTGTCTGGTAAACTCATTAAAGCTGAGGTGTTAATGGTTGACAGTGGCTTCCTGTGTTCCACGCTCAAGAAACCTGTGTATAACGTGAAGAGTAGGCTTCGACACCTTAACCCAAATGGCAGAGATTTGAGGCATGACAAAAGATTACTAGTAGTAGAAGAACCTTCCTAGTACTTATCACATCTTACCATGGAAGGTAAGCCCTGGCCAGACCAGTACTGAACAGTAGGAGAGCGTTAGCTCAAATAGGCCCATTATCACATGAGAGCATTAGCATCTGGGAGACCTGTGAAGGGCAAGAAAGGTGCTTCTAACCTGAGGACATCTCCTTGCAACTCTTTTGAGGCATTTTGTGGCATTTGTGGGCCTCCCTTCAGTTTGCTTACTGCTTTTGTTGTTGTTGTTGCAATGCCAGGTTATCCTGGAGACCCCGGTATGCCAGGCCTCCCAGGCCTTAAAGGAGATGAAGGCATCCAGGGCCTGCCTGGCCCTCCTGGTGCCCCTGGATTACCAGCTTTACGAGGTAAAACAAACTAACCCACCCCATGCACAGATCTCCACTCTGGTGCTCAGCATCCCCTTCTATACTCTGGTCTGGGTACATACCCAGCCACAGTCAGAAGAAAGGTAGACTGTAGTCAGTAGGCTCCCTGCTGCAAGCCCAAGGCCAATGTATATGAGAATAGGGCCTGGGTAAGCAGCTTTCCTTTGACCTCAGGAATGTACCATAGCTAGATAGGCAATCCCAGACCATCAATGAGGGGGCCTGGGTTGGCCTGCCAGAGCCCTGTCACCCTTCTGTTTATGTGCCCTCCCAGTTGATGCTTGCCAGAAGCCCAGACGAAAGTTTGTACCCAGACCTTCACTCTGTGCTTAACCCAGGATCCTGTGGACGACATCCTTGACACAGTCATTGGAGGAACACGCCCATATGTCACTCTATAGTAGTAAACAGAGAAAGGGCATGCCAGCGTCTGGGAGGCAGTGATGTTCCAAATAGAAAGCCTCAGACATTACTTTTAAAGACAGCAGTTTCTAAATTCTCTGGAGATGGGCCTCTGTAAGGATACCTGTGCTTTTAAAACGGCCCCTTGGAGGAGGTACAGCTGATCTCAGCACCAAGGTGGAAAAAATCTAGAAACGGGAGGCTGGAGACCCAGGTTTCCCTCTCAGGTGCCACTTAGAAGTTCTGCACCTCTGACCATGTTTCTGTACGTCTTTGGGCCTCCATTTCCCAAGAGGTTAGGCTAGCTGATTCCTAGGGACCCTTCTAACTCAGCTGCAGGAGAAGGGCAAATGCTTTCCCAAATTCTCCCTCGGAGCTAGTGTCTAACATCGGCACTGATTGGAATCCCCTGAAGAGGAGGGTGATGTGATGAGCATTTTTGTGTGGGCTTATCCTTCCAGGTGGCCCCGGTACTCTAGGGCTCCAGGGAGTTCCGGGCCTGAAGGGGGACCAAGGAAACCCCGGCCACACCACAACTGGGGCAGCTGGCCTCCCTGGCAGAGATGGTTTGCCAGGCCTACCAGGCCTACCAGGCCTACCCGGTAAGTTGTGTGTTTCTCTCTTTGGTCTTGAGATCCAGGTTGCAGAACAGTCCTGATTTTTGAGGGAGGGAGCATCTCACAGGTTAGGGACCACAGCGATCAGAGTGTTCACCAAGGAATAGGCAAGTGAGGGCCATCTCGATGATCAGACACTACCTAATGCCTTCTGACTTCGTAGTCATTCCCTTTCCCCCTTCACTGTTCTCAGCCCCTAGGCCTGTGGTCTTGCAGCTCCTGAAGGAGGAGCATTGGCTCTTTCAAGCTTTCCCTGGTCCTCAGGGCTCCAGCGGGGCGGGCTGAGAGTCCAAGAAATGGGAAACCAAGCCTGGATCCTCAAAGTGGCTGCTAAAAGCCTCCACAGGGCTTATTCTCCTTAGGTCATCTACCTGAGTATGAGATTCTAGATTCTAAGAAAAAGGCTAGAAATATGCCCCGCATGTTTCTTTGTAACCTGCAACCCCTGACCACTGCAGCTTGTACCCATCTCCTCTTTTGTCCTAAGAGGACTTCCTGGGATAGACATGGGGACTGCTGAGTTGCTGAAGCTGCCTCGGTTATTCCCATATCCCCAGTGTCTAGTCCAGTGCCTGGAACATAGTAGACATCCTATAAGTAGTAGTAGTAGAGAGAATTGAGCCAACAGAGTTTGGACTTGCTACAGACTTTGGGTTCTTGTCTTGGATTTTTGGGGGGAAGGGTGTCTCTGCTCTGGTGGTTGGGGCTCAAGGACCCTTGGTGACTGAGCTGCTATGCTGAGTCACATGAGCCCAGGCTCCTGTAAGTTGCCAATCTTTTATGTTTTTTTTCCTAAAGGTCCAGCATTTGAGACGGGAACTCTACAGAGCACAGAGCCAGGGTTGCCTGGTCTCCGAGGAGAACGAGGTCCAAAAGGAAACCCAGGCCTCAAAGGAATCAAAGGTGATTTTGTTCCCTTAGGTTTCTTTGTTCCCCAAACTCCCTGGAGAAGGCCCTCTGGGAAGAAGCAAACTAACAGCCTTGGGAACCTGAACAGGACGAATCCTGGATCTTGAGTGGGAATGTGATTATACGACTGTTGGAAGTGCTCTATTTGGAGCTCTAAGACTGAGGCTGGCGGTTGAGGTCACACAGGACAAAGTGGCCCCCAGGCTACTCTACCTGCCCCCTCCACCTGCAGAAGCTACTCTGCACATTCTGCAGCCCCTCTCAGTTTGCAAGGCCAAGGCAGGAAGTCACTTATGATTACCTTCAGCCCGAAGGAGAGGTCAAGACCTGGAACTCTGAAAAAGCCAACTGGCTCCAGGAAAACAACTCCGATCCCCACAGATTGACTGAAGGATTGATTGATTGCCCCAGCCTTCGTCTGCCTTGCACTTTCCATCTTTCTGTTGGGTCATTCCTCCATTTCATACTCTGAGGGGCAGATGCTAAAGTGCAAATAAATCACTTCATTATAGTTCCAGCCCAGGGCAGGGTGGAGGAAGAGGTGAAAGTACTGGCCGAAGAGAGGTTTGGGTATACCTGGGGGTTTCAGGTACCTGAGATCTCTCCTGTTCTCTCAAGGAATTTACAGCTCTCCTCGACCTCAAACAGAAAGGTTTTAACTCACTCCTCTCCTTTCTCATTGCCCTATCATAAAATGGCACTACGTAAGTATAGGAGCTAGTTCAGAAATTTTTGAAAGCCCCATCTCTAATTTTTAGATCCAGGGAAGATGGTTGAGGGCAAAGGATATTAAATTTCAAGTCTCGACCTAGGATGTCAACTTTGGCCCTTCCCTGACTCACTGCAGAGCTAGTGTGCTTCTTGATACCATTCTCATACTTAAAAACAGGGCCAACTCTGATGCCTCCCCTCCTATATTCCCATGGGACCAGAAGGTTTTTTCTCTCTCTCTCTCTCTCTCTCTCTCTCTCTAAGTCTGGAATAGTGATAGTGATTCTCAGGTGATTCACTGGACATGAGAATCACCTAGGGGAAATTACTACCAATTAGATTCTTGGACCTGGCCGCCTGAGAGTCTGACTGATTGGACCTGGGGTGAGGCCCAGCAAGCTGCCTTATAAGCAAGCATCCCAGGTGACTCAGGCAGGAGGTCATGGATCACACTCGAGAAATGATTATTTGGAGAACAGGCTGTTCTTTCAGAGTTTCAGGGATTATCGCTTTTCTAAAGGTAGGAAGAGGCCCTTCAGGATCTTAGGGAAACTCAGAGTCACCTCTGTTGATCCAAAGTCTCATTTCCTAGACCAGAAGCATGGAAGGTATAAGTGGCTGGGCTATAGTGCTAGTGACTCCTTGCTATCTCTTCAAAGATGCTTTGCTGAAATCTCTGTCATCGATTTATTTGGCATTTGTCTCTGTGTACAAAAGACAGGGGAAAGACATTCTGGTGAATAGTATGTTCAAGTGGCTTGGATTCCGGACTCTCAGTTGGTTAGTGTAGGTCAGTGGTTCTCAACTCTGGCTGCACATTAGACTCACTGATGGCTGGGCTCCACCCCAGAAGACTGAAATCCAAATCACTAGCACAGATGTACTTTGATGGAAAGTGAACCTAGTTCATTCGAGTCTGTTCTCTGCAGGCCTTCTGATTTCCTCCATGGAGTTGTTCAGGTCACGAATTACCGCTGGCAGGTCTTCCTTCTTCTTGGAAAGATGGCCCACTTAGATTAATGTTGTCTTTTTTTTTCCTCCAGGGGACTCTGGTTTTTGTGCTTGTGATGGTGGTGTCCCAAACATTGGACCACCTGGGGGGCCAGGCCTACCTGGACCACCAGGTCTCCTGGGCCTTCCGGGCCTGAAAGGAGCAAGAGGAGATCCAGGCTTTGGGGGTGCACAGGGCCCATCAGGGGATCCAGTAAGTCTTACCAAACTTTGGCCCTGAGGGAGCAAATGGGAGCTTTTAAATGCCCCTCACTCCTCACCAATCACTTTCCTAAAACACATAAAAGAAAGATGGGGATGAAGCAGACCTTCAAGGTTTTGATCCATAATATGAAGAAGTCTATCTAGGTACCTTGAAAGTCCCTTTCTGCTTTAACCTACCTATGTTCCCTCCCTTCCTCCCTTCCTTCCACAAAATTATTTACATTTGCCTAGAACTGTGCCAGGCCCTGAAGACAAGGTTCCCATCCTCAAAGATTTCAAAATTTAGAAAGGGTAAGGAAATAAATGGGCAATTATAATCCAAGATGACGACATAATCCAGTGTCCAGAACTGTGCCAAAATGTACCCACGGACCTGTTTTAGGTCAGACCTATGCGAGGCGCCAGAATCCTATGAAGTCTGCGTCTCCTCATCATTCCCTTCTGTCTTTTTGTCAGGGTGTATTTGGGCCTCGAGGTCTGGAAGGCCCCAAAGGAAAGAAAGGGGAAGCGACTCTCAGTACAGGATCAGGGATGCCAGGAGATCAGGGTGATCCTGGTCTCCAGGGGCTCCCTGGTGAGACAGGAGCCCCAGGCAAGGACGGAGTACCAGGTTTACCAGGCCTGCCGGGCTTTCAGGTAAGTCGATTGTTCCTGGGTAAATAGTGCTGTAAATCCTCACACCTGACTTGGCAGGTGGGCGGGTGGGGAGTAGCTGATGGCTGCTTCCTGCCTCTGCCACTGACACTTTTGTCTCTGTGCTTTTCCTTTCTGTAAAATAGGAATCTTTTTCTCAGAATGGGTCATTGGCTCACTTGATAAACGCTAGTGACAACTGACCACATCACTTAAAATGTTTCAGCTTCTGAAGAGCTTTCCATTGCAAGTAATCCAGCTGCTTTCTATGACCCCCCCCCACCGGAGTTGTCCTTTCCCCTCACCCACACCAATCTAGAACCTTTTGCATTATCAGATCACTCAGGGTTGACAAGCTTCATTCCCATTAACTCGACTCAGAAGAATTGATTGAAAAACTAGAGTGACAGAGAATTTTCACCAAAAAATAAAGCCCTGCTCATACTGGTTAGGTGTTTCTTTCCTATGGTCAGAGGGCTCTCCAGATAAGTCTCTTAAGTAATGATTCATCCTTTCCTATGTGTTGTCTAGGGTGATGGTGGACAGGGCTTCCCAGGTGAAAAGGGGTTACCAGGACTTCCTGGTGAAAAAGGCCGCACTGGTCCAATTGGCCCCCCAGGAATTGGGCTACCAGGATCTTCTGGACCTCGTGGACTTCCTGGAGATAAAGGAGTAGATGGATTCCCAGGGCAACCAGGCCCCCCTGGGATTCCAGGTGAGTCAGGGAATCAGATGGCTTTGGGCTTGGAAAACTGACTCCTTGAGGGTAGATATGACCCAGATGCGTGAAATGTGTCATAAGAAGGCCAACTGGAATCACTACTTTCAATCCTCTTGAGGGTTTTCATGTGGAAAAAGGATCATACTGTGGTACAGTTACACAGAACAATATAGATTTCAGCCCTACTAAGTGAAAAACTTCCTAACAGAGCAGTCTGAAAGTATAACAGAATGGCCCTGGGAGGTTATGAGCTCATAATCCCTGGAAGATTTCAAGCAGAAGCTGGATGACCATTTATTACAAGTGCCATGGAAGGAATGAGTGGAAATTGGACAAGAAAGGTATCCTCTAAGTTGTATGTAATATCATCAGTAGGGAAGAACCGTTCCTTAATTCATGAGATCTCAGATTGAGAAGAGACCCTAGTTCTATCTAGTCTGATCTCCATTTCATACCTTAAATCCCTCCCATTTATGTAACTTCTCTTTCTACTTGAATTTTAGTAATCATAATGAGTGACAGCCCTGCTTATAGATCAAGGTACTATGCTATTAACTTGCCTTCTTGCATACAGCTAGAACAGTTCTCCATCCTAACTTCTACGTTTCCACAACTTCTATGTTCCCATTAGTGGTACCACACTTCCTGTAGTCGTCTGAAGTTTGAAAACTTGAAATTCATCTCATATTCTTCATTTGCAATGCCTCTTATCTTTGTCCCTTCTTCTTCTTGGTATTAAGCTCATTATCTCATGCCTAGCTAACACCTATATGCTTGTTGGAATAGATGGATGGATGGATGAATAGATAGATGGATGGATGGATGAATAGATGGATGGATGGATGGAAGAATGACAACTTCCTAAGTAGTTTTTCATTTCCTACCTCTAGACTTTCCCCACTCAATTCCACTATGAACACTGCTGCCAATTTAATAATCTGTAAAGAGCTGATTCCATCATGTTACTCCCCTAGTCCAAAGCCACAAATGTTCTCTACTAAATAGAGGATAATGTTGAAACTCCTCAGTCTAGAATTCAGAAGTCTCCAAACATGGACACAACCAACCTTTCTAACCTGACTTTATCTCATACTCTTCATGATTAAAACAAAACAAAACACTAAGACAACTGTACCTTTCACTGTCCCCATAAACAATATATTCATTTCTAACTCCACAATTTTGCCCATGTTGCCTTTTTCTTGAATACTCCTCCTTTTCTCTATGTACTCACATCCCATCCAACTTTCAGGCTTCGATATAGGCCCTAATTCTTCCACTAAGCTTTCTCATGACCCCTATGGTATGTCTTTGCCAGTTGGATTACATATTTCCTTCCATTAATGCTTTTACTTTTTCCAAATGCATTGCAAGCCTCTGGGTACTAAGGAAGGTGAGTAATCCTTTTCAGTGTTTCTCAACCTGCCTAGTATAGTGCAGTGTTCCACAGGAGACTAATATACATTTACAGAGGAAAGGGCCTTTTCCATAACCAAGGAGCTTTTTCTTAGACCTATTTCTCCTCTTTCCACCTCGTCACCTTGAAGAATTACAAAAAAAGAAGACAGATACCAGGTCTTGTAAAAATTTATTTCTTTTAAAATGTACTTTTGTGAATTGGTCTAATAAGGATTACAGTACAAGTTAAAAATTGGTGATTCAGGATTCTTAAACCCAAGTCAGTATTTCAGTCCAAGTCAGTATCCCCATTAAGGCTGTGAGGAATTGTGTCAAACAAAACCATTCGGCCTTTTGGAAGTCCTGGTGTCAGCTATAGCTTTGCTTCCAGCTCTGTTCCCAGAGACATTATTCATGGTCATTCCACCGCCCCTCCGCCAATTGGGTCTTCGTTCTAGTTCAACCCATTTTGCAGGCAACTAGGTTTTAAACTGCGTTATATTAACATGGTGCCTATAAACTTAGATATGCTCAAATCTGGATATTATCAACATTCCAACTGCTTGGAAACAGAAGGAAGCCCACAGGAACATTTCTGTCCCAAACTTCACTATCCCTGGACCCAGAAAGTTCTCAGGAAACTAGTGATCTAGAAAGCTATAGCCTGGGAGATGCCTTATGCAGAAAATGTTCTTGTTGCAGTACCAAGACTTTCCAAAAAATTACTTCAATTAAGAGCATTAGCTTTCTTTTTCTCTCTACAGCCACCAAATATAACTCCTCAAACCTAGCTTTGTTTCCACACAATTGTAAAAACACTTAACTTGTGGGCCCTAAACATTTGCATTATGGCCATTACTGTTGCCATGAAAGATGAAGATGTTGTTCCTAAATGTACTCACTCCAACTGGTCGTGGCTCAGGCTAGGACAGCTACGTTGCCAGGAAAGGGAATGAAGTAATCAGAAGCCTTTCAACCTAATAGTGTGAATTATTACAAATCCTGGGCAAGGAGACAACTGGCTGTTTCCAAAGAGGCTCTGATCCAGATGCTCATAGTAATCAATCACCCTGGTTATCACTGCAGCGGCTACTGTGTCCTTGATCCTGTGTGGATGCCAGCTTTCTCGACTCAGTCCAGACAGGGAATTTGATCGGTGGGCTACAGACGAGACTTCCCTTGGGCCTCAAGGAACTTCTGTCCCGGTTTAATTTTCTTCTTTACTTGTTTGGTCTAGGTGACTGCTGCTGCAGGGAGAAGGTTGGGCAAGGAGACTTAGACACACAGGGAGGTGAGAGGTAGTTAGGTCTAGAGGTTCTCAGACACCAGGGATGGCAACCCCACCCCTTCCTTTTTGTTCACTTAATCTCAGACACTCACAATGGTCTGAGTACCACGCTGGAGGCCCGGGCTGGGGAGGGGTGATCCTAAGGCTGGGGTGCAATGACTCACGCTGACACCGCTGCAAAGTCTCCTTAGCACACCTCTCCTGTGGGGGAGGACAGAGGAAGTGGGCATGCAGTCTCTGCGAGGGGCTGGCTCCTTCACTGTGCATGTTGATGGCTTGGCTGATCTCTTCCTTGAGCATCTTCACTTGTGAACTTAACTGAGGCCATGACTTGCCTTGGGAGGTACCTGGAAGGAGCCACACATGTCTGATATTTATTCATTGGAACCAGAATCAACTGAGATATTAGAAACTTGATAACCAGAGGTGCTTTTTTATTCTGAAGATGAATTTGGTCATTAATGGGGAAAATTCTGAATAACTAGGTCATTTGTTGCACTTATAAAACAGAACAAGGGCAGAGCTGGTTTCTGCTTTGTTGGGGAGAAGGCTCGGAATTCAGGGATGTAAAATAAAGGACAGGAATGTAAAGTAAAAGAGTCAGGTAGCAGTATGACTTGAAGTCCTTACCTTCTCACCATTTTGACCCTCTGCTTGCAATACACAAATGCGGTGTGTTGTACAGGACTGGTCCGAGGCAAAGGGAAGTATGTCCTTGATTTCCTCTGGGTTCTACTCATCTTCCCTTTTCTAAGTATTTTTCCTGCCCTGGAACCTTTCCAGATGCCTGTCCTTGGCCCCATCTTCTAAAGATTTTGTTTTGCTCTGGCTATCACAGGTGAAAAGAATCTGTGAAACACATATGATAAATTGAAGATGGATGGCTTCATGTTTGGACCTGGCCCAGAGATATTTGTATTTTATCCAGTTTGTTTTTTAAGACATAAAGCAATGGAACTACAATGTTTGACCCATTAGAGTCAATCAGCTACTGAAATAGTTGGGGCAGGAGGGTTTTCTGCAGGGTCCCTCTCATGATACCATCTAGCGAGGCAGTTCTTCAGCCTAGTCCAAAGCTGAGCACAGGACTGGCAGCCCTCTCCCCATTTAGCATCTCATCCATCATAAAGCATGTTTCCGCAGTAGGGAAATAGCCCTCCAAAATAGCTCCATCATTTCAACATCTGGCAGGATGGAGATGGGTATGACTACCTATGGAGGAAGATCAGGCTTGTGGCCATCTTCCCACCTGTGAAAATATAACTATAGGAGCCTGAGGTCTAGAAGGCAGAGAGTTGCTGCCCAGGCTACAAAGTAGTGTCACTAACCTGACTGGGGTAGAATCCAGGGGATGGCCTTGCGGGAGCTCTTCTGAATACTCCTCCTTAAGTAAGATACTAAAACACTAGTATTCACTGAGCACATCCCAGGGTGCCAGGCGCTGTGCTAAGTGCTGTTAACACTATTCCATATAATCCTCACAAGCACCATATGACGTAAGTAGCTCCAATTTTACACATGAGGCTCAGAGAGGTTGAGTATCTTGCTCATACAACTAGTTAGTAGCAGAACTACGATACGAGCTCAGCTCCGTCTGGCTTCAGAGCCCAACCTCCTAACCAATACATTATACTGTTCAATTCCCAATTTTGATTTAGGACTAGAACAGGTGGGCTAAAATGCCATCAGGCCTTGAAGTTGGAAAATGGAAGCGGGACTGGAGGAGGAATGCTAGCCAGTTCAGTAAGCAGTCTGAATCATAGGTTGTATACATATCTTTAAGAGATGCAATTTGTGATTTATTTTACGTACAGGCAAAAGCTATAGCAGTTTATTAGAACTGTGGACTCTGGCTTAAAGTAGATCTCAGGGGGTTGTTTTAATGAATAGGCAAGACTGATTTTAATTAGCAGTTGTTTATAAATGGCATTTGAAGGAGCCAACTAACAATTTGGTCACTGGTATCTTATTAAACCTCCCCCCTGTGATCTTACAGGCTCTTTATTTGTACTCTGAGTGAGCAAGGAAGAATTTGCCAGGGGAGGGGCTCCGCAGGTCAATTTCAATGTCTTGAATAGTGAAATTGACTACCCCTTCTCCCTGAGTAGCAGAGTTGACAGTTTCAAATGAGGAGCTGAGGGAAGGGTCACTGTCTGCCATGGCCAAGAGAGTGGCCTTCAGTGTTTACCTGGTACAGACATATGGGTCCATCTGACCAAGGACAATCAATAGGTTTCAGTAGATCTCAAATAACACGTGTCAAAAGAACCCAGTGGTTTGGGAAAAGCCTCATTCCAAGAAAAGAGCAGTCATCTGAACTTGAGAGGTGTTGGCTTCAAACACTCCAATCTAGTGATGTGGACATAATAATAACTAACACCAAGCACGCATCCCAGGGAGGGGCTCCATCTGAAGGCAGGGTGAATAGGCAACTGCCGTTTGCTGCTCTTCCTACACAACGGGAAACTTTGTTAGAATGAGATGTCCTGACTTGGACACTAGGGGCATTCGTATCTGTGAGAAATTGCACTAGGAGTAACTCCCGAGAGCTTCTGATGCTACGATTTTTCTGCATGGGCTCCCAGCTTCTGGGTGGGAAGAATAACTTAGCTGTTCCATTCGATGGAATGGGAGTAAAGGCGCATGCTAGGGGGAACTCAGGGGGTTCACCACCTGCTCACATGTTACCATTTACAGGTATCACCTTGCCTTGTATTATTCCTGGGCCATACGGTCCATCAGGATTTCCAGGAGCTCCCGGATTCCCAGGTATGGAATGAGGCCAGGAAAAGCCACTGAGCACACTTGTAAGGGCCATGCACCAAAGGAAGCTGAGGATAGCCTGGTAGCATTTGGGGATCCACATTCCTTCTGAGAGGGCGGCCTTGAGGATTGAGGAAATAGAATGGCTGCTAGAGAGGGCCGTGTGGGGAGGTGAGAATAAGAGAGATTCTCCAAGAGCTTAGAATTTTTTTTGTTTTCCGGCTGCACAGTGCAGCTTGTGGGATCTTAGTTCCCCAACCAGGGATCGAACCCATGCCCTCGGCAGTGAAAGCACGGAGTCCTAACCACTGGACCACCAGGGAATTCCCAAGACTAGGATTCTTGACTGGACGTCACAAATCATAGCTAGCCACACCGACTTTCCTTTCCCCTTACCACTCATATTTGGGTTTTCAGGCCCTAACGGGGCCCGTGGCCTCCCTGGGACTCCAGGCCAGCCTGGATTGCATGGAAATAAAGGGGAGCCCGGAAGTCCAGGATTGGTTCACCTCCCTGAAATGCCAGGTAAGAAAAGGAGCTTCTCCTCACCTGCTTCTCCTTTTGTGTGAGTGTGTGTTCGGATTGTGGTAGCCATCCAGCCACTATAGGAAGTTAGGTTTGTGCTCTGGTGTAAGTGGGACGGTTTTGATTTCATACTCAGGCAAGAGAGCTTAGAGCTATAGAATGCCAGCATCTCAGAGCAGTAACGGCCATTTGAGGAGGAAACTGAGGCTCCTATGGAAGGTGACTCACCTGAGATCACAAGGTCACTAGTGATAGAGCCAGGACTCTGCCACATGGTCTGACTGCAAGTTCTATGGCAGTTTCCTGGATCAACTCCTTAAAGGTCAGAGAAGGAGATTCAGATGAGTGAGAGGGAAGTTGTCGTATTTCAAAGACTTCGCTCACACCCTGTCATTCCAACCTGAGCTTCATTGTTCTGCACTGCACCAGTGGTTCTCAAACTGTTCCCTCGGCCAGAAGCGTCAGCATCACCTGGAAACTTGGTAGTAACGCAGTGTCTTGGCCCCTTGGCAGAGTTACTGATCAGAAACTCTGCGGGTGGGCCCCTCAATCTGGCTTTTCCCAAGCACCCCTGCCCCAGGAGACTGATGCACGCTCAGTTTGAGAACCACGCCTGCTCTGCAGCCTGGGGCTCATCTGAGGCCATGTTCCCTTGGGCTTATCAGTGCTACAGATCCGTCTGCCACCCAGAAAGAGGGAGGCATGACTTGGCAGGAGTTAGACGACTCCAGAAGAGACCAGGCCTTTGACAGGAGGTCCCGGGCGTAACCTGTGCTCTTTGGCCACTGTAGGCTCCCCAGGAGCGGGTAGCTGAGCTCTGCCCGCTGAGCTAGAACCTCCTCCAGGGCACACGGGGCAGTGCCTGCCACTGGGCAAGTCTTCCCAGGACCAGAGACTCCTGACCTTTAAGGGAAGCGACACACATTACTAATATGTTAGCTTTTGTAGTAGGGAAAAAACCTGTGTCAGAGTCCTCTCCCCAAACCTATCACTTCTAAACCTCCATGGCCTTTTATTTTTGCCTCTTTACACTTAGGATTTCCTGGACCTCGTGGAGAGAAGGGCTTGCCTGGGTTTCCTGGGCTCCCTGGAAAAGATGGCTTGCCTGGGAAAGTTGGCAGTCCCGGCTTCCCAGGTCCCAAGGGAGCCCCTGGTGACATCATTGGTGCTGAAAACGGTGCTCCTGGGAAGCAAGGCCTACAGGGACTGCCAGGAGACAGAGGATTTCCTGGAGACTCTGGCCTTACAGGACCCAAGGGTGACTCTCTTTGCCCCACTTATCTGACGGTCTACAGAAAACCTTTCAGTAACTGCTATACTTGCATGAATACCTGCGTGACTCTGGGGTGATGGATTAATTAGGGGCTTGAAATGAAAAGTCATTCTGTTCTGTCCTTCCCTTTGTGGAACTTTTTCTTAAATCACCTGCGTCCATTCTCCTGTCTTAGTAATTCCAGAAGTATCTATAATCCGTAGTCAGATTTCTTGCAGAGCCTGTGATGAGCCACAAGGCTTGAGCTGACAAGACAGTGGCCCGTGGGGTACATCCTGGGCAGGCTCTTCCGCTGGAAGTTGGTTTGCTAATCGGTCCCTGCTCTCAGTCCAGGCTGTAATTGTCTGGCCCTTCCTTTCCTTAGGTTTGCTTGGGAAGTCGGGCTTGCTGGGCCCCAAAGGTGATCGGGGCAGCCCTGGAATACCAGGCCGCGCAGGACAGCCAGGCCCCCGGGGATCTGATGGTCTATTCGGCATCAAGGGCAAACCCGGGCTCCCAGGAGCACCAGGCTTTCCAGGCACTTCAGGTAGGTCCTTCGGAGGAGGAGCCCCATCTTGACAGACTTAAGCTAAGCCCTCCCCTCCGCCCCACTCCCACCCCCACCGCAACCCGGTGCCCTGAGGGGCAGTAGCAGCAGTGTGACAGGGTCAGAGTTGACAAGGAGACTGACTTTCCTAACCTCTCAAGTCGCCCTCGCAGTGCCAAGCCAAACCGATCGCTGCAGTTTAGCCTCCAAAATGTGACCCCACAGTATGCTCATTCCCCGCCCCTCCCCCATGGCCTCCGTCCCCCTTTTCAGGCTTCAGCCTCCCTCCTGCCTTCCTGCCCTCCTTGTGCAGGTGGGCCTCGCCCCTCTCCACCGCCCTCACTGGGGCCGGGCGAGGAGCTCAGGCGGAGAGGGTGACCACCGTGCTGGCAGCCTGCCTCTCGGGCCAGCAGGCCTCTGAGGACCCAGGGCCAGAGTGTCTTTCACTCCACAGCGGGGCCTGACGCCCCCTGGTTCCAGCCTACCGTCTGCAGCTTGCCTTTTCCTCACACCCCCCCTTCACCCTGCCGTCCGCCCCGACTCCCAGCCACGTGACTGAAGTTGAGTTTTTGCAGAGCCACTAATATCTTTTTTATCCCCTTTGTCCTTCTGTGTTTCTGGGGTCTTCACATAGGCTGTCCAGGTGAGAAAACAGCACACAGGCTCACAGACTAACACTCCCACTAGCTTGGCCTCTTGGGGAATTATCTTACTATACACTATAACCTGGCAAGGCCAGGGGTCCCTGAACTCATGCTGTGGGGTTGGCCCCCATTGAATTTCCTTCCCTTGTTGTGGAATCCCCTTCACAGCCTCCCATTAGAATCCTGGGGCTCGCAGCTACTTGATGCTTTTCAATCCATAGAAGGCCAAGTCAGCCATTCATTTAGGTCCTTGGGGGCCCAAATACCTCTGTCGTCACTCATTCAATCCTTTGGTTTTTTAATTTCCTTGCTTTGTACCTGAACATTCCACTTTGGCAGCAGCTCAGGAGCTTAATCCCATTGAGCAACTTAAAGCCTGGTGAAAGAAGTTTCAGAATACCTAGGATACCAGATGGGCCTTGGGGATTTCTACAGTACTTGGCACTAGGGGGTCTTTCAACCCTAATGCCAAGGAACTGGCTGACTTAACTGCTTGCATGAGGGATTAAAAGGGCAGCCCTGTATCCATGGCTCCCTGGGAGGCTGAAACAATGGCTTGGCTTTAACCTCTACTTCACCAGTTGGCTCAGGAAACAGCCATTGTGGAGTGATTCAAACTGGAAGTACCAGGAAACTAGAGTCCAGTTGCCACCCTGGCTTCCCAGAGCTCCATTCAGAGGCTAAAGTGTGAACCACATTCATGAAGGGGGGAGAGTTATCATCAGAAGGGGTTTGCTCCCCCCCTCCCCGCCCCCACCATCTACAGTGCCATGTTGAAAGAAGTCGCCATTGGCAGGGCGCCCTGGGTGGTAGGTGCTAATGCTTCAGCCAGCTAAGAACTCTGCCTGTTAGCAGCCTGCCTAAGCCATTGTTAAAGGGCAGTTTATAAACGCCAACAAGCCAACCAACCAGAAGCCATGGGAATGGGCAGCGGCCCAGATCTGGACAGTCTCACTTGACAGCTGTCCTGTGTTCTCTCCTGTACTGATTCAGGACATCCTGGAAAGAAAGGTCCAAGAGGCGATATAGGTCCCCCTGCATCAGCTGGAAAGAGAGGCCTGCCTGGGCTGAAAGGCCTTCCGGGAACTCCAGGGCTAATTGGCTTCCTGGGGAACTCCGGCTTGCCAGGGGCCACTGGACTGCCAGGCCTGCCAG